>NC_138768.1:325954584-326497055 GCF_965119305.1 Pelophylax lessonae | reverse complement strand
CCCCTCTCTCGCCCCGCTCTCCCTCCATTCTCTCTCTCTCTCTCTCCCCTCTCCCCCCCATCCCACCCTTCTCTCTCTCCCCCACTCTCCCCCTCCCTTTCCCCCTCTCTCTCTCTCCCCCCCTCTCCCTCCCCCCTGTCTCTCTCTCTCTCTCTCTCTCTCTCTCCCTCCCCCCTCTCTCTCTCTCTCCCTCCCCCTCCCTTTCTCTCTCTCTCTCTCCCTCTCCCTCTCTCTTTCTCTCTCTCTCTCTCTCCCTCCCCCCTCCCTCTCCCCTTTCATAAAGTATAAGGAAAACCCTATTGACATAAGATAAATACCAATAAACCCCCAAAAGAAATGAAAACCTAAATAGACCACCCTCCTGAAATATATATTTTTTTTTTTATAAAAGGCCTGGCAGAATTTTTTTTTGTGCATAGGACAGCATCGCCACCAGTGGGCACAGGGGCGGCTATCTATTCCCTATCTATTGGCCGAGGAGGAGGCGGCAAGACTTGAGGAGACGTGGGGGACTGAGGAGAAGGCGCCACTGCAGGTAAGTGCACTGGTGTCTCTGCATTGAAGGGGGCACGCTGGTCTCTCTGCATTGAAGGGGGACACGCTGGTCACTCTGCATTGAAAGGGGGCATGCTGGTCACTCTGCATTGAAAGGGGGCACGCTGGTCTCTCTGTATTGAAAGGGGGCACGCTGGTCACTCTGCATTGAAAGGGGGCACGCTGGTCTCTCTGTATTGAAAGGGGGCACACTGGTCTCTCTGCATTGAAAGGGGGCACGCTGGTCACTCTGCATTGAAAGGGGGCACACTGGTCTCTCTGCATTGAAAGGGGGCACGCTGGTTACTCTGCATTGAAAGGGGGTACGGCACACTGGTCTCTCTGCATTGAAAGGGGGTACGCTGGTCTCTCTGCATTGAAAGGGGGCACGCTGGTCTCTCTGCATTGAAAGGGGGCACGCTGGTCTCTCTGCATTGAAAGGGGGCACGTCACGCTGGTTACTCTGCATTGAAAGGGGGCACGCTGGTCTCTCTGTATTGAAAGGGGGGACGCTGGTCACTCTGTATTGAAAGGGGGCACGCTGGTCATTCTGCATTGAAGGGGGGCACAGCATGCTGGTCACTCTGCATTGAAGGGGGCACACTCTACCTTGATTACTGAAGGCCCCTTTCACACTTTTGTGACCTCAAAGTCACGCAATTTCTCCTGCATTCTGTACATGACATACTCCTGTCTCCTGCATTTTGTACATTACACTCTCCTGCACTATATACACAATACTTTACATTATATACTTCTCACCAAAGTCTTCATTGTCTCAACAGTTGCTGGTTGCTATGCAATCTCTGACTATTTTAATGAAGTTCTTCTTTAAGGTAGGCTGAGCAATCAAAGCATATTTTATGAGTACTAGGAAGTCTGGGTTTTGTTTACCCTATCCCTTAAGCCCCTCCCACTGCTAAGCAATTGGCCACACCCACAATTTGCCGCGGTTTGCTTTCTCTTTCAGTGTCCCTCATTGCGAACTTCAAAAGTTGGGAGGTATGCATGAAGACAAGCAGTTCTGCTCTCTACTGTAAGTCTATTTCTCTTCTCATCCACAATGCTGGAAACTGTGCTGAACACTCTCTCACTTTCTACACTAGTGCAGGGGGCACAGAGGTATTTTGTGGGCAGTGGCAGCAAGACAAGGTAATCTGTATTTGTTGACTTCTCCCAGAACTGGTATAGGTTGTCTGAGGCAGCAAAGGTTTTCTCTGCAAAATATCCATGCAGTTGCACTGCAGGGCTCGAGCTGCTTGCTGCACTGGGATCTAGTTCAAACTCCTCCACAATGTGGTCAAACTCTTGCATAAAGCTGCTCGGTGCTGCTGCTGCTTCCACCCGAGGGACCTTGTCTTGTGGTTCTGCGGCCTGTGATGCTCCAGCTGTGCTGCTCCTCAAGTCTTCCTCTAGTTCCCCTGTCAGTGCATCTTTTTGCACGCTTTGCAGTTTGTGCACCTGTAAAGTATCTGAAACAGAAATAAAACCTAGGTTAGGCTAAATATGATGACACTAAAAAACCTGAGGCTGATTAAAGTAAAAGTTATATATATGAATTTGTATAATAATTAAATTATATAAAGAATGTAAGCCTAGCCTATATAATTTATATTCATAGGCTAACACAAATGTATTATTCAAATTATATAATAACTTTAATCAACCATCAGCCTCTGGTTTTTTTGTGTCCTCAAGTGTTAGAATTTCAAAATCTTTAAATTTACAGCATGGCATCTCATCAAATACAGTAGAAGTGTTATTGTGGAGAGTAAAAAATCTATAATATAGTCAGATAATGAATGACAATGACATTAATTCATTTATTAGGTCTATATAATAATATATAGACCACCTAATAAATGAATTGTCATTGTCATTCATTATCATTCCTTATTATATATATGATAGATATATTTTATTCTCCTCTCCGCAATAACACTGTCTTCTACTGTATTTGATGAGATGCCATGCTGTAAATTTAAACATTTAGAAATTCTAACACTTGATGGGCTAATGTAATAATTAGGTTACACAATCTCACTTACCTGTATTTCTATCTCGGGTCCAGCAGGGTGGCAAGTGCATATAGGGGTTCATCTTCCACAGTGTCGAAGGTTTGTTGACAGCTTGAAGCAGGGTTGTTTTCATTGTTTTGATGCCAGTATCCCCATTGCCTTCTTTAGCAAGGATGCGTTTGAGGATGGTGACAGCTGGAATGACACCAGCGGTGGAGGCAGTCGATGAGCTTACTTGTCTTTCTTAGCTCTTCAAATGGTGCTAAAACAATGCTTGTTTTTTCTAGCAAAGCCCACTGGTTAGTGGTCAGTATACTGGGCAGATCATCATGGTCAGCAATGTAAGCACAGAGGACTCGGTTCTGTTCCAGAAGACTCTGTATCATCAAGTACGTAGAATTCCACCTTGTTTTGACGTCTTGTTGTAGGTGTTTAGGTTGCATTTGCATAAGGAGTTGGATATCTTGCAACCTTGCTCTGAAGTCAGCTCTTCTGCAGGAGGCTCACTGGGATGTTCCTCCTCAATAGAAAAGTCTATTAAATCCCCGGTCTCTGGTGGTGTCTGGGGATCAGGATTCACCATCTCCTCTCTGTGGAATCCAGAAGATGTTAGTGGTGCTGGGCAGAGGCTAGCAGAGCTCTGTCCTGTTGTCAGCACTTCAGCTTTGGGAACAGCAATCTCCAGAGTTTCCACTGCCGACTCATAGGCATGCTGCTGAACGTGTTCTAGCAGTTTCCTGTATGCCCTTTCCAGATGCTGTTCTTTCCTTAGCAAGTGTTCTAGATCAGGGTCAAGCTCTAAGACCCCCTGTGAGACAGAGCATAGCCTCTCTGTATTCTCGCAGGTCCTCAAGGGTAGGTTCCCCTTCGTCACCAAACACAAAAGCATCTGTAAGGCTCTCCCACAGCAATCCAGGGCCACAAAAGTCATATCCCTCCAGAGAGCATTCTGAAGTCTCCTAAATATTTCTGCTCTGCGTGCCATTGCAGAGCCCGATACTGATTGTCCAGCTCTATCTCCTGCTGGACAAGCCTGTCCAACTCGGATACCCATTGCTCCTGGGGCCGCTCTCTCAGGAATGCCATCCGCAACTTCCGTTGAACACTGGCCTGTTCCCCTGGGGTTGGAAAGCACCAGAGCCCCACCTGAATCTGCTGCCTGAGCTCCAGGTATTAATCCGCAGACACCGTCCTGGGGTATACTGAAAGGGCGATCCGCAGCACCCCCTTGAACTCTGATGCCAGGTCCATATCTCCGTTGGGTTGACCAGAGTCTGCTATCCCGATCTTGGATCCCGTTGGAGGTTTGGATGTCCCAGACTGCAGGAAGCATCCCACCGCTTGCCACCAATGTGACGGAATCCGGACACCACCGACTGGTATTCTCCACCCGTAACCTGCTTTCTAAGCTCTGGAACACGAGACCCGTGAATCTGGCTATAGTTACCCCAATAACTCGACAGTACAAGCTTTGGAGTCATCCAGAATCAAAACTGTTTATTCAAACACAAAGCACAAGGAGATGAACACTTCTGGGACAACCCCTCCCCCCTTAGTCAATCCACACAACATACACATCCCATAATAACAATATAACAATGGAATGCAGGTATTCAACAACAACAAACCCCCACCCCCCACTAGCAAGAGTCTGATTAGTGCAGAGCCGGCCTGACCGGGGTTTTTGGTCACCCTGTGCCCCTTATAGACACAGGGTGACTTACACATAAGAGGGACTGGGGATGCGGGACAAGGAGTCTCCCAACCTCCCTAAAGCAATTGGGGTTCCACAAGCCCCCCAACCAAAGTGACTCACGTCACACCACCAAAGGAAAGCTCTTTTTGTGTGAAAAATTATAACAAATGTCATATGGGTACAGTGTTGCATGACTGCGCAAATGTCATTCAAAGTGTGACAGCACTGAAAGCTGAGAATTGGCCTGGGCAGAAAGGGGTAAAAGTGCCCAGTAGACAAGTGATTAATGACAGGTCAGTGGCAGCTGCAGCTATCTGTAACTATCCGCTCTGCCAACAGCAATTCTCGCAGGTAATCGCTGGCAGAGCGGATAGTTACAGATAGCTGCAGCTGCCACTGACCTGTCATTAAAGCGTACAGGGCTTGATGGTCAGCAGATTTCTCCTGTTATATGCATGGGTGCAATTTACCAGTACAAATGCAGCCTAAGTCAGGCCAGTGCAAGATGGACTGTGATTGGTCAGTTCGGGTTACTTTGCATAAAGTCAGCAGACATAGGAGTGGTGCAGTAACCCATAGTAACCAATCAGAACTTGTCACACACGTGACCAACCAGTAGTGACTTGTGATATGATTTAATGTTCTGGGTGACTGCATCTCCTGGTTGCAATCAGAGCTGGCTGACAAAATGGAAGCCCCATTATATATGCACAGCCTATATACAGCATTCACTGTGTCATAGGAAATTACAGTGCTGAGCCAGATGTTATCAGAAACAGTGCTTGCTGGGACTTGTAGTCCCAGCAAGCTTCAGGGGAGCCCCAGCATACATACAATCCCAGGTCACAGCACTGCAGGAATGTCAGATAAGTTATAGGCAGAGTCTGTACAGCAGCAATGCAGCACCTACTTTCAAGGTGACAGGCAGGTCAGTCTCCAAAACTTTCCACCTTCTTCTTCACTGCAACTACCTGAACTCTGATCCCACCATCAGCAATCCTAGATGCAGCTCTTTTCCCTCAGTCTGCATAACCCGTGCTCTGACACAGCTCTCGTGTTTGCTGACACCCCGCCCACCTCTACAGCCAAACAAGGGAAGCAGTAGGAGGAGACTGTGACCTGAGCTCTCCCCTCCCACAATACTGAAAAGGAAACACAGTAGAGTGGGCGGAGCAGTGTACGCAGGGCGGGCTGATTCAAGGATTATTGCCTCGTCCACACAGCCTTACGCTGGCACCTTCCCCTATTAGTAAATGCCGCCTAGCGGCCCCGGCCCCACGGGAAAGTGCCTGGTCTGCCCTATGACCAGTCCAGGCCTGCATGTGAGATATTGCCGTGATTGTCAGAATGAGAACAATAATTCTAGCATTAGACCTCTTCTGTAGCTCTAAACTGGTAACTTGTAAAGGCTTTTAAAGCTGTAGTTTGCCACCATTCCACAAGTGTGCACAATTTTAAAGTCTGACACATTAGGTATTTATTTACTCGGCAAGTGTGCACAATTTTAAAGTCTGATACATTAGGTATTTATTTACTCGGCGTAACACCATCTATTATATCTTACGAACAAAAATTCTTTAACCACTTCAATACAGAGCAGTTAGACACCCTTCCTTCCCAGACCAATTTTCAGCTTTCAGCACTCTCACACTTTGAATGACAATTGCTCAGTCATGCTACACTGTAACCAAACAAAATTTTTATCATTTTTTTCACACAAATAGAGCTTTCTTTTGGTGGTATTTGATCACAACTGGGTTTTTTTTTTTTTACGTGATATAAGCAAAAAAAGAGCAACATTTTTGAAAAAAAAACACTTTTTTTTAGTTTCTATTATAAAATTTTGCAAAAAATTTATTTTTCTTCATACATTTGGGCCAAAATATATACTGCTACATATCTGTGGTAAAATTAACCCAAATTAGTGTATATTATTTAGTCTGTGTGAAAGTTATTGAGTCTAGAAGCTATGGTACCAATTACTGAAAATTGATCACACCAGATGTACTGACGGCCTATCTCCTTTCCTGAGGCCCTGAAATGTCAGGACAGTTCAAATACCCCCCAAATGACCCCTTTTTGTAAAGTAGACAGTCCAAGGTATTTGGTAAGAGGCATGGTGAGTTTTTTGAAGTTATCATTTTTTCCCACAATTCTTGGGAAAAGGAAGAAAAAATTTTTTTTTCTTTTTTTCCCCACAAAGTTGTCAATTTATAAGCCATTTCTAACACATAGCATGTACACAGCAAAAATGACACCCCAAAATACATTCTGCTACTCCTCCTGAGTATGGCGATACCACATGTATGAGACTTTTACACAGCCTGGCCACAAAAAGGGACTCCACATCCAAGTAGATCCTTCAAGCGTTCTAGGAGCATAAATACACATAAAACTTTCTTACTACCTATCACAATTTTGAAGGCCCTAGAGCACCAATACAATGGAAAAGCCCACAAAATGACCCCATTTTGGAAAGCAAACACTCCAAAGTATATTCTATGAGGCATTATGGGTCATTTGAACATGTCATTTTTTTCCACAAGTTTTTGGAAAATGTGGGAAAAAATTAAAACCTTTTTACACAAAGTTGTCAATTTATAGGATATTTCTAACACATAGCATGTAAATAGCAAAAATGACACCCTAAAATACATTCTGCTACTCCTCCTGAGTATGGCGATACCACATGTGTGAGACTTTTACACAGCCTGGCCACATAAAGAACCTCCAAATGCAAATAGCACCTTAAGGCGTTCTAGGAGCATAAATTACACACATCATTTTCAGACTACCTATCACACTTCTGAAGGCCCTAGAGCACCAAGACAATAGAAACGCCCACAAAATGACCCCATTTTGGAAAGCAAACACTCCCAACGTATATTCTATGAGACATTATGGGTCTTTTGAACATGTTATTTTTTTCCACAAGTTTTTGGAAAATGTGGGGAAAAAATTAAAACCCTTTTTTTTTATACAAAGTTGTCAATTTATAGGATATTCCTAACACATAGCATGTGCACAACAAAAATGAAACCCCAAAATACATTCTGCCACTCCTCCTGAGTATGGCAATACCACATGTGTGAGACTTTTTCACAGCCTAGCCATATAGAGGGGCCCAACATCCAAGGAGCACCATCATGCATCCTAGCCACTTGCCTAGGCCTATTTTTGACATTTGGTGTTTACAAGTTAAAATCAGTTGTTTTTGCTAGAAAACTACTTAGAACCCCCACACATTATATATTGTTTTTTAGCAGAGACCCTAGAGAATAAAATGGAGATTATTGCAATATTTTTTATCACACAGTATTTGCGCAGCGATCTTCCAAACGCAATTTTTTTGGAAAAAAATCACTTTTTTTAATTAAAAAAAGTAAAGTTAGCCCAATTTTTTTCCATAATGTGAAAGATAATGTTATGCCGAGTAAATAGATACCCAACATGTCATGCTTCACAATTGCGCACGCTCACGGAATGGCGACAAACTTTGGTACTTAAAAATCCCCATAGGCGACATTTTAAAAATTTCTACAGGTTGCCATCTTAGAGTTACAGAGGAGGTCTAGGGCTCAAATTATTGCTCTTGCTCTAACGATCGCGGCGATACCTCACATGTGTGGTTTGAACACCGTTTACATAGGTGGGCGGGGTTTCTGTATGTGTTCGCTTCTGCGCGCGAGCTAACGGGGACAGGGCGCTTTAATTTTTTTTTTTTTTTTTTTACTATTTATTTTATTTATTATTTTTTATTTTTACACTGTTTAAAAAAAAAATAAAAATTATCATTTTTATTTCTATTACAAGGAATGTAAACATTCCTTGTAATAGAAAGAGGCACGACAGGACCTCTTTTTTGTGAGATTTGGGGTCACAAAGTCCTCAGATCTCACAAGTACACTAAAAGATAGGAAAAAATAAATAAAATAAATAAATAAATAAATAAAATGAAAAAAAAAAAAAAAGGGACCTTTAAATCCGTTGCTAGGCAACGATGTTTGCCGTAGCTCCGGTCCTCCAAGACCATAGAGTTGAGTGAGGGCAAGCTTGCCCTCACTCGACATCCTGTCTGTGAGGATCCAGGACCGGATTGTTTTCCCCGCTGCCGGCAGGTCCGGTAAGTGGGAAAAAGGACCGGGACGCATTGGTCCAAGTAGTAGGCAGGGATATGGTCAGCAGCAGAAAAAGGATTGTCCATGCAGCAGGCAGGAATACTGTCCATAATTAGTACAGGCAGCAGGCAGAGATATGATCAGTACAGCCCAAGTATTGGTCCAGGCAACAGGCACATGTTCCATAAAAAGTCCCGGGTCAGTGCAGGCAGGGATATGATCAGCACAGCCAAAGTATTGGTCCAGGCAGCAGGCAGGACCATCAAGCTTAGGGCCTCGGTCGGGAAAGAATGGGGACAGGGGTAGAGGCTTCTCCCACCCAAATCGCTTTGAAGCCTCCGGACTCCAGACCCTGTTCTGAGTTTACAAACCCAGAGAAATCCAAAAACTGGTTTTTCTCATATCAGAACACTATTCTGAAGCCCCTCACAAAAGTGAGACCCCTGTGTCATTTTGAATCCCACTACTACAGTAGCAGGGCGAAGGATCAGTCTAAGGAGCAGGCAAAAACATGGTCGTAACAGGCCGAGGTCAGTGCAGGTAAAAGGCAGAAATAGACGGTAGGCTAAGGCATAATCAATAAACAGTCCAGGGTCGGCTCACTTGAAAGGCAGAAACATGGCGGATAAACAATGCAGACGGCAGGCAGAGGCATAGTTGATATACAGGCCAGGGTCGGTTCACATGGAAGGCAGTGATATGGTTGGTTGAGGCAGCAGGAAAATATTCAGCACAAACATTGAAAAAGGGAAAATGGCAGTCTGACTGAAATATGGGCTAAAAGTTTAGGGCAGTGTGATATATTTTGAAGCATTCTCCAATGCAAAGGCCAGGTTGGGAGGGACAATCGGGACAATGGAAACTGGTGTCTTTCCTAATTCTTCTTTTGCTACACACCCGACACTTTTTTTGGCGTCTTCTTCCGGTTTCTGAAGGTGGGATATGGAAAGGGAAATGGCGCTCATGAAGTCTGCTGACACAATCCGAACGAATGATTTCTGGGGGGGATCCTTGCTGGTAAATGAGGGCAGTGGCAATGTCTTCAATAAACTGGAGGAAGGGGATTGGTGTTGTTGTGGACTTTTTATAGGTGACAAAGGCATTGCACGTGGCCAAATGGAAAAAGTACACTGCAACTTTTTTGCACCAAAAGAGGGTCTTTCGTGTCGGGAGATAGGGCTGCAGCATTTGATCGTTTAAGTCCACCCCCCCCCCCATGTACTTATTGTACTCGAGGATGCAAGCAGGCTTTTGAAAGGGACTTTGAACGGGACCGCGTCGTCTTCTAATTTCCACTGAGGTGTCATCGTGGATGGTGGACATGAGGTAAACGTCCTTACTATCCCTCCACTTCAAAGCCATTACTTCCTCGTTTCTTAGGCTTGCGGATTCCCCGATTTGTAAAGGAGTGGTGACCAGACTCTGCGGAAAGCCCTTCCGGTTTTTTCTTACTGTACCGCAGGCCAAGGTTTTCTTCAGGTACAAGTGGCGGAAAAGGGGCAAACTGGTGTAATAGTTGTCCATATAAATATGGTACCCCTTTTGCAGCAATGGGAAGGCTAGGTCCCAGACAATCTTCCCACTTACTCCCATGTACGTTGGGCACTCAGTGTAATGTTCTGGTACCTTTGGTACCCTAATTCCACTTTTCCTAAGTGTATGCGCCCCACCATTCTCTTTTGGTAAGGTGCGCATACACCTTTAAGACCGATGCTGTCATCACTGAGCGCCGCTGGAGCGGCTATTTCAACCTCTGGCGGTCTCACTCACATGTTCGTTCAACGCCGCATAATCTGCCTTGAAGCTCTCATGCTTGCAAGCATACCTCGCTATCGGAACCACGCTGCTGATCCCTGTATCCCGCTACCGGATCATCCACTCTTGCCGAACCTCTCCTCTACTACATTGCTACTAGTGATAAGTACCCCACAGGGGATACCTCTATAACCTTCATACTAAAGCTTACACTATCTAGCTCTGCATACTAAGGACTATTACTACATCTGCATTAACTAAGATTGCTAGCTCTTGAGCCTAATACCATCTGCTCTTGCACTGGGTTGGCCTATCCTGTATGTTCACCTGCTACTCTATCATCTGCTACCATACATGATTGCTTAACCTATCTGCATCCCATCTGCTACTATCTTACTATCAGAATAGAGGTACTCACCGAGGCCGAGATGCCGAGAGCGGTTCGCTATTGCGACTAAGCGCACTCCGCCCCTCTGGAGGTGATACAGAGGGTGGATGGCACAAAGAGGCACAAGCTACCAGCAGGCAGGGTAGAGCTTGCGTGGAGGTCCTGTAGAGCTGGAGCAGAGACTGATCAGGATCCAGCAGTAAAAGTCCGGACCAGGCTGAGGGTCAAACACAGGTAAGCAGACAATCCAGGTCACAGGCTGAGGGTCAAGGCACTGGAGATAGGAGACAAGACTTGGTCACAAGCAGAGGGTCAAGGCACAGGAGACTGAAGGTAAATCCGGGTCGCAGGCAGAGGGTCAAACACAGGTAAGCAAAAGCAAAGTCCGTAAAACAAGCCAAGGTCGGGTCCAGGAGAAGAGCAGAGCAGGTCAGGGTCAATCCGGGTCACAGCAGGTAAACGATCACACAGGAAACAGGAACTCAGGTACAGGAAGCTGAAAGACAAACCAGCAATTCCTCTGAGCACTTGCTCAGCTTTTATAGGCAGCCAGGAAGTCATGTGGAAGTCATGTGGTGCTTGTCATGTGATGACCAGTCTGCAGCTGAAGGTTTCTCTGACAGTGCCCCCCCCCGAGGGGCGGCCTCTGGACGCCCAAACTGGACATCAACTCCGGGTGATTCACATGAAAAGCTCGGATCAAGCGAGGGGCGTGTATGTTTCTTGAGGGTTCCCAAGAGTTGTTTTCAGGTGGGTACCCCTTCCACTTGATTAGGTATTGGAGAAGTCTACCCCTCTTCCTGCAGTTCAGTATGGCTTCAACCTCAAATTCATTTTCTCCATCCACCTGGACCGGTGGAGGAGGCGGCTCCTCTCTTCCCGGGAAGGGGCTAGGAATCACTGGTTTTAGTAAGGATGCATGAAAGACAGAATGAATCCTGTAAGAGCTGGGTAAGGCCAATTCAAAGGCCACAGGGTTAACCATCCTCTTGATTTTGAACGGCCCTATGAACTTTGGGCCCAACTTCCGTGAGGGAAAAG
Organism: Pelophylax lessonae; assembly: GCF_965119305.1. Lineage (NCBI taxonomy): Eukaryota > Metazoa > Chordata > Amphibia > Anura > Ranidae > Pelophylax > Pelophylax lessonae. Next base: position 326,485,505 of record NC_138768.1, on the reverse strand, counting down.
GTAATTTGAGGTTAGCTGAAGATAACCAAACTTCCTCACCGACCTTGAAAACCGGGTTCTCCTTCCTTCCCCTGTTGTAGTACTTCTTATAGTCATCCTGGGCCTTTTGCATGGTTTCCTGAATCCTTTGAAAGTTCTGTTGGATGGAGGCTATGCGATCTTGGACAGCAGGAACAGATAATTCAGGGGTAGCGTTTGGAAGGAAAGAAGGGTGAAACCCAAAGTTAGACCAGAAGGGCGTTTGGTTGGTGGCTGAATGAACTGAATTATTATACGCAAACTCCGCGTAGGGTAGCAGAGAGGACCAGTCATCCTGAGAGCCAGAAGAGAAACAGCGGAGATACTGCTCCAGAGTTTGGTTCGTTCTCTCTGTCTGGCCATTGCTTTGAGGGTGATACGCAGAGGAGAGACAGACCTTTATTTGTAGTGCTTTACAAAGTTCTTTCCAAAATTTGGAGGTGAACTGAACCCCTCTGTCAGAAACAACACTGTCGGGTACTCCATGTAGCCTTATTATTTCTTTGATAAAAATGTTAGCTGTCTCCAAAGCAGAGGGGGTGCCCACCATGGGCAAGAAGTGTGCCATTTTGGAAAGGCGGTCGACAACAACCAGAATGGAGGTGAAACCTTCCGAGGGAGGAAGATCAACAATGAAGTCCATAGAAACTTCAGCCCATGGGCGTTCTGGAATGGGTAAAGGTCTAAGTAATCCCCAAGATTTGGTGTTAGCCACTTTACTGCGCTGGCAAGAAATACAAGAGAGGACATACTCTTTACAGTCCTGCCTCCAACCAGGCCACCAAAAAGAATGGACAACCAATTCCAAAGTCTTTTGAGTCCCAAAGTGACCAGCCAGTTTATGGTCATGAAGCAACTTTAACGTCATGGGTCTAGCCTCCGGTGGGACAAAAATTCTTCCTTGGGACCAGAACAAGTCATCTCGTTTCTCCAAGGAGGATATTTCTGGGTCAGTACAATGGCTGGATGCCAACTTGATGGTGGTCATAAGATCAGTGTCTGTGAGCAGAAGGAAGTTTTGTGGAGATAAGATGGTGCTAGGTTCCGTTGACTGGGGAGATTCAGGGAACATCCGGGAGAGTGCGTCTGCTTTCCCATTCTTGAGGCCAGGTCTATAAGAGATACGAAAGTTGAACCTAGAAAAGAAGAGGGCCCACCGGGCTTGCCTGGGTCTTAAGCGTTTGGCTGTCCTGAGGTATTCTAGGTTTTTATGATCGGTGAAGATCATGATGGAATGGGAAGCACCCTCCAACAGATATCTCCACTCCTCCAGAGCGAACTTGATGGCCAACAGCTCCCGGTCTCCCACATCATAATTCCTTTCCGGGGAACTTAGTTTCCGAGATGCGAAAGCTACAGGATGGAGGAGAGCCTTGGGGCCCTGTCTCTGGGAGAGGATGGCTCCAGTGGCGGTTTCCGAGGCGTCTACCTCCAACACAAATGGCAGGGCTGGATCCGGATGCCGTAGGATTGGTGCAGAGGTGAACAGGGCTTTGAGCTTGGTAAAAGCTTCCTGGGCCTCTTGGGACCACTGAAAACGACTATGTTGGCGGGTTAGTTGGGTGATGGGTGCAACGATGGATGAGAAGCCAACGATAAACCTCCGGTAAAAATTAGCGAATCCGATAAACCGCTGTACCCCCTTTTTGTCTACTGGAGCCGGCCACTCCTGAATTGCCTTGACCTCCTGTGGATCCATTGCGACCCCGTTGGTAGAAATGATAAAGCCTAGGAATTGCACAACAGATTTTTCGAATTCGCATTTCTCTGCTTTAAGGTACAATTTGTGTCTCCTGAGAATTGCAAGGACTGTCTTTACATGAACCCGGTGTAGCTCAATGGTGGCAGAAAAAATAAGAATGTCGTCCAGGTAAACAACTAGGAAATTGTCCAGATATTCTCGAAAGATGTCGTTTACCAGGTGCTGAAATGTGGCCGGGGCGTTACACAACCCAAAGGGCATTACCAAATATTCATAATGTCCAAACCTGGACCTGAAGGCAGTCTTCCATTCGTCTCCAGGCCTGATTCGGATGAGGTTATAGGCACCTCGCAGATCCAACTTGGAGAAGATTCGGGCAGAACGGAAACGCTGAAACAACTCTGGGATAAGTGGAAGAGGATAGCGATTTTTTATCGTTATTTTGTTCAGTTCTCTATAGTCTATGCATGGTCTTAGGGAACCATCTTTCTTTTCCACAAAGAAGATGCCGGCTCCGGCCGGTGAAGATGATGGACGAATGAAACCCTTATCCAAGTTCTCATCAATATACGTTTTAAGAGCCGCTAGTTCAGTCTCTGATAGTGGAAAGATACGGCCAAAGGGTATTTCAGAACCAGGTAGCAAATCAATGGGGCAGTCGTAAGACCGATGAGGTGGTAGGCAATCAGCTTTTTGTTTATCGAAGACATCTCTAAATTCAAAATATACCGGAGGGACGTGCTGGAGATTGTCAGGTGTAGGTGCTACAGTTAAACAGGCGGCTGGAGCTGGAGGAAGGCAATGCTGGGAACAGTAGGGAGAGGAAAAGGAGACTTTCTTCTTGTTCCAATTGATGTTAGGTTCATGTGCCTGTAGCCAGGGGAGCCCCAAAATGATGGGGAACATGGGGGAGAAGATGATGTCAAAGCTTAGAAGCTCCTGGTGGCCGGAGTCCGTGGTGACAAGGATGGGCCTTGTCTGTTGTGTGACAAATCCAGAGCGAGGGAGAGACCCATCAGCCAGGTAGACTTGGAGGCCTTGTTCTTTGGTTTGCAGTGGAATGTGCAGTTTTTGGGCCAGTGAAGTGTCTAGAAAACAACTACAGGCTCCGGAATCAATATTTGCTGGTAGATGAACTTCCTTTTCCATTAGCTGTAAGGAGACAGAGAGGGTGACATAAGTCTGGGATAAACCAGGGTTCTGAAAGTTCATAAAAAACTGCGAGCGTGACTTACTGGGTCTCACGGGGCAGGTACGCAGAAAATGTCCAGTTCCCCCACAGTACAGACAGAGATTGGCCTGTCGCCGTCGTTGCTTCTCTTCAGGGGTAAGAGGAGCACGGACCAATCCAAGCTGCATGGGCTCAGCCTCTGGAGCAGAGGTGACAGGAGTCACTGGAAAGGATGGGTGAACGGGAGAAGGTTTAGGGAGCATCCAACTAGGTCGGGGACCCTGGGAGCGCTCAGAGCGCCGCTCGCGCATGCGCCTGTCTAGCTTGGTAGCGGATTGGATTAAATCCTCCAAAGTGGCAGGGGTTTCAATCCTGGCCAACTCATCTTTCAAAGCTTCTGACAGCCCCTGGCGGTACTGGTATTTAAGAGCGGGTTCGTTCCACCCTGTGTCAGCTGACCATTTTCGAAATTCAGCAGTGTAGTCCTCCACTGGTCTCTTTCCTTGGGACAGGGAGTGTAGCACGGCTTCTGCAGTAGCGGTGCGTTGGGGGTCATCATATAGTTGAGACATACTTTCAAAGAAAAGGTCCAAAGAGTTCAGAAGAGAGCTCCTCTGTTCCATCAGGCTGTGGGCCCAGGCCTGCGGCTCTTCGGTCAACAGGGAGATGACAAATCCCACCTTAACTACTTCGGACGAAAAAGTCCTGGGCTGAAGGGCTAAGTACAAGGAGCATGCATTTTTGAAGGCCCGGAACTTTTTGCGATCGCCTGAAAAACGCTCCGGTGTGGGAACCCTGGGCTCAGGGGTAGCCATGATCACTGTGGGGCTTGATGCAACTTGAGAAGAGGAGGCTCCGCTGGTGGGCGCAGGGGCTGCGGCTGTTGATGCAGATGACCCTGAAAGTTGCTGGAGACGACCGTCAATCTGGGCATAGCCTTCCTGCAGTTTCTGGACTGCATCAGTGAGGGTTGTGACCTGCTGGCACAGGATCTCAAGAGGAGAACGCGCTCTGTCGGCCTCTGACATGGCTGGTTTGTACTATCAGAATAGAGGTACTCACCGAGGCCGAGATGCCGAGAGCGGTTCGCTGTTGCGACTAAGCGCACTCCGCCCCTCTGGAGGTGATACAGAGGGTGGATGGCACAAAGAGGCACAAGCTACCAGCAGGCAGGGTAGAGCTTGCGTGGAGGTCCTGTAGAGCTGGAGCAGAGACTGATCAGGATCCAGCAGTAAAAGTCCGGACCAGGCTGAGGGTCAAACACAGGTAAGCAGACAATCCAGGTCACAGGCTGAGGGTCAAGGCACTGGAGATAGGAGACAAGACTTGGTCACAAGCAGAGGGTCAAGGCACAGGAGACTGAAGGTAAATCCGGGTCGCAGGCAGAGGGTCAAACACAGGTAAGCAAAAGCAAAGTCCGTAAAACAAGCCAAGGTCGGGTCCAGGAGAAGAGCAGAGCAGGTCAGGGTCAATCCGGGTCACAGCAGGTAAACGATCACACAGGAAACAGGAACTCAGGTACAGGAAGCTGAAAGACAAACCAGCAATTCCTCTGAGCACTTGCTCAGCTTTTATAGGCAGCCAGGAAGTCATGTGGAAGTCATGTGGTGCTTGTCATGTGATGACCAGTCTGCAGCTGAAGGTTTCTCTGACACTTACTTTCAAGAACATTCCTTTCAAGTGTCTGTCATCTACCATCTCTACCCAACCTGTCTCTTCAGCCTATCATCACTATATTACTATACATATAAGTCAATCTAGGAACATCTTATTGAGTGTGTGTATCTACTTGCTGAATTGAGACTATCCACACATGATGAGTCTTGGGAGTTGGGATTGGTGTCTCAGCGTTTCTCTACATGACTACTGAAGTGGAATATTTCTGCAGCTGTAAATCCACATTATACATAAAACGCAGGAGCGTTACAGATTGAACGAACCTCAAATGGATTCAGCAGAAATAACCACTCAGGTGACACAATTAAAACAGCAAGTAACTGCGTCACTTGCTGAATTAAGAGAAGAAAATCAGGCTCTGACGCAGCAGGTAACCAGACTGACACAACTTACCACTGCTCAGTCCCCTGAACCCAAAATAAATCCTCCTTTGGTATTTACAGGCGATCGCAAAATATTTCGCGAATTTAAAAACGCATGTGAGTTACTTTTCTTGCTAAAACCCCGTACCTACCTTACTGATCACATTAAGGTTTGTACTATTATTTCTTACCTAACAGGCGATCCTCGGGCCTGGGCAGACTCTCTTTTTGAGAAAAACGATCAGCTTCTCAAATCTTACACCTTATTTCTAGCAGAACTTACTAGCCTATATGATGATCCCAATAGGCAGAGTACTGCCGATCTTCAATTAAGGTCCTTGAAACAAGGTAGGAGACCTGTGGAAGACTTTTTCGCAGAATTCAAGAGATGGACCCTTGATTCAGAATGGAATGATGCATCTCTGAAAACTCAATTTAGGCTTGGCATATCAGAGGCCGTTAAAGACGAGCTCGCCCGAGCGGATCTGCCAAAAACCCTGGATGCATTGATACAACTCAGTATCACCATAGATAGAAGACTACGAGAAAGAAAGGCTGAAAAAATGGGAATGCCATTATCCAGTTCTTCTCGGATTTCGGCCGATGACCCCACTCCTATGGAGGTAGGAACCATACGCCCACCTCTATCAACTATGGAAAGAGCCAGAAGACGATCTGGTAATCTCTGCTTGTACTGTGCATCCCCGGATCACAAGATAAACGTCTGTCCCCTAGTCTACAAAAAGAAGGGTGAGTGTTCACATGTCCTCCTAGGGGGATTGACAACTTCAATTACTAACCCTTACCTTTTTGTTTGCTTAACATTACAGTGGGACCAGAACAGGATTACTACTAAGGCCATGATTGACACAGGATCTTGTGGAAATTATATTGACATACGTTTTGCTGCTTTAAATAAAGTCCCTATTATTTCTAAACCTAAACCTGTCTCAGTGAGTCTTATTAACGGTGTTCCTTTATCCTCTGGTCCGATCACTGATCAGACACAGGCACTCCTAGTCACTACTAACGGGTCTCATATGGAGACCACTACCTTCGATCTAATACCTTCACCCCACTTTCCCATTGTTTTGGGACTTCCCTGGTTACACACACATCAACCAACCATAGATTGGAAGGAACGGACCCTGGCCTTCCTCTCTTGCTATTGCGAGGGTACATGTAACCTCCCGTCTTCCGGGAAGATCCTGTCTGTGGTGACAGATGAGATTGCACCACTATGTTATCAGGATCTCTCTGAGGTTTTTCTTGAGAAAAATGCTCAAGCACTACCTCCCCTTCGAGACTATGATTGTAGTATTGATCTACTCCCAAATAGCAAATTGCCGTTCGGTCATGTTTATCCTCTTTCACAGGATGAACTTTCCCATCTCAAAGAATATTTGGATGAGAATTTGAAAAAAGGTTTTATTAGACCTTCCACTTCTTCCACAGCAGCAGGACTCTTTTTTGTCCGCAATAAGGACTCAAGTCTCAGGCCTATCATCGACTATAGGCAATTGAATGCTATTACAATAAAAGATCGCTATCCTCTACCGCTTATCCCTGAACTCATTGAGCAGGTGCGTGGAGCTACCTATTTTTCAAAATTGGACCTGAAAGTGGCATACAATCTCATTCGAATCCGTGATGGACACGAGTGGAAGACTGCATTCAGAACCAGATACGGATTGTTCGAATATCTTGTAATGCCATTCGGGCTATGCAACGCCCCTGCAGCCTTTCAACGATTTATAAACAATATTTTCAGAGACTTACTAGATGTTTGTGTTGTGGTATATCTGGATGATATACTTATATATTCACGATCCTTGTCTGAACACATAAGACATGTAAGACTAGTATTATCAAGATTGCTTGCACACAACCTATACGTGAAACTGAAAAAATGCTTGTTTCATAAAGAAGAGGTACTGTTTCTAGGCTACATCATATCCAAAACAGGAATCAAGATGGACATGAGTAAGATATCCTGCATTCAGGATTGGCCTACACCAGCCACCCGCAAGGCGCTACAGCGATTCCTTGGATTTTCTAATTTCTACAGGAAATTCATCAGGAACTTCTCTGCCATTGTGAGACCCCTCACACAGCTCACTAGCATTAAGAGACCATTCAAATGGTCAGATGAAGCAAATAAAGCTTTTCACCTGTTAAAGACAAGGTTTACTTCTGCTCCCATACTACGCCATCCAGACCCATCCCTCCAATACATTCTGGAAGTAGATGCGTCAAACATGGCAGTAGGAGCAATACTCTCCCAACGACCAACTAACACTTCACCACTCCATCCAGTCGCCTTCTTTTCTAAATCCTTAAGCAGTCCAGAGGTAAATTACCCCGTGGGTGAAAAGGAACTGCTTGCTATAAAATTGGCTCTGGAGAATTGGTGACATCTACTCGAAGGCACCCGATTACCAATACTTATATACACGGACCATAAAAATCTTCAATATCTTCAGACTAACAAAACTCTCTCTCACCGACAGGTACGATGGTCACTATTCTTTCTAAGGTTTAACTTCCTAGTGACCTACACACCTGCAGATAAGAACAAAAAGGCGGATGCACTATCACGACTAACTGAAGAAAACTACTTTGAAATCCCTTCCGTTCCTATAATACCTCACAAGCGTATTATTGGAGTTGTCCGTTCTTTGAAGGAAGAGGTTTTGCATGGTATAAGTTTGGATTCACCCCCACCACAACTAAATACCGATGCAGAAGGCTTCCTCTACTACAACGACAAACTTTACATACCACCTACCATGCACACCAAGATCTTGGAATCATCGCATTATGTGCCTATGGCAGGACATATGGGTATGACAAAGACTCTTAATCTGATTACCAGACAATTCTGGTGGCCTGACATGAAAACATCTATACAAAAATTTGTCTCTTCATGCAATGTCTGTGCCAGGTCCAAAATTGACACTACGAGACCATCCGGTCTACTATGCAGTCTACCAATACCCCAAACTCCATGGGAAGTTGTGTCCTTGGACTTTATAGTAGAACTACCTCCTTCCAAAGGATTTAATACCATCTTGGTGTCAGTGGACCATCTGACAAAGATGGCACATTTCATTGCTATTCGCAGACTACCTTCGTCCAAACAAACGGCAGAACTCCTGATGAAACATGTCTTTAAGTTACATGGTATCCCAAAAACTCTTCTGTCTGACCGTGGATCACAATTTATTTCCAAGTTCTGGCAAGAACTATGTCACATACTACGAATTGAGTGGAAGCTCACTTCTCCTTACCATCCGCAGACCAACGGACAGACTGAAAGAGTCAACCAATGCATCGAGCAATATTTAAGTTGTTACACTTCTTACCAACAGGATGATTGGGTGGATCTTCTCCCTCTGGCAGAATTTGCCTACAACAACGCAACCCACAGTACGACCAAGCAGAGTCCGTTCTACTTGAACTATGGGTTTCATCCCTCTATTCTTCCACCACGCATCCTTCCTTCAAATAACCCAGTAGCCTCAGACTATCTTACCCAAATAAAGGACTCTCTGGGTTTGCTTAATACTACCATTGCACACGCTCATAGTCAACAAAAGAAGTACTATGATCTTCGCAGAAGACCTTCTCCTCAGTATGCTATTGGGGACCTCGTTTGGCTCTCAACAAAAAATTTAAGACTGAAAATCCCTAGCAAAAAGCTTGGACCTCTCTTCTTGGGCCCTTTCCCAATCAAGAAACTTATTGGAAAAGCTGCAGTACAGCTTACATTGCCAATAGACCTCAAAATACATCCCATTTTCCATGTGTCGCTACTGAAGCCCCATGTTCCTGACCAAGGAATAAGGCCTACTATCCCACTTCCTCCTCCTGTACAAGTTGAAGGTGGAAAAGAATATGAGATAAAAGAGATTCTGGATTCTCGTATCCACAGAAGAAAACTTCAATACTTAGTTCGATGGAAGAACTATGAGCCCCAAGACGACACCTGGCTAAACACCTCTGACATACATGCCCCTAGATTAATCTGCAACTTTCATGCGAAGTACCCAGACAAACCAGCTCCAGAGGCCTTCAGGAGCCGGCCTTAAGGGGGGGTACTGTAATGTTCTGGTACCTTTGGTACCCTAATTCCACTTTTCCTAAGTGTATGCGCCCCACCATTCTCTTTTGGTAAGGTGCGCATACACCTTTAAGACCGATGCTGTCATCACTGAGCGCCGCTGGAGCGGCTATTTCAACCTCCGGCGGTCTCACTCACATGTTCGTTCAACGCCGCATAATCTGCCTTGAAGCTCTCATGCTTGCAAGCATACCTCGCTATCGGAACCACGCTGCTGATCCCTGTATCCCGCTACCGGATCATCCGCTCTTGCCGGACCTCTCCTCTACTACATTGCTACTAGTGATAAGTACCCCACAGGGGAAACCTCTATAACCTTCATACTAAAGCTTACACTATCTAGCTCTGCATACTAAGGACTATTACTATATCTGCATTAACTAAGATTGCTAGCTCTTGAGCCTAATACCATCTGCTCTTGCACTGGGTTGGCCTATCCTGTATGTTCACTTGCTACTCTATCATCTGCTACCATACATGATTGCTTAACCTATCTGCATCCCATCTGCTACTATCTTACTTTCAAGAACATTCCTTTCAAGTGTCTGTCATCTACCATCTCTACCCAACCTGTCTCTTCAGCCTATCATCACTATATTACTATACATATAAGTCACTCTAGGAACATCTTATTGAGTGTGTGTATCTACTTGCTGAATTGAGACTATCCACACATGATGAGTCTTGGGAGTTGGGATTGGTGTCTCAGCGTTTCTCTACATGACTACTGAAGTGGAATATTTCTGCAGCTGTAAATCCACATTATACATAAAACGCAGGAGCGTTACACTCAGGGGGCTGGAGCTCAGAGTCTCTGCCTTCGTACACGCGAAAGGCGTACACGTATCCAGTTTGGCTTTCACAGAGCTTGTTTAGTTTTAAGCCATACCTAGCCCTCTTGCTGGGAATATACTGCTTAAATGCCAGCCGGCCTGTGAAGTGGACCAGTGATTCGTCAGGGACATAGACTTCGGGGAACCGTCTGGAAAAGTAATCAATTAGGGGGCGAATTTTGTAGAGTTTATCATAATTGGGATCATCTCGGGGAGGGCACTGGGAATTATCGTTGAAATGCAGGAAGCGCATTATAATTTCATAGCGGGACCTGGGCATGACTGATGAATAAAGTGGCATATGGTGGATGGGTTTGGTGGACCAATAAGAATGCAGCTCGTTTTTTTTTTGTAACCCCCATATTGATTGTAAGGCCCAAAAACACTTTGAACTCTTCTACTTTTAGGGGTCTCCATTCAAAAGGACGGGAATGATATGAGGTGGAGTTGTTCTCTATGAATTGTTGGGCAAAAAGATTTGTTTGGTCGACGATGGCTTGAAGGAACTCCACAGGGAAAAATAAATTAAAAAAATCAATTAGAGCAAAATTTTGGGTGTTGACCTGCAAACCTGGCTGTGCTGTGAAGGGGGGGATTGTAGCTGACCCAGAGCTAGAAGGCAGCCACAATGGGTTTGCCAAGGCATCCGGAAGCTTCATTTGGGCTCTTCTTCTTTGGGGCTGGTGTGAAATTCCAGTGCTTGTACTGGGCATTTCTTCCTGGGGTCCAGCACTGTTGGCGTTTGCCGATTGGCCATTGGCGTTGTTGGTGTCTGCATGGTTTTCAGTGCGGCGTCTTTTAGTCCGAACTTCTTCCTCCTCCGATTCAGTGCCGGATGTAAAGCCTTCAAAGGGCTCAAATTCAGAACCGGATTCAGAAAGGGTTTCCGCGTCGGAAAGTGAGAGCTCCCTGCTGCTGTCACTCATCATGGATATCATTTCACAGGCCTCTTCGGCAGTGAAAACCCTTTTGGACTTGGACATGGTAGCTGTATGGAGGGTGACAGGTACTCAGGTACTTTGCTGGGCAGGTGACAGGTACTCTTGTACTGATGAGCAGGTGGCAGGTACTCCGATAGGCATGTGACAGGTACTCGGGTACTCTTATGGGCAGGTGACAGGCAGGTGATAGTAGTAGTACTGATACTGATACTGTACTGATGGGTACTGGTGATCAGTACTGATACTGATAGGTACTGATGAGTACTAATGAGTACTGATGGGTAGTGATTGGTACTGATGAGCAGGCGGCAAGTACTCGGGTACTTCAGGCGGCAGGTACTCTGATGAGCAGGTGGAAGGTACTCGGGTACTCTGATGAGTAGGTGACAGGTACTCGGGTACTCTGATGGGTAAGCGACAGGTACTCAGGTACTCTGATGGGTAGGCGACAGGTACTCGGGTACTCAGATGGCCAGGGGACAGGTACTCGGGTACTCAGATGGCCAGGGGACAGGTACTCGGGTACTCAGATGGGCAGGTGACAGGTGCTCAGATGGGCAGGTGACAGGTACTCTTTATTTGCTGGGGGCGATCAGGGCACAGTAATTCCACAATACTCTGGTAATGCTGTAGTAACTCACTGTTTGTAAATCTCCTCCTCACACTGGATCGGTGTGTGAGGAGAAGAGCCTGGTAACAGTGAGTTACCCACATCTTTGTTGACATTTGTGACCGGCTGTGATTGGACACAGCCGGTCACGTGGTAAAAAGCCAATTTCATTGGCTATTTACCAAGATCGGGGATTGGCTCTGTCCGGGGGACGAGCCTCGTCCCCGATCGCTGCTCTAAGTAATTTTCCAGCAAAAAATCCTGATTTTTACTTGTAAACAAAAGATGTCAGAAAAAGGCTTGGTCTTCAAATGGATAGACAATCAGCAATTCTCCTGTGCTTTAGTGACAGCTGAACCTGGCTGCTCACAGGCACTTTCTGGTACTGGTGTTGTCTGTGCAAGCAGCACATCAGAGCCTCACCCATCACACCTGGCCCCACCTTGTCATGTCTGGCCAAGCCACATCTATGATGTCCTATGTTTTGTCATGAATGAGACACCCACCAGCTGCCCTAGCTTCATGATTATAATGAAAAAAGTTACAAATAGATTTAAACCAATTTACACATAACAATGGACTTAAATTGTTTAACTGATTGTGGGGAGTTAATTGTACACAAGTTTTTTTTTTTTTCTTCTACTTAACCCTTTGTTAGGACAGACAGTGTTCAAATATAAAATGAACAACTGATAATGAAATCTGGCAGCACAATACAGACAGAGTTAATTATAGTAGAGCCTACCCCCCCCCCCCCAACAGTACAAACTTTGGGTATGGAATCTTAGAAAAAAGTAAATGTTATGCCTTATGTATGGAAACATGTAACAAATATAAAATAGGTGTTATCCTATTCTGGCTGCAAAAGTGGAATTACACTTTAAGCCTAGTCCTCACACGGTGCTGAAATCATCAGAAGCAATTCTTATAGACAGAAAGGCAGTTGAGTAAATCTTACTGGCAAATGATGAACTTTATGTACATATCCCAGATGAATATGCCATGCTGTGACCCTCCTTTGCTGCATAGTATGTTCCTGATTCCTCTGGCTTTGCTCCAGTGAGTCTGAAATAGACTTCTCCTTTGACTACGTCTCTTGTTATAGTCAACCGTTCTTGTACAGATGTGGCATAATTCTTTGTTTCGTCATATCTAATTCTTCCCATCCATTCCAGCTGTTTCTGTGCAGTTTTGCGGATCCAGTGTATTGCCCATATCTTATTGCTATCAGACAAGGAGGCTCCGGTCACTTTACAGCTCAGTGTTAGTGTTTCTGTTGGTTTCACAGTTCCAGGACCAGATTCTACTATAGAGATTTGGGACCTCACACCTGGAAACAAACAGTACAAATGTTACCCGCCCTGCAAATATTTTCTTCAAGTCTGCTCAAAATTCGAGTCCATACTTACATTGTATTGAAATCGCAATGAAGGAAAACCAAAGAAGACTCTGCATGTTTGGACTAATAAAGAAACTCGACTCGGAATCTGCTTGAACAGATGCTGTTAGGCTTTTCCTTCATATTTTATATTTAAGCAAAAAGCCATTTGTGTGCATTTGCATAGCTGTACGTACGGTATTTGCATAGCTGTTTACGTGAATAAAAGAGTGATTCCTTTGTTTTGGCAAGTAAGCAGAGTGTACAGGTTTTATTGAATACAGATGGGGAAAGCAGCAAGACAGCCCCCAGTATACCATATTAAGGGGGAACAATACTAATTGGAAACGTTTTTTAAATCTGGCTGATGTTTCCTTCTGGAAGCAGTCAGTAAATCTGTAACTTTATCCCCCATAATGTGGAAAGTTTTGTATTGTGATAAACCATTTGCTGTTAGATGAGTAATAATAATATGCCCTTGTCTGTTCCTTGGAACTTAAAGTAGAACTAGTAGACAAAACGTTTTTTTTTTTTCCATTTTGTATAGAGTAAGGGAGGGTTATAACCCCTGTCAGATTTTTTTTTTTTTCGCCATCCGTGTCCCATTGCAGAGATTTACCTTCACTTCCTGTCCTATAGCCAAACGGGAAGTGAGAGGAAATCCCTGTAAATTAAGGGAATCTCTTGGGGACTCACACAGCAGTGTCGCCATTGACTCCCGCTGCTGTCAATCAAAGTCAGTTAGCCAGAAAGCATTCTAGCATGCAAACACGGTGGTAGACGCTTGTTTGCTCAACATTGGAATCTATGGAATGCTTGGATTGACAAACATTGACTTGTGATTCCTTCTATACCGTGATACCCGAGTTATAGTTTTCCTGCTGACAATCTTTACCCTTCCTTTCCTTTCTGTCCTTTCTTTTCTTCTCCCCCCCCCCCTTCCTTATCCCCTTCCCCTCCCCCTATCTCCTTCCCCTCCCCCCCTGATGTCTTATCCCCCCCCCTGCATTTTTTACTATCCTCTTTTCAGTGTCGTAGTTATGCACTAAATTATACTGAAGTGTTATACTGTGTCGATATTTTACTGTCCTTGGTATGACCAAGAACTGATATGTTATCATTACTACTGTTTAACTTGTGCCCCTATATTGGAATTTCTTTCACTGATTGTGTTTTTAAACTGCTGTAATGTTTGTTCACTTTCTTAACATAAAAACGAATGAAAGAAAAAAGTCAGTTAGCCAATCAGGAAAGAGAGAGTGTGGGGCTGGGCCACGGCTCTGTGTCTGAATGGATTCATGGAGCTGCAGCTCGGCTCGGGTGCCCCCAAAGCAAGCTGCTTGCTGTGGGGGCACTCATCAGAAGGGAGAAGCCAGCAGCATCAAAGAGGGACCTGAGAAGAGGAGAATCTGGATGCTCCGTACAAAAACACTGCACAGGACAGGTAAGTATAACATGTTTGTTATTTGCATATAAAAAACAAACCTTTAGTGTCACTTTAACTCTCTTTAGCCCCATGCCAATGTACACCGCTACTGTCACTTGTTGTATTTAGGAGGGACATGCTGAACCGATGCCCACTCCAGCTGTACAGTGTATTTCTCTGCTACCTCACTCCCAGTAACAGAATGGAATCCCGCTGTACATCTAGCGTGGCCCACATACTTGCACTCACTTAACTCATCCACTTCTGTACCTGAGCACAGCCCGGGGACCTCTTCATGCTGATCTGCTCCCATTGCCATGGGAGATCGACCTCTAGGGAAGATAATGACGACAAAAACTCCCTCGCTGCAAGAAGATGTCCCACCTTTCACGGGTACACGCTCCACAACATGCTGCTTGCTAGACTTTTGTTACCCGTCTTTGTACCATGCAAAATCAAATGTATAATAATAGCCCAATCTGTGCGTCTCAGTTCGTTATATCATACATTCAGCGGCGCTTCAGCACACACAATGTATGTGTGCAAGTATATTAGTCAGTTCCTGCAGTGCTTCAGAGCCTGCAAATGCAAACTAGTCCCAACTCCACAGGATGAGCAGTCACAGCCAGCAAAAAGATTTCTCCTCTGATGTTCAGCACCAGTGATTGTACACACAGTATCACTAATCCTTCACCACACCGACTGTGCACCCCTATGAAGTGGCCACTCACCAAATTGCCCTTGAAATATCGCCTTTATGCATAAGCTGCATGAGCCCTTGCTTCTGGTCGGTCTGTCGTCTCTTGAGCATGTCCAGATCCTATCTGTCCACCAGGGGTCACTATCAGGCTGTATATCTCCTCAGTGCAATTTGTAAGCAAACGACATGAAGCAAGAGAGTAGTGTAATACTGTTTCGACTTTATTAGTTAAATAAAACTTCCCTCCCCTTCAGCGTATATGCTTACATTTCAATCACCCTTTGCACGCATATCATAGACACAGAGGCTTTGAAAGGTACCGCCGCTCGCCATCCGCGAGCTAATCCCTGCTGTGGATTACAGCGCTCCTGCGGCTAACAGGGGAGATCCAAAACAACAGCGGTATCCTCCCTTCGTCTCCTCAGCAGCAGCGTACGTGCATCCTGACCGGTTTCGTCTGGTAGACTTCAACAGAGGACTAACGTGCGCTGCTGCAATCAAGATTAATGTATGCAGCCGGAGGACCTCCCTCCCATCATGATTGGTTTACACCACTGATGGGTTCAAACACCTCTTCATTGCCATTACCTGGCCTGAAGGAAATTCAATATGGACATACCATAGAATCATTTTCTAAATACCGGAAAAACAAGATTAATCGATACAAAACAAAGTTTAATACCGCTATTAACTCTCTTATTACTGCAACCAGTATCTGAATGGGTATTCCCCGGGTTTGAATCACACAAAACCCCATTTTTTTTCAGATCGGCCATCTATGCCCGATCTGAGCATGTATGTTCAAAATTTCCAAACCTATCGATTTGTAAAAATTGGTCATGGAGTTCTTTCTACCCCTAATTCTACATGCCATCTTGTCCTATCCGGATGCATACATCTTAAGTACTACTAATATTTAAAACGGTTTTGATAAAATCGATATAACCAAAATTTGACACAAAAATAAGCCTACAGCACCTGGTATTCCCAGGTGGTCTCCCATACAGGTACTAACCAGGCCCGACCCTGCTTAGCTTCTGAGATCAGATGAGATCGGGCATGTTCAGGGTGATGTGGCCATAGGTAAAACGTAAAGTGCATTCTAATGGTGAAACCATCATGTATGACCACTGTCCTCAAGATGTCATACTTATTACATAATTAGCACATGTCATGTAATTTCTGATATGTTTTAAAACCAGTAAATGTCAAATCTTAAATCATTTCATAAATGGTAGATACATAATAAATAAATACATTAACTTCATAAATAATAGGTACAATTCATATGTTGAGATTACAAGAAAATGTTGTTCATAGAGGCCAAATCGCAGATATAATATATAAAATTCGCTCTAAAATATCTTAGTCCATAACCAATGGTACTAAAGGTTAAAATATATATAAATAAAAGGCGTGTTGCCATAAGGAATCAATGGTCGAGGCATGATCGTAAATTCGAGTAAAATTGAAGGAAGATAAAAGTATATATAAAATTTTGTATATAAAAATCTATATATAAAATGGAATCCATAAAACGTCCTATCTAAAAAATATACTTAATAGTTGCTTAAAAAACAGTTCAGGTCAAGTTCTATATTTAACCCGTTGGGCGCCAAGGAGTTTGTCTTGTAAATCCATTCAGTTTCCTTTTTGGACAGTTCTCTTACTCTATTGCACCCTCTCCAGTTGCTTGGCATCTTTTCTATACCCCAAAATTTCAGTGCTGAGGGGTCTTTATTATGCTTTTCCCTGAAATGTAGTGGGACACTATGTTCCTTGAAGCCTGTTGTTATTTTATAAATGTGCTCAGAAATCCTGATGCCCAATTTTCTCTTTGTTCTTCCTATATACAACATACCGCAAGGGCACTCCATTCCGTATACCACGTGGGTCGTGATACACCTGATACACTCCTTTATTTCAAAGGTCTTCCCATTTGCTCCTGAAGTGAACTCCGTTAGACCCCGAAAGTGTGTATTCACTTGTCTGCAAGCCTTACACCTTCTGCATGCGTGAAATCCAGACAAGTCCCAGAACATCTTTGGTGGTCTGGGAGGGTCCAAAACTTTCCTCACCACTCTGTCTCCAATAGTGGGAGCCTTTTTGTATATAAATATTGGGTTATCCGGAATCACGGTCTTTGTACCATGTCTACTGACCCAGACAGGAAACCACAACTGAGCCAGTTATTTACTTGCACCCTTTTTGGATAACTTTAGACCAGGCATAGACAAGGTTTCAAAAGCTTTACCAAAGATATTTAGCATAACAGTTCCAAGAATATGCAACAATCTCTTCCCTATCTACCCTAGTCCCTAACTTAGGCTTTTGACTGCCACAGCATGCCTGCATAGATTAATTCCATTCATGTTATAGTTGATAATAGCAAATGTCCAGAAGTGGTATTTTCTGGGTGGACTGCAAGTCCCAGCATTAATCCCTACATTGTGAAAAGTTCCTGGATATAGCCACTTGCTGGACTCAGGATGGATCGACCACAGACTGACTGACAGACCACACTCTCCAATCCCGTACCCACATCCCCCTTATAGCCACACAGAACTAGTGGGCCAGGTCCAGAAAGCTGTTTAAGAACATACCTCGGTAATGGAGCAGAGGAGATTAACCCCATCCCCAGCAACTAACTACTTATTAAGCAACCTGTCTACACTCTTGTGATTCACATATTCTTGCAAAACGATATCACTCTAAAGTGACACCCCCATTCAGAGGCTTCAGGTGACTCTGCATTCTCCATGTAGGGTTAAACAAAATGTTCACATAACTACCCACTCACTCGACATCCTGTATATATAATTTTCCTTGCTCTTATGCTGCTTCATTCCCCCACCACAACACAGAGAAAATCCTGTAGTTCCCAGTATTGAGGATCAAATTACTTTCCAGCCTTCCTTTCATGGTGCAGGGTTTGGTGTTTTAGTAACCGATCATCAGTCCTCATTACTGTCAAATAGGGTTGAGTCCTGAGCCATGTGTATGCTTCTAACTGCTCAAATTGGAGATTTCTCTTTCACTCCAAATTTAATTGAATGTGTTCCTTTACATAGGCAAATCATAGATTAATTTTCAGCTCTGGAGGTTCTGTGTCACCTCCCCACCCTGAGCCTGTCCAACATCATTATAATCCTAAGAGTACATATTTATGTGAGTTCTAAAGTAAAGTGTACCTGTACTCAAGGAAAGACACAAAACATACAAGTTTCTTGTAGGCACTATTCAGCATTCTGACTGCAGGATTCTCCACTAACTCAGCCGGACTCAGCCACTGACCAACAAAGGTTTTCCAACATTCCTATTCCAAGGCTTGATTTCTGGGGAGCAGGGATAGTCTGGCGAAACATGGATTGAATTTTGGCTGGTTCCTGTGAACCGGACACAATTCCAACCATCTATGGTCAGCTTTACATTGGTATCTTTTAGTGCAAAGGGGTTGGTGACCACAGCAGAGGATCATGGTGAGTGTGAAAACAATTCAAAAACTTCAAACACCTGCATAAGAGTCTTTATTTATTTAATAAACTTGTTTAAATTTAAAGTGTAGAGCAGTCTCTGATCCCAGTTGCTGCCACCAATATGTGACATATGCATGGTCACTATCCTAAAGAAGTATGTGACTATAGCACTATCAGTATCACCCTCTGCAGAAAAATTCAAGCTGACCAGACTTCATACAATCTAAGGGGCCACTAGCAGACTGGGTTACGCAAATTACCCTTCTAAACATTTGTCTACCAAGGTATGTTTATACATTGCTTGATAGATCAGATGATTAAAGTGGTAGTAAACACATAAAAAAAAAAGAAACAAACAATTTTTCTCCTGCAAGGCAATGTTATAATGTGCTAGTATTCATTGCATACTAGCACATTATGTGAAACATACCTTAAAACAAAGTTCTCCAGCGGCGCGCTGTCACCACTGACTGGCCCTTTATCTTCACCTGGTCTTCCTTCCGGGTTTGTGGGCTCCAAACCTTTGAATGGAGGAGCCATGATGACGTCACTCCCATGCATGTGCACGGGTGTAGCTGTTCATGGCACTGGGCTCCTGAAGAAACGGCACAGGTATGCCCTTCCTTCAGAGCACATGTGCCGTGGATGTTACCTGTAACGGCACCCCGGACACAAAAGGGTTAAAACCGTTTAGGAGATCTTCCCCTTCCAGAGCTGCAGGCACAGCTACTTGCAGGACACCAAACTCCCGAACTCGAAACCTAGGAATGATGCAAACAGTGTAGCTGGAACCTTATGAATGCTGCATACAGCTGAATAGGAAAAACCATATGAAGGGTTTACACTCCTAGCAGTCAAACTGGAACAGCATACAATAAATCCCCCCAATAACGAGACAAGGCTCCGCATTGCGGGTAAAACAGGAACACCATTTATTGGAAGAACACAGCACACTTTTATACAGAATTTGGAACATCCTGACCCCAACAACCGCTTTCCTATTGGTCAATTTTAAAGTACCTGCAGTTTCCCTTCTGGTCCCCTTCAGCCATGCAAATGAGGAATTGAAAATGAGTCAGCAGTGATTGGTCAGATAACTTGACCAGAAGGACTGCCATGTGCAAGGAGACAGAAGCCCCCAGGGGGCAATCAATGTACACAATAGCCAGACACAGAACAATGGTTCCCTAACGAGCCCTCAATACACATTACTCTGAGTGTCAATACATCTTTTAGCAGACAGCAGGCAAGTTCATTAGCACACCCGACAATAGGTGAATGGAGAGCCACCTAAGACAGTCCGTCTCCTCTGCCTAAAACTAGTTTTAACAGAGACCTCTATCCTGGAGACAATGGAAAATATAATTAGGTTTAGCTTCCAGGATAGAGGCAAGACTCCATTAGCCACGTGGTTAAAGAAACACAAAAAGACACAAAAATGCATAACTCCCAGTCTACTGAACAGTACCCCCACATTCAACCCATCCCCAGATAGCCTGGATCTGAGCGCTCAACATATCAAAACAGCGCTCAGATGCCACAAACACAGTCAAATCGCCATGGGGTTTACATTTAGCATGGGCTGATGAGAGGGTCCATAGCCACATTGCAGGAGGTGAGCAACCAGGCTTCTCCAATGCCCAGTGGCAAGATTGGTCTCGTCACATTTCTCCCCTTTTCCAAACAGACTAACAGGGTATCTGACCTTCTGCCGGTCAGTGCCCTTGTTAGTCCAGCAGCCCACCCACAAAACAGAAACAGCAGTACAGCCCACCCAAAATAACTGGTTACTACACCTGGGTAGAAGAGAAATTTGTCCATGTCCAGGTGCCTCACCTTGGCTGTGTGGGGGACTGGTAGACTGCCTTGGTGGGTTGCTGAGTGGGCAGAGACCAGCGGTACTCTGCCCTTTTGCAAGCACTACCACGGAAGTAGCCTGGTTGGAGCCTGGTTGTTGGAGGGGGAGACCGACTGTCTCCCCTTTAGATACACCACCATACTGCGGTAGGGAGAGACCGACTGTCTCCCCTTTAGATAACCCACCATGCTGCTGTGGGGGAAGACCGACTGTCTCCCCTTTGGCTAAACAGCCCTGTTGCTGTGGGAGGGAGACTGGGCTCCCAATTCCCAATGAAATATTCTGCCGCTGTGGGATGGAGACTGGGCTCCCAATTCCCAATAAAATACTCTGCCGCTGTGGAATGGAGACTGGGCTCCCAATTCCCAATGAATCCATCTGCTGCTGGGGGACAGGACCAACTGTGTCTGCCCCCTGTAACTCAGCCTGCCGCTGGGGAATGGAGACTGGGCTCCCAATTCCCTGCACTTCACTCGGCTGCTGTGGGATGGAGACTGGGCTTCCAATTCCCAACAAATCAATCTGCTGCTGGGTGACAGGACCGACTGTCTCTGCCCCCTGTAACTCAGCCTGCCGCTGGAGAATGGAGACTGGGCTCCCAATTCCCAATAAATCAGGCTGCCGCTGGGGAATGGAGACTGGGTTCTCCTCTTCCCTTAACTGTACCTGCCGCTGGAGTTCCTCCCAATGTGCTAGCTGGCCCTCTCTCTCTGCCCTGTTTAGCAGAGACATGAACACTGAGTTCCTCACGAACCGCTTGGATCTCTCCAGTGGATTGGGGCCGAAGAAGCTCAGCCGTAACCACACCAAACGGTCATATTCTTTCAGAGAAGATCTGTACTCCACTTCTGGTTCCATCCTGTTGCTTTAAGGGTTGCTGTACTGAGACATGCATTGCCCCCAACTTGTAAATCCACGGAATGGTGTCTCCTGTAGCTGTCCTTCTGGCTGTGGGAACGATCCCGCCGCTTGCCACCAATTGTAACGGTACCCCGGACACAAAAGGGTTAAAACCGTTTAGGAGATCTTCCCCTTCCAGAGCTACAGGCACAGCTACTTGCAGGACACCAAACTCCCGAACTGGAAACCAAGGAATGATGCAAACAGTGTAGCTGGAACCCTATGAATGCTGCATACAGCTGAATAGGAAAAACCATATGAAGGGTTTACACTCCTAGCAGTCAAACTGGAACAGCATACAATAAATCCCCCCAATAACGAGACAAGGCTCCGCGTTGCGGGTAAAACAGGAACACCATTTATTGGAAGAACACAGCACACTTTTATACAGAATTTGGAACATCCTGACCCCAACAACCGCTTTCCTATTGGTCAATTGTAAAGTACCTGCAGTTCCCCTTCTGGTCCCCTTTAGCCATGCAAATGAGGAATTGAAAATGAGTCAGCAGTGATTGGTCAGATAACTTGACCAGAAGGACTGCCATGTGCAAGGAGACAGAAGCCCCCAGGGGGCAATCAATGTACACAATAGCCAGACACAGAACAATGGTTCCCTAACGAGCCCTCAATACACATTACTCTGAGTGTCAATACATCTCTTAGCAGACAGCAGGCAAGTTCATTAGCACACCCGACAATAGGTGAATGGAGAGCCACCTCAGACAGTCCGTCTCCTCTGCCTAAAACTAGTTTTCACAGAGACCTCTATCCTGGAGACAATGGAAAATATAATTAGGTTTAGCTTCCAGGATAGAGGCAAGACTCCATTAGCCACGTGGTTAAAGAAACACAAAAAGACACAAAAATGCATAACTCCCAGTCTACTGAACAGAACCCCCACATTCAACCCATCCCCAGATAGCCTGGATCTGAGCGCTCAACATATCCAAACAGCGCTCAGATGCCACAAACACAGTCAAATCACCATGGGTTTTACGTTTAGCATGGGCTGATGAGAGGGTCCATAGTCACATTGCAGGAGACGAGCAACCAGACTTCTCCAATGCCCAGTGGCGAGATTGGTCTCGTCACATTACCCATCAGCTTTACAAGTAAACGGTGCAGGTTTAGGAGATAATTACTGTACCTTTTTACCTTATTATAGGCTTACCTATAGGTAAAAATCAGCCAAGGGAGCTTACTCCCACTAATTAGTAACGGGAGGTCCGCCTTACCATCTAAATAAGAAATCAGAAGCTAGAGCACCACTTTAGTAAAGGTGGAAGAATATATATACACATGCTAAGACACATTGCAGATGACATACGACATGCAGAAACACAAAGCGACCCTCTGAGTCCACCTTATCATCATATTTCTGTAAATCCAAAGCACTGTGTACCAGGAAACTCACTCCATGGCAGTAAGATGTCCATGTGGAGTGGTAGGCCTGGCCAGCCCAGGACTAGGCAGCACCGAGTATCAGCAGTTAAGTGAGTTTCAAGTTTCTCTAAGCAAGCAAAGATCATAGTACATTTGAGAGGGCTATGTACCACCCTAATGTTCCAAGATACCACTGAGACTTCTGTCATGTTAGGATGCAGAACAATAAGTAAGACAGTACTGAATCAAATGGAATAGTCAAACAGCCCATAAGCCATGGAATTATCAGCACCCACCATTCCAGGCATCGTATATAGACATAGACTAACTGCAGAGAACCTCTAACAGTCCTCATTGAAAAGCTCTTCTAGACTTTTATCTCTGTTGGTAAAGATTGGCAATGCAAAGGCACAATGGAGGCCACACATTTTAGACCTGCCATCAAAAATATAAGTTGAAGTAAAAACAAAAAAAAAAAGGACAAATAAAAAGGCCATAATATCTGCCAACGTGGCAGTAAGTTACCAGAAAAGATAGCTGAGCATATAGATTCAACTGTCCCAGAGGAATCTGGTAAGAAATGAACACAGTGTAGCTCATAGCTTAAACTGCAATATTATAGCCCCCCCCCCCCCCCCCACAGACAGAGAGCAACAGAAAACCTATTTGAAAGGAAACATGCTGCACCTCATGACTGAAACTTAAAGAGGTATAGTTGCTATCAATCTCCTTCATGATCCCCACATTGATGGCGGAGAGCTTGTTCATTGCGATCAAACCAGTCTGAGGCATCTTTTGCAGATTCAAAGAAATGCATTTGTCCTCTAGCTGTGCCATGCATGAAGCTTAGCTGAGTATTGCATTGCATAGGTAAGTTGGAGATGCTGTAGGCGCTTCCTAACAGCATTAAACCTGGACCTGCCATGTTGGACTTCTGCTGAAAGGTCTGGGTAGAAGAACACTCTGGTTCAGTTAAACTGGATGTTGGCACGGTCCCGCACATGACATTAAACCACCTCCTGGTCACGATAGCGGAGAAGTTGGGCTAATATAGGCCTAGACAGCCCCTCTGGCTGAGGTTGGTGAGTCACTGTGCAGTGAGCTCTCCACCTTAAAGAAGGGTGTAAAAGCTTCTTTGCCAAATAGCTACAAGAGCCAGCTCTCCACAAAGGCGGTGGGGTCCCTACCCTCAGAACATTCGGGCAAGTCACTATACGAACGTTATTTAGGCAGAGATGGTTCGCCACGTCTTCCATCTTGTTATTAATGTTCTTTGCTATCTGGTAGGCTGTCTACGTATCTCGGGTCAAAGGAAGGAGGTGATCCTCGATGTAGCTAATGTGACTCTCTACTGCCGTCATCCTCTCCTCTCTCATATATTTTCCTACAAAATGGACAGACATGACAAATATATTTATTAAAAAAGAATAGCGCGCAAATGCAAAAGAAATTACTACCAAATCTGAAGAGAGTCCATAAATAAAAATGGGGGTTTGGTCCCACCATATGGCCATATCGTGCTCAAGCCCACTACTGCGTCAAAGTACCCCATTATCAGTGGGTCCTACACTATCCATGAAAAAGAGATGAATCCAGCCATTCTAACCCTTGGAGATAACACTCCTTGCTGGGGAAGATGTGCAAATGCACTACAGGGGACTCCTCCTATATCCACTTGATGGTGGACACTGATTGAGTACAGGTGTGTGTGGGGGGTGGGGAGGGCTGCTCAACCTCGATAGTCTGGTCAGACCGAATACATAATAAACAGGCAAAAAATTTGGGGGAGCATACCCATGTATTTCCAAAGCTGCTGCAGCTATGAACCAAAAGACATGTATATTAAAAAAGAATAGCGCGCAAATGCAAAAGAAATTACTACCAAATCTGAAGAGAGTCCATAAATAAAAATGGGGGTTTGGTCCCACCATATGGCCATATCGTGCTCAAGCCCACTACTGCGTCAAAGTACCCCATTATCAGTGGGTCCTACACTATCCATGAAAAAGAGATGAATCCAGCCATTCTAACCCTTGGAGATAACACTCCTTGCTGGGGAAGATGTGCAAATGCACTACAGGGGACTCCTCCTATATCCACTTGATGGTGGACACTGATTGAGTACAGGTGTGTGTGGGGGGTGGGGAGGGCTGCTCAACCTCGATAGTCTGGTCAGACCGAATACATAATAAACAGGCAAAAAATTTGGGGGAGCATACCCATGTATTTCCAAAGCTGCTGCAGCTATGAACCAAAAGACATGTATATTAAAAAAGAATAGCGCGCAAATGCAAAAGAAATTACTACCAAATCTGAAGAGAGTCCATAAATAAAAATGGGGGTTTGGTCCCACCATATGGCCATATCGTGCTCAAGCCCACTACTGCGTCAAAGTACCCCATTATCAGTGGGTCCTACACTATCCATGAAAAAGAGATGAATCCAGCCATTCTAACCCTTGGAGATAACACTCCTTGCTGGGGAAGATGTGCAAATGCACTACAGGGGACTCCTCCTATATCCACTTGATGGTGGACACTGATTGAGTACAGGTGTGTGTGGGGGGTGGGGAGGGCTGCTCAGCAAGGAGTGTTGTCTCCAAGGGTTGGAGAGGCTGGATTCACCCCTTTTTTATGGATAGTGTAGGACCCACTGATAATGGGGTACTTTGACGCAGTGGTGGGCTTGAGCACGATATGGCCATATGGTGGGACTAAATCCCCATTTTTATTTATGGATTGTCTCCATATTTAATAGTCATTTCTTTTGCATGGTTGCGCTATTCTTTTTTAATATACATGTTGCTTGGTCCATAGCTGCATCGGCTTTAGATATACATGTTCAGGGTTTGCTCCCCCAATTTTTTGCTTGTTTATTATGTATTCGGTCTGACCAGACTTCTGAGGTTGAGCATCCCCCCACACACACCTGTACTCTATCAGAGTCCACCATCAAGTAGATATAGGAGGAGTCCTTTGTAGTGCATTAGCACATCCATCCCAGCAAGGAGTGTTGTCTTCAAGGGTTGGAGAGGCTGGATTCACCCCTTTTTTATGGATAGTGTAGGACCCACTGATAATGGGGTACTTTGACGCAGTGGTGGGCTTGAGCACGATATGGCCATATGGTGGGACTAAATCCCCATTTTTATTTATGGATTGTCTCCATATTTAATAGTCATTTCTTTTGCATGGTTGCGCTATTCTTTTTTAATATACATGTTGCTTGGTCCATAGCTGCACCGGCTTTAGATTTACATGTTCAGGGTTTGCTCCCCCAATTTTTTGCTTGTTTATTATGTATTCGGTCTGACCAGACTTCTGAGGTTGAGCATCCCCCCACACACACCTGTACTCTATCAGAGTCCACCATCAAGTAGATATAGGAGGAGTCCTTTGTAGTGCATTAGCACATCCATCCCAGCAAGGAGTGTTGTCTCCAAGGGTTGGAGAGGCTGGATTCACCCCTTTTTTTATGGATAGTGTAGGACCCACTGATAATGGGGTACTTTGACGCAGTGGTGGGCTTGAGCACGATATGGCCATATGGTGGGACTAAATCCCCATTTTTATTTATGGATTGTCTCAATATTTAATAGTCATTTCTTTTGCATGGTTGCGCTATTCTTTTTTAATATACATGTTGCTTGGTCCATAGCTGCACCGGCTTTAGATATACATGTTCAGGGTTTGCTCCCCCAATTTTTTGCTTGTTTATTATGTATTCGGTCTGACCAGACTTCTGAGGTTGAGCATCCCCCCACACACACCTGTACTCTATCAGAGTCCACCATCAAGTAGATATAGGAGGAGTCCTTTGTAGCGCATTAGCACATCCATCCCAGCAAGGAGTGTTGTCTCCAAGGGTTGGAGAGGCTGGATTCACCCCTTTTTTATGGATAGTGTAGGACCCACTGATAATGGGGTACTTTGACGCAGTGGTGGGCTTGAGCACGATATGGCCATATGGTGGGACTAAATCCCCATTTTTATTTATGGATTGTCTCCATATTTAATAGTCATTTCTTTTGCATGGTTGCGCTATTCTTTTTTAATATACATGTTGCTTGGTCCATAGCTGCACCGGCTTTAGATATACATGTTCAGGGTTTGCTCCCCCAATTTTTTGCTTGTTTATTATGTATTCGGTCTGACCAGACTTCTGAGGTTGAGCATCCCCCCACACACACCTGTACTCTATCAGAGTCCACCATCAAGTAGATATAGGAGGAGTCCTTTGTAGTGCATTAGCACATCCATCCCAGCAAGGAGTGTTGTCTCCAAGGGTTGGAGAGGCTGGATTCACCCCTTTTTTATGGATAGTGTAGGACCCACTGATAATGGGGTACTTTGACGCAGTGGTGGGCTTGAGCACGATATGGCCATATGGTGGGACTAAATCCCCATTTTTATTTATGGATTGTCTCCATATTTAATAGTCATTTCTTTTGCATGGTTGCGCTATTCTTTTTTAATATACATGTTGCTTGGTCCATAGCTGCACCGGCTTTAGATATACATGTTCAGGGTTTGCTCACCCAATTTTTTGCTTGTTTATTATGACAAATATATTGCTTTCAGTATGCCAGATTCTCATCAATACTTTGCAATGGGAAAAAGTTCTGCATGTTGCATTTTTGCATTGTCATTTAGTCAAGAGAATGCAATCCCATTTAATAAAAAAAATGTGTTAATTGGCATGATTTTAAATGCAGAGAGCTATATTGTACATCGCTTTTACGTAGAAGTATTCTTACCTGTCTACAGTTTCAGCATCTGCCAAGATGAATGAACTTCTGTGCATGTGCTGGAGTGATGTCATCACAGTCTGGCCATTCAAAATGACTGAAGATCAGAACCCGTAAGTAGATGGATGAAGATGTCCAGTCGGCAAGGGTGCCCGTGGACATTGCATCACTGGAGTGGAGGTGAGTAGCTCCACTTTAAAGTATATCTAAACTCAAGGACAAAATTGTAATATATTGCAGGCAACTAGTTCCCACAAATGGTAACTACATTAGTTTGCTTTTTCATGCTAAGTTTATTTTCTGCTAGTACAGAAAAAAAAATGTTTTTCCTACTAGAAATGCTTTGGCTTTTTAAGTTCCTGTGCACTGAACTGAAATCTCAATAATTGCTGTCAGGTTTTCTTGTGCTCTCTAAAAGCTACGCAATGCAGATTAGAGAAGATGTGTTTTTGGTCTGAATTATTTTAATTTAATTCACTTTTATTGAATAGACTTTTCTTTTCCATTAATAAACATTTTTCATACAAAAAGATAAAAACAGTCAATACTTTTATACATACAAATTTCCCTCACCTCCTCGCCCAAATAAAAAAAAAAAAGTAAAAACCCCAAACCTGCCCTTTAAGACATTATTACCAATAATATAAAATTAAACATTTTATACCTTCTCATGTACAGGTACCAGTCCAGAGAATTCAACCCATAATGTCCATATCTTTTCAACTCTATCTACACATCCTCTCCTTATATAGACTGATTTTTCTCCTATTATCATGTTATTAACCACTCTCATTCAAACTGCTTTAGATGGTGGCAGATAGTCTTATTAGTTTCTGGGCAATTCATTTCCTAGCCTGATAAAGACATCTCAATACTGCTGTCTGTATAGGTAGGGATGCCACATGCTGTTCCATGTACCCCAACACACATAATATGGGATCCATCCGTAAAGTCATTTCAAATATTGATCTTGTTGTACCTACCACCTCTTTCCAATATCTATGCAATTTGGAGCACCTCCAGAGCATGTGAATCAAGTCTCCAGATGCATCCCCACACCTAGGACACGAAGGATCTGGGCGTTTCCCAAACTGAAACAGTCTTTATGGTGTATAGTACTATACCCTATGGATGATATAGATCTGTGATAATTTCTGGGCTGCTGAAAAGGGTATTGAATCTACTGATTTTAGTATACAACTCTACTGATCATCTGTTATCTCCTCCACATCTTTTTCCCATTTTACGTTTTTGGTCTAAATTGAGGGTAAAGGCTAGGATGATTTTATTTTTTATTTTTTATTTCCGGTACTTATATAATGCCGTCAATTTACGCAGAGCTTTTACATATACATTGTACATTCACATCAGTCCCTACCCTCAAGGAACTTACAGTCTAAGGTCCCTAACTCACATTCATACATACACATACCAGGGCCAATATAGACAGGAGCCAATATTAAACTACTACTTCATGGATACAGTACAGGGGGTGCACATTGTCACCCTAAGACTGGAAGTGTGTTACTGGCAGGATCATTATGTGAAATGAAAAAAACAAATGCAATCACACAGCTGAAGTGTAGTATTTTTTATTTTTTTTGGGAGGGGGGGGGGGATAAAGCACTAAATACAAACCCGATTCCAAAAAAGTTTGGACACTGTACAAATTGTGAATAAAAACAGAATGCAATAATGCAAAAGTTTTAAATTTCAATATTTTATTCAGAATACAAAATAGATGACATATCAAATGTTTAACCACTTAAGCCCTGGAGGATTTGGCTGCCCAAAGACCAGGCCCTATTTTGCGATTCGGCACTATGTGACTGTAACGGACAATTGCGCGGTCGTGCGACGCTGTACCCAAATGAAATTGACGTCCTTTTTTTCCCACGAACAGAGCTTTCTTTTGGTGGTATTTGATCATCTGTGCGATTTTTTTTTTTTTTTTTTTTTACTTTTTGCGCTATAAACAAAAAAAGAGCGTCAATTTTGAAAAAAATAACAATATTTTTCACATTTCTTTATATGAAATTCTCAAAAAAAAATTTAAAAATCAAAAATTTTTAACATTTTAGGCCAATTTGTTTTCTGCTACATATTTTTGGTAAAAAAAATGGCAATAAGCGTATTTTGATTGGTTTGTGCAAAAGTTATTGCGTTTACTAACTATGGGAAAGTAAATACGGAATAGGAGCTACCCCTTGAGTGCCATAATACTAATAGTTACAGAAAAGAGAAAGAATGAATGGTGCAACCTGGGTTGCCCAGACATATGTTGGCGGACTTTAAAGGCACAGGCTGAGTAAGCACAATCAATAGTTTAAAATTGTTACATTTATTGAGAAATTTAAAAAGAACACAAACAACAACATATGAATAAATATTTCCATGTAAATTCAAAGAGAGTATGCAAGCATTGTATATAGTTGATTAGTGAGAGTTACAGCTGTTGTACGAATCTGGTAAGGTCAACGCGTTTCGCATTACGCTTCCTCAGGACCCCAGATGGTTGGGTAACCTCTTAATAAAACAAAAATACATGCAATACGTTACTTTTTTATGCATACATTTATGGTAATAGTTACATAGATAAACATTCTTTGTATTTGTAGCCGTGGGAGCAACTAAAAGAGTGCATAAACCCACCTCCTCACAATGCCATGCGCCGTACTGTCCACCGGGAGCTGTGCTCGATGGGGGGCAGACCAAAACCACCTAGGTTAATAGATTATTATTTAACACTATGTGAATTTTCTAGATTATTTTGGTTCAATAAATTCTAGCATATAGTATATATGGTAATATATAGCAAGAGCGTAATTACCTAAGAAATTGGGTGGATATAGGAAGAAAGGGACGGCTGGGTAGCAGATGATGTTGTTTAAGTCAGTTGAGCGCTTTACACCTGAATATAAATAATATATTTGTAATACTTTTATTCTCACAGATTCTTAGATTTACTCATAGTGTAATGTATCTTTTCTATTTACCTGAAAGTTACGTAGAAGAGGATTAAGGTGCAGTTCTGTGGGTTACATATGCCACACCATGAGAGGAAAGGAAAAGGAGGAATGTTTGGGGAAAGCAGGAGGGGAAAGGGAAAAAGGTAGGGAAGATGGGGGGAGGGGAAAAGGGGGGGGAGAGGAAAAGGGGGAGAGAGGGAAGGAAGGGGAAAAAGGGGAAAGGGGGGAAAAAAGGGGAAAAGGTAACAGGTGTGTATATATGTAGCCACAGACAAACGGTATTACTTAAGTGTATTCTTTAGGATATTTGTCTCCGTGAGATCTATAATAGGGGAATTATAGAAAAATAACATGTAAGAATATAACTTGCATCTAAATGTGTATCCCCCTTGAGCCCTCTTTTTTAGGGGGTTGTTGTTTCTTAGATACTTACAATTAGCTTGTATGGTCCCACTTGGACAATATAAGGTGTCCTTGTTTTGGAATATCACAAAAGGCTTATTGTAAAAGAGAATGGGCAGACCCATGTCCCACTATTGATGGTGAGGTAATCCTCTAATGCTGGAGGTAAAAAGTAGAGAGATAGCATATGGATATTAGGCATCCTGTAGAGCTTTAAGGCTATGCTCAGTCATGCTATGTGTTGGCTATCTTCACAGAAAAGCGGTGTACTCACATGTGGCTCTATCTGTCCTCGCATCCCAGCCGTCCTGTTTTTTCCCCTGGTGGTATAGTGGCCTAAATAGGCCCCACACACCGGCTGCTAATCAGCACAGGTGTTTACACGTCGGCCGCGGCGCACCGGAAGTGCGTCATCGGCCTTCGCCGGAGATGACGTTCGTCAGAGCGCATCTCATCCTGAAGCGGAAGGGGCCTAAAGGAAGTGCTGGGTGCTCACCATCAACCCGGAGGGGGTGGGTCATCGCCGCCCTGTCACCTCCAGATGGGCCCTCCCCGATTTCGGTAATGTTATGCTGAGTGTACCCAGCGGAGGTACCACACACTGCTGCAAGAGTGAGGATCTATGCAACAAAGGCTTCAACGGCTGTACAATGATACATTATCCTACATGTCATAAAAAAGGGGACAAGAGTCATAACATACAATCCTGTCATTTATGCATGTGTTTCATTTTTACTTATTTCATCTATATCATAAACTTCTTTTATTAAAGGTATACAACAAGTTATATTTTTTCAAGAGAAATAAAATAATAAAAGATGCTCATTCTATGAGCATTTGGGCGGATGTGTTATAGGCCCTGGTTAAGGTGTTATGCCTGTGTGTATGGTGGACTGGAAAGGATACCTATTCGGAAAGGAGTACCTACCTATAAGGGGTTATTAGAAAAAAATACCCAAATGTTGCATCATGCATCTGATATTGCGACCTTGACCAAGGAACAGAATAAGCCAAATGAATACATTTAGGGAGGCAAAGAAGCCAATTTAGGAGGGTCCCCCCCCATGATATAAAGTTACAAAATGTAATAAGGGCAATCTTTTAGAGGGGCAAACAGGGATAGGTTTTTTGAGGTTGAGTTTACATTAATCCTCTGTAATATCCCCGATTTTCATGACAGCTACCAAAGTTTGTGGTTCTCAGAGAAAAGGTTTAAAGCTGAGGGCCTCATTTAGGCCTGGGCTTGATGTGGCCCGAAGGATATAAATCCATCTGGCCTCTCGTTGGAGTATGGTTTTGTCAAATTCTCCACCCCTAGGATCTTCTAATATCCGTTCGAGGGCAGCGAATTTGACCACCTTGGTATTATTTTTATGATAGACACCCAAGTGTCTTCCAATGGGCGTTGAGAGGAGGTTATTCTTCCTATAGCCTATATGTTCTTTAATGCGGCGCCAAAATTGTCTCTTGGTCTTTCCTATATAATAGGCACCGCATTCGCAAAACATGATATATACGATGCCTATTGTTTGGCAGTCTACATAATGTTTTATCGCTTGTAATTGGTCATTGGGTAAATATAAGGATTGATTTTCATATATCCATTCACAGAAATCACAACTGCCACATCGCCAGGTGCCTGTTATATTTTCTTCCTCTATATCCCTTTTATCCACAAAGTGGCTTTTAATTACTTGGTCTCTAATTGATTTTGCCTTTTTAAACGTTATTTCTGGGTAATCTTTTAGGTATTTGCTTAAGATGTTGTCATTTTTTAATAAATACCAATGTTGTTGCAAAATGTTTCGGACTGTTTGATGCTGTCTATGATATGGAGTGATAATACGGACATTTTCCTCTGTGTTTTTTGTTTTTTTGTCAAAAAGAATTTCCTCCCTGGTTTTTTGGCATGCCCTATTGAATGCTTTGCGTAGTGTGGTAGTTGTGTAACCTCTTGCCAACAATCTAGTGCGTAGATTGTTGGCCTCAAGACGAAATTGCTCCTCATTTGAGCAGATGCGTCGCAATCGTAAATATTGGGAATATGGTATACTTCTCACCAATTGTTTTGGGTGGAAGCTCTGTGCATGTAACACAGTATTTCCTGCCGTTGGCTTGCGGTATAAAGTTGTCTCTATTTTCCCAGTATTTGTGATGGATATTGTAATATCCAAAAAGGGTATAGATGTATAGTTCCATTGGGTGATAAATTTGAGGTTGGATTGATTTGTGTTTAGTGTACCTAGGAATTTCCGCAGGTCCTCCTTCGGCCCCGACCACAACATAAACACATCGTCTATGTAGTGGAGCCAGAGGAGGATGTGCGGAAAATGACAGGAAAGGCCGTCGCCCGAGAACAGAGTCCGCTCCCACCCCCCCAGGTACAGGTTGGCGTACGACGGGGCACACAAAGTCCCCATCGCCACCCCCTGCACCTGAAAAATAAAGCCTCCAAGACGAAGTCTATTTGTCCCCTGTGTTTGAGGGGGCGTTCTAATAAGAACTCCCTTACCGTCTGTAGACCCTTTGTATGGGGGATACTGCTATAGAGGGCTTCAATATCTATAGCCACAAGTATGGTGTTTGGTGGAACCGATAATCCGTCCAATCGCTTTAACAAATCTGGTGTATCTTGAATATAAGATGGAAGTGATGTAACATGTTCTCTCAAGATTATGTCAATGTATTGACTGAGGGGTTCTGTGTAGGACCCTATCCCAGATATTATAGGTCTGCCTGGGGGGGGCTGTGAGACTTTTGTGTGTCTTGGGTATGGCATAGAAAGTTGGGGTTTTTGGGTTCTTTACCAAAACCGCATGATATGTGTCTTTGTCAATCACACCTTTGTGGTATGCTTTTAAGAGTAATTGTACAAATTCTTTTTGAAGTATGTTAACCTTATCTTGTGTTATTGGTTTGTACCATTCTCTGTTGTTTAAAATGGTGAGGCACATATCCCTATATTGCTCTATGTCCATCACCACCACGTTCCCCCCCCCTTATCGGCGGGTTTGACTATGATTTTGTTATTGTTGCTTAGTGATAGTAAAGCTCTTTTCTGTTGTGGACTCAAGTTGTCCATGTTGTTTTTGGGTAATATCTGTATTGACTCAATTTGTTTAGTTACTTGGGTAATGAACGCAGCGATATTTGGATTTGTATGTAGGGAAGGGAATTTGTCAGATTTCTTTTTGACTGTATGTACCGAAAATTCCTGTGTTATCGGGGCAGGCAGGACTGATGTTGAAGGAGGTCCGGCTGGTATCCGTATGTCTGTGGCATGTGGAACTGATTGGGGGGACTGTAAAGTCTCTGGGACCTGAGAGCTATCAAAGGCCTCATTTTCCTCTAAGAGGTCCATGAGGTCCTTTAATGCCCTAAAGTCGCGCACTTTAAAATCCTTCCACTGTTCCTTGAGTATATGATCCTGTTTTTTCCTTTTCCTTTCTTCGTCGAATAGGTATTTATATGTTAGTCTCCTCCCGAATAGGTTTGTCTTTTATGATTTCAAAGTGATTTATCTCCTGCGTTGGACAAAACGTGAGGCCGAGAGAGAGAACTTCTCTTTCAGCTTGTGTAAGAGTGTAAGAAGATAGGTTTATCACATCTAAATGGGTGGTGGTTGGGTTAATCTGATTACAAATGTGTCCAATGTGCCTTTGTTTGGTGCATTGTCTCCTGGTGTTTTGGCCAGGTCTAACTGGCTGTTCATCAGGTCTAAAAAACCATCCTCTTGGATTGTGAGTTGGTCTCCTTGTGCAGGAGTATGTGTGACGGGTGTGGTAGATGAGGTTTTAGGACGTACCGAACCGTCCCCGTGACGCGGGTGCGCTGGGGTTAAAGTTACTTGTGATTTATGTGTTTGGTTTGTGGACATATTTTTTTGTCCGTGCTCTAGTGCGCGTTTCTTACCACCACCTTGTGTACCGTCACCAGATTTTTGTCTCTTTCTTGTCTGTCGGTGTCTCCAATGATTGGCATGTGCGTACTGTGAATGATAAGAGATATTAGATGCATTTGAGGAATCAGATTCCTGGCTATCATTTTCATAGTTACTATTGTTTACGTTTTGTCTCGAAAACCGAGGTCGCCCTGTTCCATTATTAGGCCATTTATAAGCTGTGTTGTAGCTTATCGCGAGCAAATTTCTGTTCTTTTTTAGACACTACATCACCATTGTATTTTACCAAAAACTCCTGGAGTGCACTATTTCTGACAGTGAACTCCGGGAGTGAGCGAATGCTTTGGTTTTTTGTGTATATAGCTTTAATTTCATCATTAAGTGTTAACATCTCATTGCGATATTGTTCCAACAATATGGATATCATTTGTTTTGAGCATAGTTTGAGAGTTTTTTCCCATATTTCCTTAAGCTCCAAGGAAACAAATCTTAAACTAGGAAAAATTTGTACTCTTAGGCCTATAGGGTTCAGGTTTTCCTCGTTATATTTTTCAAAGTACTTAATGTGCCAGTGAAGATTCGATTTTCGGATTAGGCATTTTCTTAATTTAACAAAGAAACTGTCTATATCCAAGCATCCTACTGTGTCATCTTTGACATCTTTTTGAATTTTCAGCATTAACCCTTCCCAGGATGTGCCTAAATAGTCCGCCATCTTTTTGGGGGTTAAGTATCGTTGTCTATTGTTTTTTTTATATTTTTTCTGTCTACGTGCTTTGTAGACCGAAGAAGAGGGGATATATTATATATCCAAAAATACGGGGAGCTCAAAAAGAGGTGGGTGGGTAACACCCTATTTGGATACTAAATACGGAATGGGAGCTACCCCTTGAGTGCCATAAGCCTTATAGTTACAGAAAAGAGAAAGAATGAATGGTGCAACAAGACATATGTTGGCGGACTTTAAAGGCACAGGCTGAGTAAGCACAATCAATAGTTTAAAATTGTTACATTTATTGAGAAATTTAAAAAGAACACAAACAACAACATATGAATAAATATTTCCATGTAAATTCAAAGAGAGTATGCAAGCATTGTATATAGTTGATTAGTGAGAGTTACAGCTGTTGTACGAATCTGGTAAGGTCAACGCGTTTCGCATTACGCTTCCTCAGGACCCCCTTTTCCTCTCCCCCCCCTTTTCCCCTCCCCCCATCTTCCCTACCTTTTTCCCTTTCCCCTCCTGCTTTCCCCAAACATTCCTCCTTTTCCTTTCCTCTCATGGTGTGGCATATGTAACCCACAGAACAACTGCACCTTAATCCTCTTCTACGTAACTTTCAGGTAAATAGAAAAGATACATTACACTATGAGTAAATCTAAGAATCTGTGAGAATAAAAGTATTACAAATATATTATTTATATTCAGGTGTAAAGCGCTCAACTGACTTAAACATCATCTGCTACCCAGCCGTCCCTTTCTTCCTATATCCACCCAATTTCTTAGGTAATTACGATCTTGCTATATATTACCATATATACTATATGCTAGAATTTATTGAACCAAAATAATCTAGAAAATTCACATAGTGTTAAATAATAATCTATTAACCTAGGTGGTTTTGGTCTGCCCCCCATCGAGCACAGCTCCCGGTGGACAGTACGGCGCATGGCATTGTGAGGAGGTGGGTTTATGCACTCTTTTAGTTGCTCCCACGGCTACAAATACAAAGAATGTTTATCTATGTAACTATTACCATAAATGTATGCATAAAAAAGTAACGTATTGCATGTATTTTTGTTTTATTAAGAGGTTACCCAACCATCTGGGGTCCTGAGGAAGCGTAATGCGAAACGCGTTGACCTTACCAGATTCGTACAACAGCTGTAACTCTCACTAATCAACTATATACAATGCTTGCATACTCTCTTTGAATTTACATGGAAATATTTATTCATATGTTGTTGTTTGTGTTCTTTTTAAATTTCTCAATAAATGTAACAATTTTAAACTATTGATTGTGCTTACTCAGCCTGTGCCTTTAAAGTCCGCCAACATATGTCTGGGCAACCCAGGTTGCACCATTCATTCTTTCTCTTTTCTGTAACTATGGGAAAGATTTTTGTAATTTTTATTGTTTGTTTTTTAACTAGTAATGGCAGTGATCGGCGATTTTTTGCAGGACTGCAACATTGTGGCGGACAGATCGGACCCCTGACTGATATTTTTGACACTTTTGGGGGTACCAGTGACATTACTACAATAATCAGTGCTATAAATATGCACTGTTACTGTAAAAATTACACTGGCAGGGAAGGGGTTAACTTTATTGGTGATCAAGGGATTAAATGTGTCCCTAGGGGCGTGATTCTAACTGTCAGGGGGCGTGGCTTGTTAGATCATAACAGAGACATACGATCCTACATAGCAGGGTCGCATAGCCTCTGTCATGATCTAAGGGAGAATGACAGACGGCTGTGTTTACATCAGCCGTCTGCCTTTCTCCCTCTCCTGAGCGAGATCGCAAGTGGCCGGCGGACATCGGAGCCGCCGGTCACATGCGCAGGGATGTTAGTGAACGAGGGGGAGCGCATGGGCGATTGACGTACCCCTACATCACTTTGCCCAGGAGGGGCTGACCAACGCAGTATATAGTCGTGCGGCAGTCGGCAAGTGGTTAAACTGAGAAAATGTATCATTTTAAATTTCATGGCATCAACACATCTCAAAAAAGTTGGGCAAGGCCATGTTTACCACTGTGTGGCATCCCCTCTTCTTTTTAAAACAGTCTGCAAACGTCTGGGGACTGAGGAGACAAGTTGCTCAAGTTTAGGAATAGGAATGTTGTCCTATTCTTGTCTAATACAGGCTTCTAGTTTCTCAACTGTCTTAGGTCTTCTTTGTCGCATCTTCCTCTTTATGATGCACCAAATGTTTTCTATGGGGGAAAGATCTGGACTGCAGGCTGGCCATTTCAGTACCCGGATCCTTCTTCTACACAGCCATGATGTTGTAATTGATGCAGTATATGGTCTGGCATTGTCATGTTGGAAAATGCAAGGTCTTCCTTGAAAGAGACGATGTCTGGATGGGAGCATATGTTGTTCTAGAACTTGGATATACTTTTCATCATTGATGGTGCCTTTCCAGATGTGTAAGCTGCCCATGCCACACGTGTTAATGTAACCCCATACCATCAGAGATGCAGGCTTCTGAACTGAGCGCTGATAACAACTTGGGTTGTCCTTGTCCTCCTTAGTCTGGATGACATGGCGTCCCAAAAGAACTTCAAATTTTGATTTGTCTGACCACAGAACAGTTTTCCACTTTGCCACAGTCCATTTTAAATGAGCCTTGGCCAAGAGAAAAAGCCTGCGCTTCTGGATCATGTTTAGATATGGCTTATTTTTTTGGTCTATAGAGTTTTAGCCGGCAACGGCGAATGGCACTGTGGATTGTGTTCACCGACAATGTTTTCTGGAAATATTCCTGAGCCCATGTTGTGATTTCCATTACAGTAGCATTCCGGTATGTGATGCAGTGCCGTCTAAGGGCCCAAAGATCACGGGCATACAGTATAGTTTTCTGGCTTTGACCCTTACGCACAGAGATTGTTCCAGATTCTCTGAATCTTTGGATGATATTATGCACTGTAGATGATGATAACTTCAAACTCCTTTCTTATATTTCACCACTATTTTTTGCCGCAGCATTGGGGGAATTGGTGACCCTCTGCCCATCTTGACTTCTGAGAGACGCTGCCACTCTGAGAGGCTCTTTTTATACCCAATCATAGAACAAATAACTGTGGAGGTTGGCCCATGCCCCAGAATATATGCAAAAACAAAATACAGAAAAAGTAGGGTTTTTTTGGCCAGTTGGGAGAAGGAAGACCAGGATACAAACACTTAAAATTAAATCAGTTTATTAATGTGTATAAAAGAGTTGTGTATAAATGAGGGATACAAGGAAGGAAAAAATCCCTCATATATTCACCAATATATTAAAAACAACAGCACAGAAATATATCCCTAATAGGGAACAATACATTCTTCAAGCTGATGTTGACACAAGAAGTCTTTGATATTCGGTTTGAAGGTCCCAATGAGCCAACGCGTTTTGCATCAGGCTTCGTCAGGGCCAGAGAGACCGAGCCATATCTCTACACGCAGCGAGAAATATCGGTATTGCTCGGTCTCTCTGGCCCTGACGAAGCCTGATGCAAAACGCATTGGCTCATTGGGACCTTCAAACCGAATATCATCAAAGACTTCTTGCGTCAACATCAGCTTGAAGCATGTATTGTTCCCTATTAGGGATATATTTCTGTGCTGTTGTTTTTAATATATTGGTGAATATATGAGGGATTTTTTCCTTCCTTGTATCCCTCATTAATACACAACTCTTTTATACACATTAATAAACTGGTTTAATTTTAAGTGTTTGTATCCTGGTCTTCCTTCTCCCAACTGGCCAAAAAAACCCCTACTTTTTCTGTATTTTGTTTTTATACCCAATCATGTTGCCAGTTGACCTAAATAGTTGCGAATTGGTCCTCCAGCTGTTCCTTATATGTACATTTAACTTTTCGGGCCTTATTGCTACCTGTCCCAACTTTTTTGGAATGTGTAGCTCTCATGAAATCCAAAATGAGACCGTATTTGGCAAGAAATTTCAAAATGTCTCACTTTCAACATTTGATATGTTATCTATATTCTATTGTGAATAATATATAAGTTTATGAGATTTGTAAATTAGTCCATTCCTTTTTTACTCACAATTTGTACAGTGTCCCAACTTTTTTGGAATTGGGTTTGTACATCATTTATGTTTAATGACGTATATCCCATTACTTTCAGGCAGCTGTCACTGGTAAAGAACAAAGGATGCAAAATCCAATGTGTTTGCATCAAATTATTTTACAAACCCAGTTATCACCTTGTAAAAGCAGCAGTGATATAATAACTATATAATTACTATATATTACATATAATTATGGGTTGAACTGGATGGACTGAAGTCTTTTTTCAACCTCACTAACTATGTAACTATGTGGAATACTCTTCCACAAGCAGTGGTAACAGCAGGGAGCATAAATAGTTTAAAAAAACTATTAGATGGGCACCTAACAACCACAACATACAAGGGTATATTATGTACGGTTAGCAGTAAACACACACGCGCACACATTATGGGTTGAACTGGATGGACTGAAGTCTTTTTTCAATCTCACCAACTATGTAACTGTACTGAACATAGCCTGTGCAGAGAGCAGAGCTGTGGGATGGACCTAGAAGCCCCGCCCACTACAGGATGCCTGCAAAAAATGACAGGTGGGGGTGGAGACAAGACCAGTCACACTGCAGAAGGAGAGAGAGCAGCAGTGACTGGTCTTTATTACAGGAAGCTGCTACACAGGTTTAAAGTTTCACACTGAAATACTTCACAGATCCGGAAGAAATACACAAAGCACACCAATATTCAAGTAAAAATACACGTCTCTTGTATTTAGACATTATTTACTCATCCCAAAGTTTAGCTTTAAGTTTTCCATAAAACCTCATTTTCAATTTGATGCGTATTTCTGTATTCCAGTAGGATAGACATACCTTGGAAACATGATGTTTATTTTTGGGAGGTGTTCTTTAAACCTAATCCTTGCATTAGATGCTGAAATCCTCATGCACTATAACCACAGACGATTCTGCTTGTGAGGGCTGAAGGGAAACTCAGTTTAGCATCTATATTCAGTCATTTTTGGACTTGGGGGTCTATTTATCACTGTTTTCACACACGATTCTCACAACTTACACCCAAGATTCAGCCAATATTAAAATTGAAAAGTGAACAATGTGTGAGTCTTGGGGGCAAATATTAATAAATAGGCCCCTTAACCTGTTTACGGCCGCCTGCCGCAGATGTACTGCGGCAGGCAGCCGCTCCCAGGGAAATCGTCGTACATGTACGGCGCTCGCTCTTGGGAGCTTAGGGGGCGAGCGCGAGCCACCGGCGGCACGCTCCCGTCCCCATTTTGACTCCGATTGCCGCCTGACACCCACGATTGTTCCCCACTGAGAGAGAAGGACGATCGGCTGTTGTAAACAAAGCTGACCGTCCTTCTCCCTGGGATGATCACAGAGCTCCTGTGATCCTTATATATAGGATCATATGTCTCTATGGACATCTCAGAAGCCACGCACCCCCACAGTTAGAATAAATCCCTTAGGCTCACATTTAACCCCTTGATCACCCACAGGGTTAACCCCTTCCCTGCCAATGGCATTATTACAGTAACAGTGCATATTTTTAGCACTGATTACTGTAGTAATGTCACTGGTACCCCCAAAAGTGTCATACATGTCAGTCAGAGGTGCGATCTGTCTGCAATGTTGCAGTCCTGCAAAAAATCGCACGGTTGCTGCCATTACTAGTAAAAGAAAAAATAAAAAAAAAAAAAAATGACAAAAATCTTTCCCGTAGTTAGTAGACACGATAACTTTTGCGCAAACCAATCAAAATACACTTATTGCGATTTTTTTTTTTTACCAAAAATATGTAGCAGAAAACAAATTGGCCTAAAATGTTAAAAAATTTTGATTTTTAAATTTTTTTGGGAGAATGTCATATAGCAGAATGTGAAAAATATTGTTTTTTTTTTTTCAAAATTGTCGCTATTTTTTTGTTTATAGCGCAAAAAATAAAAATGGCACAGGTGATCAAATACCACCAAAAGAAAGCTCTATTTGTGGGGAAAAAAACACATAAACTTTGTTTGGGTACAGCGTGGCAGGACCGCGCA
Source organism: Pelophylax lessonae (assembly GCF_965119305.1). Classification (NCBI taxonomy): domain Eukaryota; kingdom Metazoa; phylum Chordata; class Amphibia; order Anura; family Ranidae; genus Pelophylax; species Pelophylax lessonae. The sequence goes on along the minus strand of NC_138768.1, from coordinate 326,444,128 downwards.
ATTGTCTGTTAAAGTAACGCAGTGCCAAATCGCAAAATAGGACCTGGTCAGGAAGGGGGTAAAAACGTCCGGGGCTGAAGTGGTTAATGTACAATTCTCTATTAACGCCTTTCCGCCGACGTAACACATATATGCAGTCTCACAGAAGTGGGCTTTTTTCCTGTGGGGCCGCATTTATGCGTATCTCAATTTGTGCTGGGAGTGTGACACACAGAGCGCTCCCAGCACAGAGACCGGGGTCTCACCGAGAGCCCTGGGCCCCGTAATAATGATCGGGACCTGGATCTCCTGATTGCGGGTCACCTGATCGCTGTGATAGCCTCTGATTGGCTACGACAGTGATCAGTCACTGTGAATACCTCCCCTGTGTTTCTCTCTTTCTGTGAATGGAGAGGAAAGATACAGGGAGGTTGATTTACTAAAGGCAACTATACTGTGCAGTAGAAGTGTACTGCAAGTGCAGTTGTTCTATCTCTGAAATGAGGGGACACTCATTTCTATCATCCAATCATGTGCAAGCAAAAAAATCTGTTTTTTATTTTCTTTGTATGTTCCCCTCATATCTAGAGCAACTGAACTTGCAGTGCACACACTATTTACCTTAGTAACTCAACCCCAATGTACCTTTCTCTTTCCCTGCAGAGAGGAAAAAATACCTAGATCAAAGTTTGATCTAGGTCAGTGCCAGGGTTAGTGTTTGGGTCAGGGTCAGTATATTTTGGGCATTATTTTATTATTATTATTTTTTTTAATCATATCCCTTTTTTATTAGTAATTTTATACATTGACAAATACAAAAACACACATACATCATCTATGCATATTAACCACTTTAGCTCTGGCCACTGTGCTGTTACTGCGGCACAGTGGCTCGTTATCGTCCAGCGACGTAGACCTACGTCGCTGGACTCCTCCCCCTGTAGGCGGCGCTCCCGCTGTTTTCATTCACAGCAGGAGTCGGGCCAGGGGAGGAGCGGCGGCGATCGCTGGGGAATCTAGTTTGGAGATCCGCCCGCCTGTGTAAACAGAGCGGGCGGATCTCCTAAGTGACAGGGAGTGACAGATCGCAGTGTTCAGCATAGCTGAACCTGTGATCTGTCCCTGGCTCACTCAGTCACCTCCCCCCCCACACGTTAGTAAGCACCAGGCATACATTAACCCCTCCCTCTCCAATAAAATTAACCCCTTCCCTGCCAGTGTCATTTTTACAGTAACAGTGCATATTTATAGCACTGATTACTGCAGTAATGTCACTGGTACCCCCAAAAGTGTCAAAAATGTCAGTCAAGGGTCCGATCTGTCCGCCGCAATGTCGCAGTCCCGCAAAAAAAAAAATCGCAGATCGCCGCCATTACTCGTTAAAAAAAAACCACCAAAAATGACAAAAATCTTTCCCTTTGTTAGTAAACGCAATAACTTTTGCGCAAAACGAATCAAAATACGCTTATTGTGATTTTTTTACCAAACATATGTAGCAGAAAACAAATTGGCCAAAAATTTTTAAAAAATTTGATTTTTACATATTTTTTGGGAGGAATTTCATGTAAAAAAAAGTTAAAAATATTGTTATTATTTCAAAATAAACGCTATTTTTTTGTTTATAGCGCAAAAAGTAAAAATCGCACAGGTGATCAAATACCACCAAAAGAAAGCTCTATTTGTGGGAAAAAAAGGACGTAAATTTCGTTTGGGTACGGCGTCGCACAACCGCGCAATTGTCAGTTAAATTCGCACAGCGCCGAATCGCAAAAAGTGGCCTGGACGTAAGACAGCAAAATCCTCCGGTGGTAAAGTGGTTAATACACATATTAACCGATTGCCGATCACATGCTACCTTTTTAATGCGGCAGTGTGGCTCTCCCAGGCAAACCAACGTAGGTCTATGTCGGTCACGCCCCTGCAGCTAGGGGGCGAGTGCGCGCCGCTGCGCTCCCGTCTCTGCTCGTCAGCGGGGAAGCCGATGCACAGGGTAGGCAACCCGCGATCGCTCCCCGCTGAGAGAGAAGAACGGTCAGCTGTTGTAAACACAGCTGACCGTTCTTCTCCCTAGAATGATCACAGAGCGCCTGTGATCCTTCTATATAGGTCATTCCAGAAGCCATGCCCCCCCAGTTAGAAACACGCCCATAGGTACACATTTAACCCCTTGATAACCCACACTGTTAACCCCTTCCCTGCCAGTGTCATTATTACAGTAACAGTGCAAATTTTTAGCACTGATTACTGTAGTAATGTCACTGGTCCCCCCATAAGTGTCAAAAATGTCAGTCAGGGGTCGGATCTGTCCACTGCAATTTCGCAGTCCCACAAAAAATCGCAGATCGCCGCCATTACTAGTAAAAAAACAAAAAAAAACCCAAAAATGACATACATCTTTCCCGTAGTTAGATGCAATAACTTTTGCGCGCAAACCAATCAAAATACGCTTATTGCGATTTTTTTTTTTTTAACCAGAAATATGTAGCCGAAAACAAATTGGCCTGAAATGTTAAAAAATTGTAATTCTTAATTTTTTTTTTTTGGGGAATGTTAGATTGCAGAAAGTGAAAAATATTGTTTTTTTTTTTTTTTTCAGAATTGTCGCTCTTTTTTTGTTTATAGTGCAAAAAATAAAAATCGCACAGGTTATTAAATACCACCAAAAGAAAGCTCTATTTGTGGGAAAAAGGACGTCAATCGTATTTAGGTACAGGAAACAAACAGTTTGTTTCCTTTTGGGATAAAGGTTTTACATAAATAAATAAAGGATGAGCATTGTAAGTACCCCTGTCAGTGGTAAATGGCTTCTCTCAACCCTGTAACTGCTACATCTTCAGGACAGTTCTCTTGAAAAACACCACACTTACTAGCAGGATCACGAGGTGAAAGATAAAGAAAGAAAGCCTAAAAAAGTAAACGAATGCAGCCATCACATCTATGAATTGGTAAGCTGCAATATAATACATGTTTGCTTTTGGGTTTAATACTGCTTTAAGGACATTATAAAATGCATTTAAATATAAATGTTCTGTTTTCCTCAGAGAGGATGCCAGCCTCGTAAAAGTGTTAGCTGGAGTTTTGCTTCAATTTTTTAGTGTATCTAAGCCCCGGTTCACACTAGGGCGACCTGTGAGGCGACCTGGTCGCCTCACAGGTCGCCGCAGGTCGCCTCCCATAGGGAAGCTACGGACCCGTTCTAATAGGAGCGACACAAGTCGCTCCGACCTAGAAAAAGGGTCCGGAGCTTCTTTGGGGCGACCAGGAGGCGACCGCCATAGACTTCAATGTTATGAAGTCTGTGGCGGCCGCTCCGAGGTCGCGGCGCGCTGCTCGCACCGCGATCTCGGAGGTCGCCCCTGAAAGTAGCGTCGCGCCAGTGTGAACCGGCGCTTAATCTGCTAGTACATCTAAAACTCCCCTCAGACTGACAATGCTGCTGTCCAAAGGTGTCTCTGTTGCCTCTTCAGAGTGTAGGCAGTTTAATACAGGAGGTGTGTTACTGGCCAGATCACCATGTAAAAACAAAGGGAAAAAGCCTAAAAAATAATGCAGCCATCACATCTAATGATCGGTAAGCTGCAATATATTAAATTTTTGGTTTTGGGTTTAATACCACTTTAAAGGCAACACCTTCCATTTGCATATTACAACCATTCCCTCTAATAAAAAACATAGGTTTTGGGCTATACTCGCCGTATAAGACTACCTCCCTTCCAAAGCAAGGCAACACCATTGAAAAACATCAGATTTCTCATAGATCTCCAAGGTACCCCAAGTACTGTAATACATGTAATCTCTCATAATATCTCCAAGGTACCCTAAGTATAAGTATTACCAGTAGATGTAATCTCTCAAGACGCTGGCTGTGTGGGAATCCTGTACCGATATACCGTATGTACCGTGGCTTCGGCTACATACAGCATACCGCGCTGAGCCAATGACCGAGAGCGATGTTTTCTATTATTTAATGCAAAGCCTGCTCAGATTGGCAGAGTCAGAGAGGTGGGTTGATGTTACTCTGCCAATCCGAGCAGGCTTTGCATTCAATAATAGAATACATCGCTCTCCATGATTGGCTCAGCACAGTGTACTGTATGTAGCCGAAGCTACGGTACATACGGTATACCGGTACAGGATTCCCACATAGCCAGCGTCTTGAGAGATTACATCTACTATATATTTATACTTAGGTTACCTTGGAGATATTATACTCGGCGTATAAGACGACTCCCCATTTTTGGAGGATTTTTTTGAGGTTCAAAAGTAGTCTTATACGCCAGAAAATACAGTATATACCATATTTTTGTAAACTGTATAACTTTCACACAGACTAAATAAAATACATTGCTTTGGGTTAATTTTATGAAGAAAGGTTTTTTTTTTTGCAAATTTTAAAACTGAAACTAAAAAAAACTTTCAGTATTTTTTGTTTATATAGCAAAAAATAAAAACCCAGTGGGGATTAAAAACCACCAAAAAAAGCCCCATTTACGTGAAAAAAATTATATAAATTTAATTTGCATAGTGTTGCATCACCGAGCAATTGCCAGTTAAATAAGCACAGTGCTGAATAGCAAAAAATGCCCTGGTCATGAAGGAGGTACAGTAAAACCTTCCAGTTGTCAAAGTGGTTACTACAGCAAAGATTTTTTTTTCATGACTATTTAAATATATAACAATATGGGTCCTTTCACACGGCCGCTCAGCTGCTTTCCGTGTGTCCGCAAATCATCCTATTTTTTTGCGGATGATTTGCGGACATCAATGTAAGTGAATGGCACTGCGGGTGTCAGCGGAATACCATCCGCTGACACCCGATTTTCCTCCTGTCAGTTCTGTTCCGTTTTTATGAACGGAACAGAACCCTATTTTTCCTTCCGTGTAAAAAACGGAAAGGAAGGAAAATCGGATGTCAGCGGTGTCATCCGCTGACATCCGCAGTGGCATAGACATACATTATGTCCGCATATCATCCGCAAACGGATGGGATGATATGCGGGCACACGGAGCGGATGACAGAAATGTCATCCGCTCCGTGGAAAAAAAAAAAAAAAAGTCCCGCAGCGGACCTTTCACACGGAGCGGCCGTGTGAAAGGAGCCTAACACTTGTTATTGCTAAGAAAAACACATAATTATTTTGAATGTAAAATAAAGCTTGCATATCACAGTTTGTCATGCATAGTCACTCTTGTCCAAAAATTTCAAGTAAATGTGTTGAAAATTACTATTGAGATTACAATTAGTGTTGAGCGAACACGGACTGTATTATTCGTGTTCGTACCGAATAATTGGATTTTTTGTACCCGAACACGGACACGGACACTTTACTGTATGTTCGGGTAAAAATCCGTGTTCGGTCGTTTTATTTCCGGGTTTTGCATGCTTTGGCGCTCTTTTCATGGCGGGCTTTCAACAGCCAATCAACAATCGTTTAACTGGTGTGCCTTAAGCCATCCCAGCCATGCCTGCAAATGTCTCAGTAGCTGTGATTGGCCGTCTGAAGCATGTGACCAAGTCTTTATAAGTTCGAGGCAGCCGCAGCGGCGTCATTATGCTGCTTAGATTCAGGGACAGAGCACACATCAACGTGCTGGCTGCTGATTAGGGAAAGATAGGCAGGAAAAAACCATTTGTGTCCGGATAGAATTGAGGGACAGGTCGGAGTGTTTAGGCAGGGCGAGTTGTAGGCATTTTAGGGATAGAGTCTGCTGAATTATAGGGTCAGTGTCTTCTACAAACTACAATCGATATTGCTGTGTGGGGGGTGGGGTCTGCACTCAATCCTGATCTACGATCTCTTCTCAATCCTGTTAGGGACAGAGTCTGCTGAATTTTAGGGAAACTGTGTTCTACAAACTACAATCGATATTGCTGTGTGGTGTGGGATTGGAGATAGGCAGGTGTCAGTGATCCACATCCATTTTTCTGTGTGTGAGCTGCAGTGAACACAATCTTTTTGGGCTGCAGTGAACACAATCTTTTTGGGCTGCAGTGAACACAATCTTTTTGGGCTGCAGTGAACACAATCTTTTTGGGCTGCAGTGAACACAATCTTTTTGGGGTGCAGTGAACAAAATCTTTTTGGGGTGCAGTGAACACAATCCTTTTTGGTGTGCAGTGAACACAATCTTTGTGGGGTGCAGTGAACAAAATCCTTTGTGGGGTGCAGTGAACACAATCTTTTTGGGGTGCAGTGAACAAAATCCTTTTTGGGGTGCAGTGAAATACATCCTTTTTGGGGTGCAGTGAACACAATCTTTTTGGGGTGCAGTGAACAAAATCCTTTGTGGGGTGCAGTGAACACAATCTTTTTGGGGTGCAGTGAACACAATCTTTTTGGGGTGGAGTGAACAACATCCTTTTTGGGGTGCAGTGAACAAAATCCTTTTTGGGGTGCAGTGAACAAAATCATTTTTGGGGTGCAGTGAACACAATCTTTTTGGGGTGCAGTGAACACAATCTTTGTGGGGTGCAGTGAACACAATCTTTTTGGGGTGGAGTGAACAACATCCTTTTTGGGGTGCAGTGAACAACATCCTTTTTGGGGTGCAGTGAACACAATCTTTTTGGGGTGCAGTGAACACAATCTTTGTGGGGTACAGTGAACAGAATCTTTGTGGGGTGCAGTGAACACAATCTTTGGGGGGTACAGTGAACACAATCTTTGGGGGGTACAGTGAACACAATCTTTGTGAGGTGCAGTGAACACAATCTTTGTGGGGTGCAGTGAACACAATCATTGTGGGGTGCAGTGAACTCAATCTTTGTGGGGTACAGTGAACACAATCTCATACTTCTGAAGGTTTGAGGGTGCTGCCTGTTCCATACTCCCCCTACTCCTCATCTAGCCTTTTAGGGGTACAAACAATAGTAATTGGGGCCTAGTGTGGTTGTGTACGTGTGATATACATACACTTTTTTGGGATCATATTTTCTATTCCGCTATTTAATCAAAAACCTTTGGGGATCAGTTAAATTGGGGGATAGTCTGTGTTGGTACGTGTGAGAGAGATCCACCTTTCCAAGTTGTTGGGGTTCATCTCATACTTCTGAAGGTTTGAGGGTGCTGCCTGTTCCATACTCCCCCTACTCCTAGCCTTTTAGGGGTACAAACAATAGTAATTGGGGCCTAGTGTGGTTGTGTACGTGTGATATACATACACTTTTTTGGGATCATATTTTCTATTCCGCTATTTAATCAAAAACCTTTGGGGATCAGTTAAATTGGGGGATAGTCTGTGTTGGTACGTGTGAGAGAGATCCACCTTTCCAAGTTGTTGGGGTTCATCTCATACTTCTGAAGGTTTGAGGGTGCTGCCTGTTCCATACTCCCCCTACTCCTAGCCTTTTAGGGGTACAAACAATAGTAATTGGGGCCTAGTGTGGTTGTGTACGTGTGATATACATACACTTTTTTGGGATCATATTTTCTATTCCGCTATTTAATCAAAAACCTTTGGGGATCAGTTAAATTGGGGGATAGTCTGTGTTGGTACGTGTGAGAGAGATCCACCTTTCCAAGTTGTTGGGGTTCATCTCATACTTCTGAAGGTTTGAGGGTGCTGCCTGTTCCATACTCCCCCTACTCCTAGCCTTTTAGGGGTACAAACAATAGTAATTGGGGCCTAGTGTGGTTGTGTACGTGTGATATACATACACTTTTTTGGGATCATATTTTCTATTCCGCTATTTAATCAAAAACCTTTGGGGATCAGTTAAATTGGGGGATAGTCTGTGTTGGTACGTGTGAGAGAGATCCACCTTTCCAAGTTGTTGGGGTTCATCTCATACTTCTGAAGGTTTGAGGGTGCTGCCTGTTCCATACTCCCCCTACTCCTAGCCTTTTAGGGGTACAAACAATAGTAATTGGGGCCTAGTGTGGTTGTGTACGTGTGATATACATACACTTTTTTGGGATCATATTTTCTATTCCGCTATTTAATCAAAAACCTTTGGGGATCAGTTAAATTGGGGGATAGTCTGTGTTGGTACGTGTGAGAGAGATCCACCTTTCCAAGTTGTTGGGGTTCATCTCATACTTCTGAAGGTTTGAGGGTGCTGCCTGTTCCATACTCCCCCTACTCCTAGCCTTTTAGGGGTACAAACAATAGTAATTGGGGCCTAGTGTGGTTGTGTACGTGTGATATACATACACTTTTTTGGGATCATATTTTCTATTCCGCTATTTAATCAAAAACCTTTGGGGATCAGTTAAATTGGGGGATAGTCTGTGTTGGTACGTGTGAGAGAGATCCACCTTTCCAAGTTGTTGGGGTTCATCTCATACTTCTGAAGGTTTGAGGGTGCTGCCTGTTCCATACTCCCCCTACTCCTAGCCTTTTAGGGGTACAAACAATAGTAATTGGGGCCTAGTGTGGTTGTGTACGTGTGATATACATACACTTTTTTGGGATCATATTTTCTATTCCGCTATTTAATCAAAAACCTTTGGGGATCAGTTAAATTGGGGGATAGTCTGTGTTGGTACGTGTGAGAGAGATCCACCTTTCCAAGTTGTTGGGGTTCATCTCATACTTCTGAAGGTTTGAGGGTGCTGCCTGTTCCATACTCCCCCTACTCCTAGCCTTTTAGGGGTACAAACAATAGTAATTGGGGCCTAGTGTGGTTGTGTACGTGTGATATACATACACTTTTTTGGGATCATATTTTCTATTCCGCTATTTAATCAAAAACCTTTGGGGATCAGTTAAATTGGGGGATAGTCTGTGTTGGTACGTGTGAGAGAGATCCACCTTTCCAAGTTGTTGGGGTTCATCTCATACTTCTGAAGGTTTGAGGGTGCTGCCTGTTCCATACTCCCCCTACTCCTAGCCTTTTAGGGGTACAAACAATAGTAATTGGGGCCTAGTGTGGTTGTGTACGTGTGATATACATACACTTTTTTGGGATCATATTTTCTATTCCGCTATTTAATCAAAAACCTCTGGGGATCAGTTAAATTGGGGGATAGTCTGTGTTGGTACGTGTGAGAGAGATCCACCTTTCCAAGTTGTTGGGGTTCATCTCATACTTCTGAAGGTTTGAGGGTGCTGCCTGTTCCATACTCCCCCTACTCCTAGCCTTTTAGGGGTACAAACAATAGTAATTGGGGCCTAGTGTGGTTGTGTACGTGTGATATACATACACTTTTTTGGGATCATATTTTCTATTCCGCTATTTAATCAAAAACCTTTGGGGATCAGTTAAATTGGGGGATAGTCTGTGTTGGTACGTGTGAGAGAGATCCACCTTTCCAAGTTGTTGGGGTTCATCTCATACTTCTGAAGGTTTGAGGGTGCTGCCTGTTCCATACTCCCCCTACTCCTAGCCTTTTAGGGGTACAAACAATAGTAATTGGGGCCTAGTGTGGTTGTGTACGTGTGATATACATACACTTTTTTGGGATCATATTTTCTATTCCGCTATTTAATCAAAAACCTCTGGGGATCAGTTAAATTGGGGGATAGTCTGTGTTGGTACGTGTGAGAGAGATCCACCTTTCCAAGTTGTTGGGGTTCATCTCATACTTCTGAAGGTTTGAGGGTGCTGCCTGTTCCATACTCCCCCTACTCCTAGCCTTTTAGGGGTACAAACAATAATAATTGGGGCCTAGTGTGGTTGTGTACGTGTGATATACATACACTTTTTTGGGATCATATTTTCTATTCCGCTATTTAATCAAAAACCTTTGGGGATCAGTTAAATTGGGGGATAGTCTGTGTTGGTACGTGTGAGAGAGATCCACCTTTCCAAGTTGTTGGGGTTCATCTCATACTTCTGAAGGTTTGAGGGTGCTGCCTGTTCCATACTCCCCCTACTCCTAGCCTTTTAGGGGTACAAACAATAGTAATTGGGGCCTAGTGTGGTTGTGTACGTGTGATATACATACACTTTTTTGGGATCATATTTTCTATTCCGCTATTTAATCAAAAAATTCTGGGGATCAGTTAAATTGGGGGATAGTCTGTGTTGGTACGTGTGAGAGAGATCCACCTTTCCAAGTTGTTGGGGTTCATCTCATACTTCTGAAGGTTTGAGGGTGCTGCCTGTTCCATACTCCCCCTACTCCTAGCCTTTTAGGGGTACAAACAATAGTAATTGGGGCCTAGTGTGGTTGTGTACGTGTGATATACATACACTTTTTTTGGATCATATTTTCTATTCCGCTATTTAATCAAAAACCTTTGGGGATCAGTTAAATTGGGGGATAGTCTGTGTTGGTACGTGTGAGAGAGATCCACCTTTCCAAGTTGTTGGGGTTCATCTCATACTTCTGAAGGTTTGAGGGTGCTGCCTGTTCCATACTCCCCCTACTCCTAGCCTTTTAGGGGTACAAACAATAGTAATTGGGGCCTAGTGTGGTTGTGTACGTGTGATATACATACACTTTTTTGGGATCATATTTTCTATTCCGCTATTTAATCAAAAACCTCTGGGGATCAGTTAAATTGGGGGATAGTCTGTGTTGGTACGTGTGAGAGAGATCCACCTTTCCAAGTTGTTGGGGTTCATCTCATACTTCTGAAGGTTTGAGGGTGCTGCCTGTTCCATACTCCCCCTACTCCTAGCCTTTTAGGGGTACAAACAATAGTAATTGGGGCCTAGTGTGGTTGTGTACGTGCGAGATACATACACTTTTTTTGATCATATTTCCTATTCCGCTATTCAATAAAAACCTTTGAGGATCAATTGAATTGCGGGATAGTCTGTGTCGGTACGTGTGAGAGAGATCCACCTTTCCAAGTTGTTGGGGTTCATCTCATACTTCTGAAGGTTTGAGGGTGCTGCCTGTTCCATACTCCCCCTACTCCTCATCTAGCCTTTTAGGGGTACAAACAATAGTAATTGGGGCCTAGTGTGGTTGTGTACGTGTGATATACATACACTTTTTTTGGATCATATTTTCTATTCCGCTATTTAATCAAAAACCTTTGGGGATCAGTTAAATTGGGGGATAGTCTGTGTTGGTACGTGTGAGAGAGATCCACCTTTCCAAGTTGTTGGGGTTCATCTCATACTTCTGAAGGTTTGAGGGTGCTGCCTGTTCCATACCCCCCCTACTCCTCATCTAGCCTTTTAGGGGTACAAACAATAGTAATTGGGGCCTAGTGTGGTTGTGTACGTGCGAGATACATACACTTTTTTTGATCATATTTCCTATTCCGCTATTCAATAAAAACCTTTGAGGATCAATTGAATTGCGGGATAGTCTGTGTCGGTACGTGTGAGAGAGATCCACCTTTCCAAGTTGTTGGGGTTCATCTCATACTTCTGAAGGTTTGAGGGTGCTGCCTGTTCCATACCCCCCCTACTCCTCATCTAGCCTTTTAGGGGTACAAACAATAGTAATTGGGGCCTAGTGTGGTTGTGTACGTGCGAGATACATACACTTTTTTTGATCATATTTCCTATTCCGCTATTCAATAAAAACCTTTGAGGATCAATTGAATTGCGGGATAGTCTGTGTCGGTACGTGTGAGAGAGATCCACCTTTCCAAGTTGTTGGGGTTCATCTCATACTTCTGAAGGTTTGAGGGTGCTGCCTGTTCCATACCCCCCCTACTCCTCATCTAGCCTTTTAGGGGTACAAACAATAGTAATTGGGGCCTAGTGTGGTTGTGTACGTGCGAGATACATACACTTTTTTTGATCATATTTCCTATTCCGCTATTCAATAAAAACCTTTGAGGATCAATTGAATTGCGGGATAGTCTGTGTCGGTACGTGTGAGAGAGATCCACCTTTCCAAGTTGTTGGGGTTCATCTCATACTTCTGAAGGTTTGAGGGTGCTGCCTGTTCCATACCCCCCCTACTCCTCATCTAGCCTTTTAGGGGTACAAACAATAGTAATTGGGGCCTAGTGTGGTTGTGTACGTGCGAGATACATACACTTTTTTTGATCATATTTCCTATTCCGCTATTCAATAAAAACCTTTGAGGATCAATTGAATTGCGGGATAGTCTGTGTCGGTACGTGTGAGAGAGATCCACCTTTCCAAGTTGTTGGGGTTCATCTCATACTTCTGAAGGTTTGAGGGTGCTGCCTGTTCCATACTCCCCCTACTCCTCATCTAGCCTTTTAGGGGTACAAACAATAGTAATTGGGGCCTAGTGTGGTTGTGTACGTGTGATATACATACACTTTTTTTGGATCATATTTTCTATTCCGCTATTCAATAAACACCTTTCTAGGGCAAGATCTTAAATTACAGAAATATGAGGAGACCGTCAAATAGGGGCCGTGGCCTGGGTCGTGGTGCTGCTGGTAGAGCTCCTGTTGCAAGGAGAGGACGTGGTCGATCTGTGCCAGCTACACGCACAAGTGAAACACCTTCCTCAAGTGTTAGTAGGCGACAGAACCTGCATCAGTATTTGGTAGGGCATCATACGCCTCTAGAAGTGATGATGCCAGAACACGTAGAGGCAATAGTAGATTGGTTTGCTGCTGACAGTGCCTCCAGTTCCTTCACATTGTCTCCCACCCAGTCTACTGCAGAAAGGTCAGAGTTGGCACCTGCAGCCGATGTCCAACCGTCTTTCACCTCACCCCCTTGCAAATCAGGCAAGCAGTCTGAGCCCCAAGCCATACAGCAGTCTCTTCTTCTTTTTGAGGACTCTGTCAGCAGGGTTTCCCAGGGCCATCCACCTAGCCCTGCACCAGAAGTGGAAGAGATTGAGTGCAGCGATGCCCAACCACTTATTTCTCAAGATGAGTACATGCAAGGACCATCGCAGCACGTCTCCGATGATGACGAAACGCAGGTGCCAACTGCTGCGGCGTTCAGAATTGTGGAGACCGACAAGGAGGGCAGGGGTGAAGACTGGGTGGAAGATGATGTGGAGGACGATGAGGTCCTCGACCCCACATGGAATGAAGGTCATGCAGGGGACCTGAGTAGTTTGGAGGAAGAGGCGGTGGTCGCACAGAGCCACCAGCACAGCAGAAGAGGGAGCAGGGTGCAGAAGCGGAGCGGCCGTGCCCTAGACACTACGCCTGCTACTGCCCAACGCAGCAAGGGAACGAGCGCACCAAAGCCAGCTCAAAGGAGTTCTCTAGCGTGGAAGTTCTTTAGAAAATGTGCTGATGACAGGACACGAGTGGTTTGCACCCTGTGCAATCAGAGCTTGAAGCGAGGCATGAACCTTCTCAACCTGAGCACAACCTGCATGATCAGGCATCTAAGTGCAAAGCACGAGCTGCAGTGGAGTACACACCTTCAAAACCAAGAAACGTCTCTGGCTCATCCTGCTTCCTCTTCTGCTGCAGTCTCGGCCGCTCCAGCCACATCTGTAGTGATACCGGCACCTGCCACCCCGCAAACAGACGATCTGTCAGCAACACCACCACCTGGGTCACCAACAACCATCTCCACAATGTCCCGTGGAAGCGTTCAGCTTTCCATCTCCCAAACACTTGAGAGGAAGAGGAAGTACCCCCCTACCCACCCGCGATCCCTGGCCCTGAATGCCAGCATTTCAAAATTATTGGCCTTTGAAATGCTGTCATTCCGTCTGGTGGAGACGCACAGTTTTAAAAACCTTATGTCGGTGGCTGTCCCACAGTACGTCGTGCCCAGCCGCCACTACTTTTCCAGGCAAGCCATCCCTTCCCTGCACAACCAAGTGGGGGAAAATATCAGGTGTGCACTGCGCAACGCCATCTGTGCCAAGGTCCACCTAACTACGGATACGTGGACCAGTAAGCACGGTCAGGGGCGTTATATCTCCCTAACGGCACACTGGGTAAATGCAGTGGCGGATGGGCCTGAGGCGGATAGCAATTTGGCGCATGTCCTTCCACCACCGAGGATTGCAGGGCGCTTCAGTTTGCCTCCTGTTCGTAACTCCTCCTACTCCGCTTCCTCATCCTCTACCGCCTCCTCATCCGGACAGCGTAACACCTTCACCACCAACTTCAGCACGGCCAGGGGTAAACGACAGCAGGCAGTTTTACAACTTGCCTGTTTGGGGGACAAACCACACACCGCGCAGGAGTTGTGGAGGAGCATGGAACAGCAGACAAATGAGTGGTTGCTGCCAGCGAGCCTCAAGCCCGGCCTGGTGGTGTGTGATAACGGGCGAAATCTCATAGCAGCTCTGGGCCTAGCCGGTTTGACGCACATCCCTTGCCTGGCGCATGTGCTGAATTTGGTGGTGCAGAGGTTCCTTAAAAACTACCCCGATATGTCAGAGCTGCTGCAGAAAGTGCGGGCCGTTTGTGCGCACTTTCGGCGTTCTCACCCTGCTGCTGCTCGCCTGGCAGCGCTGCAGCGTAACTTCGGCCTTCCCGCTCACCGCCTCATATGTGACGTGCCCACAAGGTGGAACTCCACCTTGCACATGCTGGAAAGACTGTGCGAGCAGCAGCAGGCCATAGTGGAGTTTCAGCTGCAGCACGCACGCGTGAGTCGCTCTGCGGAACAGCACCACTTCACCACCAATAACTGGGCCTCCATGCGAGACCTGTGTGCCTTGTTGCGCTGTTTTGAGTACTCCACCAACATGGCCAGTGGCAATGACGCCGTTCTCAGCTTAACTATCCCACTTCTATGCCTCCTTGAAAAAACAATTCGGGCGATGATGGAAGAGGATGTGGCACAGGATGAGGAGGAGGAGGAGGATGAAGAGGTAACATTTCCAAGGCTTTCAGGGCAGTCATTCGCAAGGGGCTCCGAGGGTGGGTTCCTGCACACGCAAACGCCAGGGACGCAATTGTCCAGCAGGGGCACAGTTCTGGAGGATGAGGAGGATGAGGAGGAGGAGGAGCTGGAGGAGGAGATGGAACCATGTTCACAGCAGGGTGGCACCCAGGCCAGCTCATGGCCATCACTGGTGCGTGGCTGGGGGGATACAGAGGACACGGACGATACACCTCCCACAGAGGACAGCCTTTCGTCGCCTCTGGGCAGCCTGGCACACATGAGCGATTACATGCTGCAGTGTCTCCACAACGACCGCCGAGTTGCCCACATTCTAACTTGTGCTGATTACTGGGTGGCCACGCTGCTGGATCCCCGTTACAAGGACAACGTACCGTCCTTAATTCACTCACTGGAGCGCGATCGCAAGATGCGCGAGTACAAGCGCACGCTGGTAGACGCCATGCTGCTGGCATTCCCATCTGACAGCGGGGCCACAGTGGAAGCACAAGGCAGAGGAGGAGGAGGAGGAGGTCGCCAACGCAACCAGGGCACCGCCAGCACCTCAGAAGGCAGGGTTAGCATGGCCGAAATGTGGAAAAGCTTTGTCAGCACGCCACAACAAACAGCAGCACCAGCAGCTCAGATGGAACGTCTTAGCAGGAGGCAGCATTTTACCAACATGGTGGAGCAGTATGTGTGCACACGCCTACATGTAGTGAATGACGGGTCTGCCCCCTTCAACTTCTGGGTCTCCAAATTGGGCACATGGCCTGAGCTTGCCCTTTACGCCTTGGAGGTGCTGGCGTGCCCTGCAGCCAGTGTATTATCTGAACGGGTATTTAGCACGGCTGGGGGCGTTATAACAGACAAGCGCAGCCGCCTGTCCAGAGACAATGTGGACAAGCTCACGTTCATTAAAATGAACCAGGCATGGATCCCACGGGACTTTTCCGTACCTTATGCAGAATAGCAATGGATACCGACCTTACCCACCCATTGTTCCATTTTTGCTCTTTCTCACTCTTTTGGGGTGTACCCTCATTTAAAATTTTTGAAAAGAAGCAGTGTTGGCTACCTCGTCCTCCTCCTCAGGGCCAGATTAATGTAGGGGCTATTGGAGCTGCAGCTCCAGGCCCCTACCTTTTATATAGGCCCCGGGTTGGCCATATTCACTGTTACCGCTCTTCTGTCACTTGTAAACACAGAAGTCTGGCTTCTATGCTCGCTTCCCCAGGCAGCACCCTCAGAACCTCCCCACACAGCGTGAAGGCCGGACAAGGAGGGACAGTTGGCGATGCATGGATGTGTTTATGGGCTTCAGAGACAGCATCCCATGTTGAATTAGGCATGCATGGCTGCACCCTTCCTCCTCTGGGTGCATGGCAAGGCACGGCCCTTAAGGCCCTTCAAAATCCTCAGCACCAAGCCCATGATGCTGTTAATCCGGCCCTGGTCCTCCTCCACCGCCGCTTCCACCTACACCGCCCATAGGTGTGCGCAGCCTATTGCATTAAGGTGTGCACCCCAAAGTTGAAATACACATGCATGTGTTTGCCAGCAGGGAGAGTAATGTATCGGGGCCATGTACCTGTAGGCAAGGAGAAATAGAGCAGAGCAGGTCCCAGGGAGATCTTTCCCATCTCCTCACTGGCAATGCTATGTGCCCTAGGTGATTAGGGTGTGCCCAGGCACACCCAGCACACCCTGTGCGCACGCCTATGTCACCGCCACATCCACCACCACCTCAACCTCCCTCCTACTCCATATGGGCCTCGTCCTTCAGAGATGAAGAAGAACATTGTTTTATTTTTCTGTTTTTTTTTTGTTGTTTTAAGTTATTTTCCTATCCACATTTGTTTGCAGAGCACTTGCCATGCTCTTAATTACGTTTTGCTGCCATTTGCAGCACTCTAGCCCTTTCCTTTGGTGTTTTAGAGCCATTTTAGTGCCTTAAAGTTCGGGTCCCCATTGACTTCAATGGGGTTCGGTGTCCGGGAAAAGTTCGGTAAAAGTCCGGGACACGGACCCGGACTTTTTTTTAAAGTTCGGCCGAACCCGTCGAACACGGACATCTAGGTGTTCGCTCAACCCTAATTACAATATATATATATATATATATATATATATATATAAAAAAAAAAAAAAAAACATATGTGAGATTTTGCATATTTTGGGCTGCACATTTTGTAAAAATATGTCTTTAAATACCATTGATTGAGTTATGTGTAAAACTTTCCATCAGAGGTCAGTAAAGGATAGGCTTTGATTGTCACAGAAACAAGATTTAGAAACTGAAAGCAGCAGGGTTGATTTACTAAAAAAAAAAAAAAAAAAACATGAAAGTTGGCTTAAAGTACAATTCCATGCAAAGCTATTCTTAACCACTTTACGACCAGCAACGTAGACCTACATTGGCTGGCTTTGCGTGGTTATACCGGGATGATGCCTTTAGCTAGAGGCATCATCCCGGTACCGTTTTTTAGACCCGGCGGACGGCTTTCCGGCGGTAACGACCGATGTGACTCGGGAGCCGCTCGATCGTTACCCCGGCGAGCTGGAGGGGACGTTCCCCCCCTCCCGCCTCCTTCCGCGCACCCAGCCGGCATGTCCGCCGGCTGGATGGAGTCCTGATCAAAGCCTGAATCGGCTTTGATCGGGTCTCCGATGACGTGACCCGGAGGCGGCGTCCATGACGTCACGTCCTGGTTATCGACTGCTAAAGGCGGCAGTTTCAAAAAGTGAATGTATTCAAAAATGCCATTTTTGGCATTTTGAATACATGGTAGTGGAGCGGTCGAGGGTCTTTTAGACCCTCGATCCCTCCATAAAGAGTACCTGTCACTGCATATTGCTGTCACAAGGGATGTTTACATTGCTTGTGACAGCAATAAAAGTGATCAGATTTTTTTTTTTTTTTCAAAACCTGTGTTAAAATAAAAAAAAAATAAAATAAATAGGAAAAAAAAATAAAAAATTTAGCCGCCCCCGTCGCCGTTAGCTCGCGCAAGAAAGAAAACGTATACGGAAGTCGCGCCGCAAATTAAATCGCTGTTCAAACCACACATGTGAGGTATCGCCGCGATCGCCAGAGCATGAGCAACAATTAAAAAAGAAGAGCTACACTCTAATTTTAAACTGTTAACCATTAAAATTTTTTAAAACGTCGCCTATGGAGATTTTTATTGACCGTAGTTTGTCGCCATTCCGCGGGTGTGCGCAATTTTAAACCGTAACATGTTGGGTATCTATTTACTCAGCGACATCATCTTTCACAATATAAAAAAAAATGGGCTAACTTTACTGTTTAGTTTTTTTTAAATGAAATGTGATTTTTTTGTAATTTCTCCAAAAAAATGGCGTTTGAAAGACTGCTGCGCAAATACCGCATGACAAAAAATATTGCAATGACCGCCATTTTATTCTCCAAAGTCTTTGCTAAAAAAATATATATAATGTTTGGGGGTTTTAAGTAGTTTTCTAGCAAAAAATACTGATTTTAACTTGTAAACAAAAAGTGTCAAAAATAGGCTTGGGGCTAAAGTGGTTAAAACACCTATTCTGACAAATCTGTGTTGAAATAAGACCTGTATACTTTAAACAAAAATATGCTGTGCAACCTTTTTAAATTATATATCAATTAAACAACACAGTATACTATGCAACAACACAAAAGAAAATGATAATCAAGTGAAACATAAGGCTTGAGAGAAATGACACCATAATATTATGTGAAAAAAGTCCACATCCAAAAATCGATCTTGTAAGTGTAGAGAAGAAACGTCATATGTGCCAAATCCAGTGACCATTCAGTCTACCATTAAAAACACAGTTCAAGCATCTTCCCAGATCCCTATAACCCCTTAAACATCAGATGTCAATGTCATATGTGCATATGGTTAAGTCATCATAAGAATGCTTTCAGGGAGCCTCAGTGACGATCCCCCCAGAGTTCGGCCCCCTATTATCTGCTTCCCCTTTATCCCATTTAAAAACCTTTTCACCTTCCCTCTCCATTCTCTTCTCCCCTACCAATAGTTTCATCTGTTGCATCTTCTATTTGGGGATTTATGTGATGTTGTGGGATCTATCATTCCAGCTATGATTATTGTTAGTCCTTTTATGCTACGAAATACCCTGTATATATTGTTGGATATTCATTAGATTCCATTATTTGTGGAAACTTCTGCAATAGCTTGAATGCTTTGACATGCATAGTTTACTCTTTGTATTTTGATTTTGTGTAATACACCATCTATGCCATGGGTGTCCAACCTGTGGCCCTCCAGCTGTTGCAGAACTACAAGTCCCATCATACCTCTGCCTTTGAGAGAAATGTTTGCAATTGCCAGCCTTGCAATGCCTCATAGGTCCTGTAGTTCTACACTAGCTAGAGGGCCACAGGTTGGACACCCATGATCTATGCTATCATATTTTGTAACTTGGATATACAAATGTTCATATTTTGTGTTATGCTTACATCTATTGACGTCACTCCGCCAGAAGTAACGGGCTTGTGCTATTGCACCAGGAGGCCATTTCTGTGCCTGGCTGCTTTGTATCAGGCTGCTCATTGGGGACACATGTTCCTTGTTTGGAGGCCTCCAATAAGCCTCTATGTAGTGGGCTCTTCCCCCCTTCCCCCTTCTTATGGAGGCACAAGACTGACCAATCTGTTTGTTTCTACACCGCCATGACCACATACTAAGGGATTAAATGAATACCAAACTGGCTGGTAAGCAATCTCCATTGTTTGGTTGCCATATTTTGAAAAAAAAGGTGAACTTCCTTGGGGGACATGCTAACCCCATCTTTTGCTTTGCCACTGGATTCCCCCACTGTTTATTCCTTCCCCCTTTTCTCTTTATTTTTATTATTTTTGGCAATGTGATAATTTTGATGGAATTGATTTTTAGTTTGCAGTTGCAAGAATACAAGAAAGACCGCATACAGTATACTCTGTTTTTTATTGTGACTGCATCTTTGGTTTGCATTTTTGCTTATATATATATGGGCCATTACTAATATAGGTTCTATGGACATTGGTATCCTACTCTTTACAATAGATCACCTTTCTCTCTACAGATGTATTTATGGCACCCTTAGGTACTAATATACAAGGCATAAGCTAATTTTGCCTTTTTTATACTGTTGTGTATATATTTTGAAACCACAAATGTCTATATGGCATATTTTCTCTGTTATTACATCATATTTACTGATGCTTTTTAGTCTGGGCTTCCTTGGTCTCTGAGGATTCATATTGGCCTGTTGTTGGGTCCATGTATCACCCAATCTTTAGTGGGATATTCTGTGATGACCCTCTGTCAATGGATGTTTTTATTCATATCTTTGGCTGGTTAAGTTTGATTTCGTACATTGGCTGTATGATATGTTTTAGAGCTGTATTTCAATGACAATTGTGATTGTCCTGCAGACCCAAGATTTTGTATACACCCCAGAAAAAGAGGAAAAAGGATCTTCCTCAAACCGTGTTGGGCATCAATTTTTGCTTTTTTGGGGGAATTTTCTGTGTATGATATACAATTCTGTTATGTATCCCTATGATAGAGCTGGTTTTGGGTAAGCCTCACTATGTTATAGGTATATATATTTAACCACTTGCTTACTGGCCACCTAAACCCCCTTCCTGCCCAGGCCAATTTTCAGCTTTCAGCGCTGTCAATTGCGCAGTGCAATTGTTTGAATTACAATTGCACGTTCATGCAACACTGTACCCAAATTAAATTGTTATAATTTTTTTCACAGGAATAGAGCTTTCTTTTGGTGGTATTTAATCACTACTGGGGTTTTTATTTTTGCTGAACAAACAAAAAAAGACCTGAAAAAAACTAAAAACAGTTTTCATAGTTTGTTATAAAATTTTGCAAACGGGTATTTTTTCTCCTTCACTGATGTGCGCTAATGAGGCTGCACTGATAAGGCGGCACTGATGGGCATTGATAAGGTGGCACTGGTGGGCACTGATAGGTGGCACTGATGGCTGGCACCAATGGGCACTGAATGGCAGCACTGAAGGGCAGTGATAGGTGGCACTGAAGGGCACTAATAGGTGGCACTGGTAGATGACACTGATAGGCAGCACTGATGATGAGGCACTGATTGGCACCAAGTGGCACTGGTAGGCATTGATAGATGGCACTGGTAGGTAGCACTAGTGGACACTGATAGGCAGCACTGATTTGCACTAGTAGGTGGCACTGATGAGCACTGGAAGGTGGCACTGTTAGGCACAGATGAGGTGGCAGAGGCTCTATCTGTTTGCGGGACCGATGTCCCTCTGACAGATAGCACGAGAAGAAAAAAAAAATAGCTGATTACCGGCTCTGTTTCCATCGCGTGGTAAGGGGCCAGGATCGGCCCCTTACTCCGATCTATGATCAGTCGGGTCTCGTGGACTCGCTGATCACAGAACAAGTTGAGCGCCCCATGCCCAGGAGGACGTACATGGATGCCCTCCCGGCAATTTAGGCCTGTGCTGTAGCCGCCTTTTGGCTATAGTGTGGGGAGGAAGAGGGTAAATAACACATTTTTGTTTTTTTCTGAAATTCAGATATAGTATATCCAAATTTTCAAATGGCTATAGTACCAAATTCTAAATAATGAAACAAAACTTTGTCTGAAAAGCCAAATTATCTGAATTCAAATTGAATTCAAAACAAATTTGAAAACCAAATCACATTAGAAAACAAATTGGAAATGTAAACATATTGCTGACTATTGCTGTTTTCCTTCAAAGACTGTATGTATAAGAATATAGACATCTTCCTAAATTAAAAAAGAATAGAATAGAATAAAACAAAATAGACTAGAAAAGAAAAAAAAATAATAGAATAGAGCAGAAAGATATAGAATAGAAAATAAAGAGAATAGAACAGAATAGAATAAAATAAAATATAGCCATCTTTCAAAAATCGAATTTCTAAATTCGAATAGAAAAGAAAAGAATAACATAGAAAGAATATAGCCGTCTTCCGAAATTCTAATTTCAAAATGAATAGAATAAAATAAAATAGAGTAGAAAAGAACTGAAAAAAAAAATAGAATAGAATTGGAAAAAAAAGAAAAGAATAGAAAATAAAGGAATAGAATATGAAAGAAGTCACACCTTTGATCTACATATGAGTGAAAAAGTAAATACGATATAACAATACATTGTTCATTGACACTTATAGACTATCAGTAAGTGTCAATGTACACAGGTGCAGCTGTATTTTGACAACTGTTCTGGCTATGTAAGGCACAGCAATTATTGTATGTCATTTAACAGGTGGTATTTGCAAAGTAAACCAGAGGGGGTAGCAGTGGCATGGGGGGGGGGGGGACAGGATGTAGGAGATACATCACAAAAATGTTTTTATTTTTATTTTCTATGTTTAAGGTTTAAGTGGTTAATCATCCCTTCTACAAAATATAACAAAGAGAAAGGGTTACCCTGTGGGACTTTACATGAGGTGCTACCATAAGTCACTTGAAATACAGAATACATATTTATTGATTAAAAATATCACAGATGGTTGTCACTGTAATAGATATACAGAAAGGTACATAAATTCCAGAGATCAAACAAAGCATAGTAGTCATATCATAGAATAGTAGGAGTACATTGCATAATGAGTAAAAGCATCATCGGAACTCAAAAAAGATAAATATGTTAATAAAGTAATAAGAATAACTTGTACAATGAGTAGAAGCATCGTTGGAACTCAACGCGTTTCATTGGGTGGAAGTATGCCCATTCATCAGGAATAGATGCATGTGTCTGAAAAAGATATGTATGGATGCATGTAAAATTAGAGTAGCAATATGCAGAGTAGGAGCGAGTGATGCATGGTAACTCCAAAGAGCCCACATGGGGAAAACCATACTTACACCGCAACTGAGACATCTGTGCTGGAACAGCGCTATCACATGGCGGCAGTAAATTAGTCCGGTTTGGAAGCCGAAGGAACGGGACCAAACATTGTCCCACCGGAGAACAGGTGGGGAGTGGATGTGGGACATGAAAGAGTGATGGTCTGACCATATATCCAAATCTAAAAATAAAAAAGTAAATTGTATGTATTGCAATGAATTGCATAGCTATATAGTGTAGATAATATCCAGCAAAAAAATATATGGATATGATCCATATAAGAGTAAAGAAATGGATATGAGTGTGGAGACCATAGAAAGTAAAAAGGAGTATATGGAACAAAATAGAAACAGAGCAGGGACAAGATAAGTGAAAATATTACCAAGTGCAAATAAATAGTGAGTGAGGAGAAGGAAAATGTGGATAA
The DNA here is from genome assembly GCF_965119305.1 of Pelophylax lessonae. NCBI lineage: Eukaryota > Metazoa > Chordata > Amphibia > Anura > Ranidae > Pelophylax > Pelophylax lessonae. The sequence goes on along the minus strand of NC_138768.1, from coordinate 326,421,205 downwards.
TAGAAAAAGGGTGGTGATATCCGGACTGTGAGCCCAAGACCAGTGAAAACGAGAAGAGGTGCAGCATAGAAATCAGAGGCTAGAAGTATACCCGCCAAAAATAAGGTGTAGAGACCGTAATTAATGTCCGCAGTGCTGAGGGAGTACAACAATAAATGACCCATCAAAACATCCCCACCTTAAGTACCCCGATGGGGCGCAGTCGGCTCCGCCCAAACGCCATGTGGTATGGGGTAAATGAGCGCATACGCGCTGGACAGCGTGGGCGCACCATGTGGGGACACCAACCGAGATGCCGGCGTCCATCCCCCAAAAGGATGGAAACACTGAGAAGACCCGTCATGACGTCGCGGGAGCAGGGGGTTAGAGGACTCCCCTAATACTGCATCGCAGCTCCCAGATCGGACCAAAACCGCCACCAGGGGAGCACCAAAAGCCAGCACAGATTACAAGGCATATGAGCGCCATTGAAGACACAAAATGTAAAAAGGTGTATGGTGACTTGTAAACAATGCAGCCAATAGGCCAGACCAACATATCAATGTAAAAAAATGACAAAAAGACAGTAATGAACCCTATCGGGCATAGGTGTCTTCCACCTGGGTTGAGAACAAGAAAAAGGGGGGGGGGGTTCAGTACTGTCAAAAAGTGATACACCTCCATCCTGTTTTGCACATGACAAAGAGAAAGGGTTGCCCTGTTGGACTTTACATGAGGTGCACACATGAGTCACTTGAAATACAGAATACATGGTAACTCCAAAGAGCCCACATGGGGAAAACCATACTTACACCGCAACTGAGACATCTGTGCTGGAACAGCGCTATCACATGGCGGCAGTAAATGAGTCCGGTTCGGAAGCCGAAGGAATGGGACCAAACATTGTCCCACCGGAGAAAAGGTGGGGAGTGGATGTGGGACATGAAAGAGTGATGGTCTGACCATATATCCAAATCTAAAAATAAAAAAGTAAATTGTATGTATTGCAATGAATTGCATAACTATATAGGGTAGATAATATCCAGCAAAAAAATATATGGATATCCATATAAGAGTAAAGAAATGGATATGAGTGTGGAGACCATAGAAAGTAAAAAGGAGTATATGGAACAAAATAGAAACAGAACAGGGACAAGATAAATGAAAATATTACCAAGTGCAAATAAATAGTGAGTGAGGAGAAGGAAAATGTGGATAATAGAAAAAGGGTGGTGATATCCGGACTGTGAGCCCAAGACCAGTAAAAACGAGAAGAGGTGCAGCATAGAAATCAGAGGCTGGAAGTATATATACCTGCCAAAAATAAGGTGTAGAGACCGTAATTAACAATAAATGACCCATCAAAACATTCCCACCTTAAGTACCCCGATGGGGCGCAGTCGGCCCCATACAGAATACATTATTGATTAAATTACATTTATTGATTAAAAATATCACAGATGGTTGTCACTGTAATAGATATACAGAAGGGTACATAAATTCCAGAGATCAAACAATGCATAGTAGTCGTTAGAGATGAGCCGAACACCCCCCGGTTAGCACCAGAAGACAGTGAACAGAGGAAAAGTTTGTTTGAACAAACAAACCCCATTGAAGTCTATGGGACTCGAACCTCGAAAATAAAACAGCCTCATTTTGAAGGCTTAGTTATTGCCCCAAAAAAGTGTATGGGGGTCCGGGTCCTAACCTGGGGAACATGTAGCAATGAAAAAAAGTTTTTAAAAACAATCGTTTTTAAAAGAGCACTGATTTACTGATTTTAATGAGACTTAAAGTGAAACTATAAAAATGAAATATTCCTTCAAATATCGTGCCTGGGGGGTCCCCTGAATGTGCCTGTAAAGTAGTGCATCTCTATGATGTATGTAGCCTGCTGCAGCTATACTGACATTTCTAAAGCAAAAAATGTCATATACAAATATACATTCAAATTTCAAAAAAATTGGGCCTTGGTTGTTGATGGTGCCTGAACACCGTAACCCCTCACAGTTACTCTTGCTGGGTGCAGGAATGGGCCCTGCTGCTAAGAAATCCATACAAATATGAAATCACATGTACTTGTCATACAGGTGCCAAAAATTGGGGCTTTGGCGTTGCTGGTGCCTGAACACCGTAACCAACCCCTCACAGTTACTCTTGCTAGCTGCAGGAATGGGACCTGCTGGTAAGAATTCCATGCAAATTTGAAATCGCATGTGCTATACAAGTGCCAAACATTGGGCCTTTGCGGAAGGTGGTGCCTGAACACCGTAACCAAGGCCTCACAGTTACTCTTGCTGGGTGCAGGAATGGGACCTGCTGGTAAGAATTCTGTGCAAATTTGAAACCGCATGTGCTATAAAAGTGCCAAAAATTGGGCCTGTGCCGTATGTGGTGCCTGAACACCGTAACCAAGGCCTCGCAGTTACTCTTGCTGGGTTCAGGAATGGGACCTGCTGGTAAGAATTCCATGCAAATTTGAAATCGCATGTGCTACACAAGTGCCAAAAATTGGGCCTTTGTGGGAGGTGGTGTCTGAACACCGTAACCAAGGGCTCACAGTTACTCTTGCTTGGTGCAGGAATGGGACCTGCTGGTAAGAATTCCATGCAAATTTGAAATCGCATGTGCTACACAAGTGCCAAAAATTGGGCCTTTGGTGTTGGTGGTGCCTGAACAACGTAACCCCTCAAAGTTAGCAGGGCACAGGGACAGGCTCTGCTGGTAAAAATGACATACGACATTTAAATTGTATGCACCTGTCATACAAGTGCAGAAAAATTAGGCCTTGGGGGTTGGTAGTGACCTAAACCAAAAACATTGTTGGAAGCTAGCAGAATCAAGGTAGAGGTATAGGATAGGCAGCATATGCAGTCTTCAAGGGATGGCAGACCCCTAGCAAATTCAATCTGTTACATCAGCATCAGGGGCCTGATAGCTCTTGTTTATCCAGGACTGGTTAATTTTGATGAAAGTCAGCTGATCAACACAGTCTGTGGAAAGACGCACTATTTTGTCCATCACAAAACCTCCAACGGCACTGAACGTCCGTTCGGAAAGCACGCTGGAAGCAGGACAGGCCAGTAGCTCCATTGCATATTGAGCAAGTTCTGGCCAGTGGTCCATCCTCAAGACCCAGTAAGCCAGTGGATGTGCAGCTGAAAAGGTCTCCAAGTCTACTCTTGTGCCTAGATAATCATGCACCATATGATGGAGACGACAAAAGAACTGTTTATAGGCATCGGTCAGCCAGTCGCCTTCTCCACCGCTCCTCCTTTGGCTGAACAATGCCTCAGAAACATGTCCGGAGAATGTTGACCTCCCAGTGTCTGGAAAGGCGATAAACAATTTATTTTTCAAGGCCTCCTCAAGATGTTTCATCCTCTGCTCCCTCTATGAAGGCAGGATGAGCTCTGCAACTTTACCTTTGTAACGTGGATCAAGAAGGGTTGCCAACCAGAAATTATCCCTCTCCTTGATAGCACGAATCCTCCGGTCCATTTGCAGGCTTTGCAGAATCAGGGAGCCCATGCAACGTAAGTTGGAGAAGACATGAGCTTCTGAGTCCTCTGGGTCACTAAGGATGACATTGTCAGCAGGAGCAACCCTCTCCCCAACCACGTACAACTCCTGGGGTTTCTGGGGAATCAAAACCATCCCTTGAAGACTGCTGTATCCTATCCTCTTCCTCTACATCCATCCTGCCGAAATCCTCATCCTCCTCCTCGTCCTCCTGTGTGTTTTGTGGCCCTGCAGGAATTATATCTGCATAAAGGGGGCCTTGTGAGGAAAGGAAGTCCTCTTCTTCCTGCCGCTGTGCTGCCTCAAGTGCCCTGTCCATGATTCCATGCAGCGTGTGCTCCAGCAGGTAGACTAGCGGGATAGTGTTACTGATGCATGCATCGTCCCGGCTCACCATTTGAGTGGCCTCCTCAAATGGTGACAGAACGATGCATGCATCCTTAATCAAAAGCCACTGGCGTGGCGAAAAAAAGCTAAGCTCCCCTGCCCCTGTCCTTGTGCCATACTCACACAGGTACTCATTGATGGTCCTCTGCTGCATGTGCAGCCGCTGCAGCATTGCCAACGTTGAGTTCCACCTGGTGGGCGTGTCACAAATGAGGCAGTTGGCTGGTAGGTTGAATTTCCGTTGAATGTCAGATAAGCGAGCACTGGCATTGAACGAATGGCGCAAATGGCCACAGACTTTCCTGGCCTGCCTCAGAAGATCTTGTAAGCCCGGGTATCTGCTCAAGATACACTGCTTCACCAGATTCAAAACATGTGGCAAGCATGGAACATGTGTCAAGTGTCCCTTTCGGAGGGTGGAGAGAAGGTTGGTGCCATTATCACATACAACCATTCCTGGCTCAAGCTGTCGTGGCGTTAACCATCTCTGAGCCTGCCCTTGTAGAGCTGACAGAATCTCTGCACCGGTGTGACTCCTATCCCCTAGACAGACCAACTGAAGCACAGCATGGCATCTTTTAGCCTGACTGCTTGCGTAGTCCCTTGAACGCTTAGGGAGCACTGCTGCTGCAGAGGAGAATTGTGCAGAAGAGGACATGGAGGAAGAGGAGGAGGTGGTGGTGGAATAGCCAGATGTGGCAGAACCAGCACCAGCTTTTTGGAGGTGTGGTGGCAAAACAAGCTGCAAGACCGAACCCTGTCCTGCATCCTTCCCAGCTGCCAGCAGAGTTACCCAGTGCACCGTGAAAAAAATGTAACATCCCTGTCCATGCCTGCTGGACCAAGAGTCAGCAGTAATGTGCACCTTCCTGCTGACCGCTTTGTCCAACGAGGCCAAAACACTACCTTCCACATGACGGTAGAGAGCCGGAATGGCCTTGCGCGAAAAGTAATGCCTTTTTGGGACCTGCCACTGTGGTGCAGCACATTACACAAATTTGCGAAAGGGAGCCGAGTCTACCAGCTGAAAAGGCAGCAACTGTAATGCTAGCAATTTGGCCAGGCTAGCATTAAGACGCTGAGCATGTGGATGGCTGGGACAGTATTTCTTTCTACGGTTCAAATACTGGGGTAGTGAAACCTGCCTGCTGCTCAAATAAAGCGGTGGTGTACTACTAGCAGATTGGGTGCAAGTCTCTGTGCAACTCATTGCTATACCATCATCCCTCTCAATGCTGGTATTTGAGAAGGCATGAGGTATAGTAGGGTTAGAGATCACAGATGAGGAGCAAGGTGATGTATGCTTGTTTTGATCTGGTGCCTTTTCAGCTGCTGTTGCCAACGGACTGCATGGCAGGTAGTCAATATGCCTTGTCAAGCATGTGGTGCCCAAGTGGCTGGTGTTCTGGCCATGCTTGATCCGCTTTAGACAGATGCTGCAAACAGCAACGCTGCGGTCTACTGCATAGGTGCTGAAAAAAGCCCACACTAATGAACTTTTTGGAATCCGCAGGGATTTTGCAGCACCCTGCACCTGTGGAGCTCTGTGCTGTGACGCAATAGGTTGGCTACTACTAGGCTGGCCCATGGAGCACATCCTGCCTTGTTGCAGTTGTGCATCCTCCTCCCCCTACTCCTCCTCCTCTATCCTGTCAGGCACCCAAGTACGGTCAGTGACCTCATCATCCCCTCCCTCCTGCTCCACTGGAGCAAACTTGGCAATATGCTTCAGCTGTGGCAACATGACTGCTGGTCTCTTGTCCATCGTTGTCACCCCCTCTCTCTAGGCTCATGTTATTCCCTTCATCAACCTGGGAAACGACATCACAGCTTTCAAATGGCTGCGCATCCTCCAGGAGCATGTCACTGACACTATGATCGAATAGTTCAGGTGACTCCTCTGTGCATGATCGTGGGGCAACTGAAGGAGTAGCTGTGGAGAAGGAGCCTGTGGAACGGGCCGCTTTGGCAGCTGCGGTGGAAGGGAAACTACTGGGAGCGTGGGTGTCAGAGGAGGATGAGGATGGCTTATTAATCCACTTCACCAACTCTTCCACATGTGGATCAATAGCCCGGGCAGCACCGAAATTAAAGGATGGGCCTCCCCCGCCTGCAGAGGATGCACTATGTCGAATGTGACCACCACTTTTCACAATGGACACAGAGGCTGCTTGCCCTCTTTTCGTGGCCTGTGAGCGTCGGCCTCTCCTTGTCGGCCTTTCGGACTTGATGTTGATACACATTGATACGCAACTGACCAATAGATACTCAATGATATGATGTAATTGATAGCCCTATAGATGAGCTTTGGTGGTTACAGATATACGCAAGTGACCGATTATCAATACTCTCACTGATATCTGATGTAATCTATAATCCTTTAGATGGATGATCTGTGACCCCTATAGAAAGATCCACAACTGAGCAAAGGTTACTGTGGCTGATATCTGTAGTGATCTCTTTTCCCACAGGTATGTGACCCCTATAGAAAAATCCACAACTGAGCACTGGTTACTGTGGCTGATATCTGTAGTGATCTCTATTCCTACAGGTATGTGACCCCTATAGAAAAATCCACAACTGAGCAAAGGTTACTGTTGCTGATATCTGTAGTGATCTCTATTCCTACAGGTATGTGACCCCTATAGAAAAATCCACAACTGAGCAAAGGTTACTGTGGCTGATATCTGTGGTGATCTCTATTCCCACAGGTATGTGACCCCTATAGAAAAATCCACAACTGAGCAAAGGTTACTGTGGCTGATATCTGTAGTGATCTCTATTCCTACAGTTCTATAAATATTTTAGAATGTTGCAGAAACTGACCGATGAACACTATTGGTACTGGTATCTGATGTAAAGAAAAACAGCTCTCCCTACCTCACACAGGAACCTTGGCCCTCCCTACACTGCTACTCACTCACTGGCGCTATACTGTCTGATATGATGTAAAGAAATCAATCTATCCCTGCCTCACACAGGAACCTCGCCCTCCCTACACTGCTGGAAATGTCTCTCTGCACTGTCTGACTCCAAAAAAACTACTCTCTCCCTGCCTGAATCACGTGCCTGTCCCTGTCTGACTGCCCGCACAATGATACTACACGCTGCGGCTGCGCGAGCAGCCTTTATGTAGTGTGGGGCGTGTACTTGGCCCCTAAGCCATGATTGGCTAAAGGCAGCCTGCCTTTAGTCCAATCATGGCAGATATCATTTGATTGGCCAAAGCATGAGGTCAGGGTGCATGCTTTGGCCAATCACATAATGTGCTGCACGCGCGGCGCGCGTGCAGTGCATTAAGGGAAACTCATATTTCCCGCGAAGAAGCACATTTGTTCGTCATTCAACGAAGGATCGAACGACCGATGTTCGAGTCAAACGTAGCCTCGACTCGAACTCAAAGCTCATCCCTAGTAGTCATATCATAGAATAGTAGGAATACATTGCATAATGAGTAAAAGCATCATCAGAACTCAAAAAATATAAATATGTTAATCAAGTAATAAGAATAACTTGTACAATGAGTAGAAGCATCGTTGGAACTCAACGCGTTTCCTGGGTCGTAGTATGCCCATTCATCAGGAGTAGATGCATATGTCTGAAAAAGATATGTATGGATGCATGTAAAATTAGCAATATGCAATGTTTGGTCCCGTTCCTTCGGCTTCTGAACCGGACTCATTTACTGCCGCCATGTGATAGCGCTGTTCCAGCACAGATGTCTCAGTTGCGGTGTAAGTATGGTTTTCGCCATGTGGGCTCTTTGGAGTTACCATGCATCACTCGCTCCTACTCTGCATATTGCTACTCTAATTTTATATGCATCCATACATATCTTTTTCAGACATGTGCATCTACTCCTGATGAATGGGCATACTACGACCCAGGAAACGCGTTGAGTTCCAACAATGCTTCTACTCATTGTACAAGTTATTCTTATTACTTGATTAACATATTTATATTTTTTGAGTTCTGATGATTCTTTTACTCATTATGCAATGTATTCTTATTACTTTATTAACATATTTATCTTTTTTGAGTTCTGATGATGCTTTCACTCATTATGCAATGTACTCCTACTATTCTATGATATGACTACTATTCATTGTTTGATCTTTTCTGTACCCTTCTGTATATCTATTACAGTGACAACCATCTGTGATATTTTAATCAATAAATTTGTATTCTGTATTTCAAGTGACTCGTGTGCACCTCATGTAAAGTCCCACAGGGCAACCCTTTCTCTTTGTTATGTGCAAAACGGGATGGAGGTGTATCACTTTTTTGACAGTACTGAACCATCCCCCCCCCCCTTTTTCTTGTTCTACAAAATATAGGGCAGAACAAGCATGGTTCAGTAGGAATATTCCAACATTATGATATTGGATAAATTAGATATGGCCTTCCCCAAGGTAAATTGCACAAAACAAGTATTCAATTAATTTGATTTAATTTTGTTAGACAAACATTAACGCAGAACAGAGTTATCTTGCTACCCATTTCCATACTCTCTTGTCTGCATTTCTTATATTTCAGTGCTAAAAAAAATCCATTATTCCCCCACTATTTGTATGTAGGGATAGGCGAATGGTTCGGCCCCAGCATGAGTTTGTGTTGAACATTGGCTGCTTGCCCATTCGACGAGCCTGTTCGAATTATCCAGTTGTTCGGCCTGCCGAAAGACCACAATGCATTGCGTTGCCGCGCAGTGCATTAGAAACGCCCTGATTGGCTGAAGCAATGGAAGCTTTGACCAGTCAGGTCACATAGCACTGTCAGAGCCATGATTGGACGCAGTCATGGTGACTCTATCCAATCCCCACACTATAAAAGTATTCTTTCAATAGCAGCCATTTGCAGTGTGATATCGGCATGAAGAGAGATAGAACAGGGCTCTGTTGAGTGCTACTATAGATTAACTCTCTGCTATAGTGTGCTCTTGTGATTCTATTGTCAGTGTAGAGTATCAGTTTAGTGTGAATCTAGTGATAGTTCAGTCAATGTGAGTGTAGTGACCATCCATTTTTACGTTTGCATGTTTAATGCAGCATATTTCAGTGCATTACTGCATGTTTAATGCAGTATATTTCAGAGCGTTAGTGCACGTTTAACACATTACATTTCAGTGCGTTACTGCATGTATAACGCATTATATTTCTGTGCGTTATGTGCCGTTAAATGCAGTATATTTCAGTGCATTAGTGCAGGTTTAATGCAGTACATTTCAGTGTGTTACTGCACGTTTAATGCAGTATATTTCTGAGTGTTACTGCACATTTAACGCAGTATATTTCAGTGTGTTACGTGCCGTTTAATGCAGTATATTTCAGTGCGTTAGTGCATATTTAATGCAGTATATTACTGCATGTTTAAGAGTGTACATTTCTGTGCATTACTGCATGTTTAACTCATTATATTTCAGTGTGTTACGTGCCATTTAATGCAGTATATTTCAGTGCGTTACTGCACGATTAACACAGTATATTTCTGTGCATTACTGCACGTTTAACGCAGTACAGTAAAACCTTGGATTGAGAGCATAATTCTTTCCAGGAAACATGCTTGCAATCCAAAGCACTCATATATCAAAGTGAATTCCCCCATAGGAAATAATGAAAACTCATGTAGCACTACCCCCGCAGGAGCCGCTTAAGTATAAAGGAGCCCGCACTCTGCCTTTCAACCCCAGGAACAAGCCCCGCCCCACTGGCACACCTTGTAATTTTCGAGTGTATGTACCTTTAAGGAACACACTGACAAAATGAAACACCAGTTTAACTGTTTACTGGAATAAAATGAGTAAGCAAACAATTGCATAAGAAATATCAAAAATACTTAAATATCTGTTGGTACGGGGTCACTCCTCTAAACCCCAATAATAGAGGTGGAGCCTAGAAGATTGACACCCAGGTAATTCACAAACAGTATATGAAATAAATGAGCGTGACTATAATGATCATCAGTTGTAACTGCAATAACTATAATACAGGTAAGGCAACCTCAAGCTGTAATCTATTCCTTCCTATTCAAATCACTAATCAGTCTGAATCAACTGGCAGGATTGTATCCTATATCAGGGAGCCCCCTTTAAGGAATAAGGAAAGTGTAGTCTCTACTCTAGCAGGGCCTTGCAATTTCTTCACCGGCAGTTGGAGCTCTTTATCACTCTTCTGCGTGATATTTGTAATACAGGTAATAGGATGTTTGTGAAATTCTAACTGCTGTCAGTGTATTCTGTATACAGAAGTATACTTGCGGTTACAGATGTCACCAGGCACTCTTGTGTAGCAGTAGTGTCTACATATGACTGTCTCATCCACAAACAGAACCTCTCCTTCCGATGCTACGTCACAGGGGATACCCGATGCTCTGCTGTCTCGGTCAGTCAGCTCAGCTCAGCATCCGCCCGCACTCCGTTCAGCCCTGCTGGATCTGCTCCCGCTGTGTAGCTATCAGCATCCACACCACTGAGGATGGGCTCCGCTCTCACTAGGCCACATGTACTGGGCCTCAATCACACTGACAGTGTCCCAGCACACCTCTCAGGCTGGTCTATCCTTGCTGAGTCCAGGAAGCAAGAGTGAGAGTACGCTGTGAAGCATACAAGTTTATAGGCTCTGTTCTGGTCCTTCCCTTCCCCAGTTGCTCTCTGGGAGTGCAGTTTCCTCAGTCATCCAGATAAGTCTGCTCTCACTTCAGAACTATATTTCCCACAATCCTGTTCTTCCACTTCCTGTGAGAGGCTGATCTCTTCTGCAAGCAGTGTTAACCACTTGCCGACCGCCGCAAGTAAATATACTGCGGTGGTCAGCCCCTCACAGGCAAAGTGAAGTATATATACGTCACTAGCCTGTGAGGCTCTGGGGAGCGAGCGCACGCCGCCGGTCACGGAAACCCCCTGCGCGTGTGACCGGCGGACCCGATGTCCGCCAGTCACTCGGCGATCGTCGGGGGAGAGGGAGAAAGGCAGGCGGCTAGTGTAAACAAGCCGCCTGTCATTCTCCCCTGTGTAGAAACAATGATCATAGGGTTCTACTATGTAGGACCATTGATCATTGTTCCTACAGCTCAAGCCACAGCCAATCACAGTTAGAATCACGCCCCTAGTGACACACACAGCCCCTCCCTCTTATAAAGTTAACCCCTTCACTGCCAGTGTAATTTTACAGTAACAGTGCATATACTGTAGAAATGTCACTGGTAACCCCAAAAGTGTAAAAAATGTCAGTCAAGGGTCCGATCTGTCCGCCACAATGTCGCAGTACCGCAAAAAAAAATCGCAGATCGCCGCCATTACGCGTTAAAAAAAACCACCAAAAATGACAGAAATCTTTCCCTTTGTTAGTAAACGCAATAACTTTTGCGCAAACCAATCAAAATACGCTTTTTGTGATTTATTTTACCAAACATATGTAGCATAAAACAAATTGGCTGAAAATGTTAAAAATTTTTGATTTTTACATTTTTTTGGGGGGAATTTCATATAAAAAAAATGTGAAAAATATTGTTATTTTTGCAAAATTGACGCTTTTTTTTGTTTATAGCGCATGATCAAAAAATCGCACAGGTGATCAAATACCACCAAAAGAAAGCTCTGTTTGTGGGAAAAAAAGGACGTCAAATTCGTTTAGGTACAGCATCGCACGACCGCGCAATTGTCCGTTAAAGTCACGCAGTGCCGAATCGCAAAATACCCCCTGGTCAGGAAGGGAGTAAAATCTTCCGGGGCTTAAGTGGTTAAAACTGCACAGACAGCCTGAAGGAACAGAGGTCTGCATTATCAAAGAATGGCAGTCTGCTACACTCAGATGATTCATTCCACAACCATCTAGTCCTTCAGTTTACAGTCCATATAAAAAATATAGCAATGTGATAGGTTGTCTAACCATAAAATGTCCATCCACAAATGGCAGCCTCCACAAGGGGATTAGAATCAAAATCCAGCAGGAGCTACAGAGTATAAAAGAGAAAAGAGGCGCCTCTTAGTGTAGCAATATGGTTACATTTAAATGTTCAACATTTAGCAGCTCACATGGTTGATTAATAAAAGAGGCACATCTAAGTATGCAGGAATCCGGGTTAAAGCTGTCTACTTAGACTGTCCTTCGCACTGCTGGCTCTCATCACTGTCAGTCTGCAATGGTGACTGGGAAGACTACCCTGCAGTAGAGCAATTTGAAAGCGAGGCTTGAAGAGCTTATAGAGCACAGAGTAGAAGGGATGACATCAATGGCAGTGCGGAGGATGGTCTACGTGGACAGCTTTACCCTGGAGGCCTGCATACTTAGATGTGCCTGTTTTAATCATCAATCATGTGAGTTGCTAAATGTTGTACCTTCATTAACTACTTCTGGTCCGGAAAGGTTTTGCCCTCTTAATGACCAGGCCATTTTTTGCAACTTGGCACTGCGTGACTTTAACTGACAATTGCGCATGCAATGCTGTCCCCAAATAAAATTGACTTCCTTTTTTTTCCCACAAATAGAACTTTCTTTTGGTGGTATTTAATCACTTCTGTGGTTTTTATTTTTTGTGATATAAACAAAAAAGTCCAAAAATTTCGAGAAACAATTACATTTTCTACTTTTTCTTATAAAAAGTTTCCAATAAACTCAAATTTTGTCATACATTTAGGCCAAAATGTATTTAGCCAAATGTCTTTGATAAAAAAAAAAAATATCAATAAGCGTATATTTATTGGTTTGCGCAAAAGTTACAGCGTCTACAAACTATGGTGTACTGTATATTCTGGAATATACGCAGCTTTTACTTTCTGACTTCCTATCTCATTTCTTGAAGTGCTAAAATGGCAGGGCAGTACAACCCCCCCCCCCCAAAATTACCCCTTTTTGGAATGTAGACACCCTAAGGAATCTTCTGAGAAGCATGTTGAGCCCATTGAATATTACATTTTTTTGTCACAGGTGTTTTAAAAATGACAAAAAAAATTTTTACACAAAGTTGACATTGAAATGATATATTGCTCTAATGGTATATGTGGAATTAAACCCCAAAATACAAATTCTGCTGCATCTCCTCAGTATGGGGATACCACAAGTGTGAGACTTTTTGGCAGTCTAGCCGCGTACAGGACCCCGAAAACCAATCACCACCTTCAGGCTTTCTAAGGGCATTAATTGTTGACTCCTCACTGCATATCACAGTTTTGGAGGCCATGAAATACCAAGACAGCACAACCCCCCCCCCCCCAAATTACTCCTTTTCGGAAAGTACACACCCCAAGGTATTTGCTAAGAGACATTTTGAGTATTTTGGAGATCTCAATTTTTGTCACAAAGTTTTGAAAATTGAAAAAAGAAAGAAAAATATATTTTCCTTTTCATTATTTTTTAAAACAAATGAGAGCTGCAAAATACTCACCATGCCTCTTAGCAAATACCCTGGGGTGTCTACTCCTCAAGGAATTATGGGCAATAAGTATAGCGCCATCATCTGGTCATAGAAGTCCACTCCTCCCATGTTAAGGTTGTATTTGTGGACACAGAGGGGCTTTTCAACAACACCAGTCGCTGTTGCAATTTTTACTGCGTGAATGGAGGACAGAGCGAAAACATTCCGTGTGTCCATCCACTTCACTGCAAGCAATTTATCAGACTTCAAGCAGGCTCTCTCCCCCATCTAAGTCGGGTATCTACAAGCCATTGAGGGAAGCCCCAATGATTAGGTTGCACGGTGCCACATGCGCCAATTGCAAAATCAAAAAAGTGTCTAAAAAGTGGCACCCTTGTATAGTGGTTGTCCATGTATAAATGGTACCCCTTTCCGAATAAGAGTGACACCAAGTCCCAAACAATCTTGCCACTGTTCCCCATGTAGTCTGGGCAGTTGGGGGGGCTCCACATTGCTATCTTTTCCCTTGTAAACCCGGAAACTACATGTATAGCCTATTGCCCTGTCACAGAGCTTACACATCTTGACCCCATATCTGGCATGCTTGCTGGGAAGAAACTGTTTGAAAGCAAGGTGGCCAGAAAATTTGATCAGGGACTCATCAATGCAGACAGCTTGTTGGGGCGTATAAAAGGCTGCAAACTTCTGGTTGAAGTGGTTTACGAGGGGCCGAATTTTGTGGAGCTTGTCATATCCAGGGTCACGCCAAGGACGATTGAAATGCATGAACCACAAGCAGGGCCGGCCTTAGGTGTTCAGGCACCCTGTGCGAGCTAATCCTGTGGCGCCCCACCGCGTGTACGTGTGATCCCCTGCACATTTTCTTGCACCTTTTTTGCACTTTGACTTTTCTTTTTTATGATCACTAATAACTTAGCCCCCTTACATTAGAGACCCCCCTTACATCAGAGACCCTCACAGAGGCCCCCCTTACATCAGAGACCCTCACAGAGGCCCCCTTACATTAGAGACCCTCACAGAGCCCCCCTTACATCAGAGACTCCCCACACAGAGCCCCCTTACATCAGAGACCCCCACACATCAGAGACCCTCTCGCACAGAGGCCCCCTTACATTAGAGACCCTTACAGAGGCCCCCTTACATCAGAGACCCTCACAGAGCCCCCCTTACATCAGAGACCCCCCCACATTACAGACCCCCCACACATAGCCCCCCTTACATCAGAGACCCCACACAGAGCCTCCCTTACATCAGAGACCCCTCACAGAGGCCCCCCTTACATCAGAGACCCTCACAGAGGCCCCCCTTACATCAAAGACCCACTTACATTAGAGACCCCCACAGAGCCTCCCTTACATCAGAGACCCCCCCACACACAGAGCCCCCCTTACATCAGAGACCCCACACACAGAGCCCCCCTTACCACAGAGACCCCCACACAGAGCCCCCTTACATCAGATACCCTCACAGAGCCCCCTTACATCAGAGACCCCCACACAGAGCCCCCCTTACATCAGAGACCCCCCACACAGAGCCCCCCTTACATCAGAGCCCCCCTTACATTAGAGACCCCCTTACATCAGAGACCCCCCACACAGAGCCCCCCTTACATCAGAGACCCCCCCTTACATCAGAGACCCCTTACAGAGGCCCCCCTTACATCAGAGACCCTCACAGAGGCCCCCCTTACATCAGAGACCCTCACAGAGCCCCCCTTACATAAAAAACCCCCTTACATTAGAGACCCCCACAGAGCCCCCCTTACATTAGAGACCCCCACAGAGCCCCCCTTACATCAGAGACCCCCTCACACAGAGCCCCCCTTACATCAGAGACCCCCCACACAGAGGCCCCTTTACATTAGAGACCCTCACAGAGGCCCTCTTACATCAGAGACCCTCACAGAGCCCCCCCTTACATCAGAGACCCCCCCACATCAGAGACCCCCCCACACATAGCCCCCCTTACATCAGAGACCCCACACAGAGCCTCCCTTACATCAGAGACCCCTCACAGAGGCCCCCCTTACATCAGAGACCCCTCACAGAGGCCCCCCTTACATCAGAGACCCTCACAGAGCCCCCCTTACATCAAAGACCCCCTTACATTAGAGACCCCCACAGAGCCCCCCTTACATCAGAGACCCCCTCACACAGAGCCCCCCTTACATCAGAGACCCCCACACAGAGGCCCCTTTACATTAGAGACCCTCACAGAGGCCCTCTTACATCAGAGACCCTCACAGAGCCCCCCTTACATCAGAGACCCCCCCACATCAGAGACCCCCCACACATAGCCCCCCTTACATCAGAGACCCCACACCGAGCCTCCCTTACATCAGAGACTCCTCACAGAGGCCCCCCTTACATTAGAGACCCCCGCAGAGCCCCCCTTACATTAGAGACCCCCATAGAGCCCCCCTTACATCAGAGACCCCCACAGAGCCCCCCTTACATCAGAGACCCCCCCACAGAGCCCCCCCACACAGAGCCCCCCTTACATCAGAGCCCCCCTTACATCAGAGACCCCCACACAGAGCCCCCTTACATCAGAGACCCTCACAGAGCCCCCCTTACATCAGAGACCCCCCACACAGAGCCCCCCTTACATCAGAGACCCCCCCACACAGAGCCCCCCCCCACATCAGAGCCCCCCTTACATCAGAGACCCCCCTTACATCAGAGACCCCCCACACAGAGCCCCCCTTACATCAGAGACCCTCACAGAGCCCCCTTACATCAGAGACCCCCTTACACAGAGACCCCCCTTACATCAGAGACCCCTCACAGAGCCCTCCTTACATCAGAGACCCCCACAGAGCCCCCCTTACATCAGAGACCCCTCACAGAGCCCCCCACACAGAGCCCCCCTTACATCAGAGACCCCCCACACAGAGCCCCCTTACATCAGATACCCCCCACACAGAGCCCCCCTTACATCAGAGACCCCACACAGAGGGCCCACTGTGTGGCCTGATTATCTGCGTTGCCCATGGCGGCCTGTGCGGCTACGCAGCTCACACACCCCAAAGGCCGGCCCTGACCACAAGATTTGCTTGCATCTTGTCCTGGCCCAGGCAGCAGAGAACACGGGCATATGGTGAATTGGGTCGGTGGACCAATATGACCGAAATTCACTCCTTTTAGTAATGCCCATGAAGAGGGGTAGGTCCAGAAAAGTTTTAAATTCGGAAACTGTGATATGTTTCCATTAAAATTCTCTGGCAAGGGTCAAATTTGGATTTACGGTGAATACTTGATCAGCATATAAATTGCTTTGGTCCACAACAGATCTGTAAAGATCTTTCGTGAAAAACAGCTAAAGAAAATCAAGGGAAGTAAAATTGTCTGTTTCCACCTGAATTCTGGGTTGGCCAGTGAATGGGGGAAGTACGGGCGCAGAAGTGGTGGGCTCCCAATCAGGAAGGACACTATGGGCTCTATGGGCCTGTCTTTGAATTCTTGGTTCCAAAAACAGTATCTCTCCTGTGCTCAAGTGGTATGCGGGAAGGTGAATGGTCTAAATGGTCTTTTTAGCACAGATAAGGTGGTCTTGCTGCCCCCTCAGGACCAAGCGTATCCAAAAACACTGTAAGACAACAACAAGAAAAGGGCGCACCGACCTTGTGCATTACCACTAAAAAATGTATTAAAATCGAAATGGGTAGCGTACATAATACTCACAAACGTAGGCTGTGTACATGCATGTAGGAAATGGGAACCACTCGCCACTGGGGATTATGGCTCTGAGGAAGAGAGTTCTCCCTCAAAACGCGTAAGCCAAACCAGGTCTTTGTGAGTATAATGATATAATCATTTAGCAGTTACACGTATGCAGTAAACAACAGGCTTCTGTCAATTGAATTAAGGTTTACGTAATGTGTTTTATAAGATCACAAACTTTCTGCCAAAAGTGTTGTATCAAGGTACAATACCACAATATATGTTTCAAGGTGCCTTTCGCTTGATTAAAACGCCAGCAAACATCCGATGCAGTGGAAAACTATCTGTGTATTTTGACTGGTGTGGTATAGGGATGATCGAACGGTTCGGATCGACCATCGGTTCAGCCCGAACATCGGGTGTTCGAGGTTCGGCCAAATTTAGAACTTTTTGGCCAAAAAGTTCGGAATTCGGCAATCAGAACCGACCAAAATGCAATGGTTCAGGAAATGGGCTTTAAAAGCCCGTGATTGGACCAGAACCATTAGCACAAGCCAATTGAGGGGGCAGGAGAATGCTAGGAATGTGATTGGAGTGACTAGGGGGTCCACAGGCCAATCATTAGTGAATACGCCCCCCAGTATATAAGATAGCCCCTGCCAAATTCCTAGCATTGTTTTACAGGACATGGAAGAGAATGGAAGCAGTTCTGTTAATTTTACTTTAAAAGTGTCATTTAGCATTTATTAGTGTGAGGAAATGGATATCTAGTGTAGTTAGAGTGCTCTTTTACACTTTAGTTAGCTTCAAAAATTTAGTTTCTGTAGGGAAAGTGTGAAGTGTCAGGGTGACCGTAATGTAGTGTAGGGTGAACTGACAGCGACTGCTATGGCAGGGTGACCAAACCCTTCCATATCAGGGTGACCGCAATAGAGAAAAGCTAGTTTCTCTCAAGTCACTTTCGCTTCAGGGATATGGCTTCTCACCAGTCAGCATTCTTTATGCTGCAGGTGTTGCTAGTGCTTTTTTGAGGACATGTTTGGAGTCAGACATGACATCTGAACATGTGTATAGGGGGTATATATACACACCTATGTATGTATATATATATACACCTAGACATATATAGGTGTGAAAGGAGCAGAAAAAACTACTTGCGCTAATGAAATAATTAACACCAATATAGTTACGCTCCTATCACACCTATATATGTCTAGGTGTGTATATACATATACGTGTGTGTGTATATACACCCGTATACACAAGTTCAGATGTTGTGCCTGCCTCCAAAGAACCCAAAAAAATGCCCAAAAAAACGCTAGCGTCAAAAAAAAACCGCCCAGGTGTGTTGTTGCAGGCA
This sequence comes from Pelophylax lessonae, assembly GCF_965119305.1. Classification (NCBI taxonomy): domain Eukaryota; kingdom Metazoa; phylum Chordata; class Amphibia; order Anura; family Ranidae; genus Pelophylax; species Pelophylax lessonae. Next base: position 326,402,923 of record NC_138768.1, on the reverse strand, counting down.
TTTTTCGGGGGTTTTTGGAGGCAGGCAAAACATCTGAACTTGTGTACACACACACATACTTATATGTATTTTACACTTAGACATATATAGGTGTTATAGGAGCGTAACCATATTAGTGTAAATGATTTCATTAGCGCAAGCATATATTTCTGCTACTATCACACCTATATATGTCTAGGTGTGTATATACATATAAGTATGTGTGTATATATACCCATATACACAAGTTCAGATGTTTTGCCTGCCTCAAAAAACCCCCAAAAAATGCCTGCAACAACACACCTGGGCGTTTTTTTTTTCTTTTTGACGCTAGCGTTTTTTTGGCCACTATACACAAGTTCAGATGTTTTTCCTGACTCCAAAGAACCCCAAAAAATGCCCAAAAAAACGCTTGCTACTAAACCGGCAAGTTGTGAAAAGCGAGAAGCCACTTTCCTGACAGACTCCATGGCAGCATACATATCGGGTTTGGCCCCGCCTCCAAACCTACCCATAGGACATCACTCCCATAAATCTTTGCACCTGTTCAGCACACGTGTTCCTTTTTTGTCCTCCAAAGGATTACCTGTATCCTACCTGAAGATGGATCCCGGGAGATGGATGTCTCTACCAATCGGGTATAGAGTTCTCCAATAAGCCCCAGCTGCTGCGGGGTATGGAGTAGGGGTGAAGATGTATGCAGCCTTTGGCCAAAAAGCCCTGCTGCTGCGGGTGGCCGGTACCCTAAGAGTGTCATAAGTCCGGTGTGTGATCATCCATCCCTGGTGGCCAGCGGTTCGTCTACATCTGAGGGTCTGGATGTTGAAAGGAGGAGATTACAATCGTTAGGTTGTCCTGAAGATGCGATTTCTACGCTACTCAGTGCTAGAAGGGATTCAACAAATAGGGTATACCAAAGAATCTGGTCAAGGTTTTCTGCACAGTTGGCTGCAAGACCTGATCCTCTTTCTTCCATCAAGATTCAAGATGTCCTATCCTTCTTGCAATCAGGTCTGGATCTCCCTCTTTCTGTGAGTTCCCTCAGGGTCCAAGTGTCGGCTATCTCGGCCTTCACGGGTATCTCCTGGGCTAGTCATGCCCTGATACGACAATTCTTTAAGGGAGGAGTGAGACTTAGACCTCAAAGAAAGCCTAGGTTTCCCAAGTGGGACCTTCCCTTGGTACTGGATTTCCTTTCTAATCGGATTCAGGACACGTCGGAGCCCCTCACCATCAAGGAGCTTACTTTGATTACAGTCTTTCTAGTAGCTGTAACTTCGGCTAAGAGGGTATCAGAAATTGGGGCCCTCGGGGCACAAGAGCCCTTCCTGACATTCTTTCCCGATAGAGTGGTTCTTATTCCCATGTTGGATGCAAGACCGAAAGTTACCTCTGTTTTCCACGAAAACGTCGAAATTGTGTTACCAACTTTCAGACAAGAGGAAGACTCTCCGGCTCATTCTCTGGATGTCGGTAATTGCATCAGAAAGTATCTGGAAGCAACATCTTCTTTCAGGAATTCAGAATATCTCTTTGTTGCCTTCTATGGGAAAAGCAAAGGCTCCAGGGCCTCTACGAGATCTATCTCCTCATGGATCATTCAAACCATCTCCAACAGCAGTGACGGCTCATTCAACGCGAAGCGTTGCTACTTCCTGGGCAGTCTCCAGACACGTAGCTCCTGACTTAATTTGTAAAGCAGCGGCATGGTCTTCTATTAATACATTTCTGTCCCACTACTGTGTTGAGCCGGCGGCTCTCTCTTCTGTAAATTTTGGTTTGCAAGTCTTGTCTGTTGACAAAGTGAATTAAACTTTTTTCTGTTCAGCACTTGCTGCCATGGAGCCTATCAGGAAAACGGAAAATTTATATCAAATACTTACCGTAATTTTCCTTTCCTGATGGACTCCATGGCAGCAGGAGTTCCCTCCCGGATTTCTGTGGAGGATAGTTACAGAACACGTGTGCTGAACAGGTGCAAAGATTTATGGGAGTGATGTCCTATGGGTAGGTTTGGAGGCGGGGCCAAACCCGATACGTATGCTGCCATGGAGTCCATCAGGAAAGGAAAATTACGGTAAGTATTTGATATAAATTTTCCGTTATCCTGTTCTATAAGTGTTCTAATACAAACTATCTTTTTTTTTGTATGGTTCTGAACATGCTACAGAGCTGAAACTTCACAGGTACACTTTTTAGACCCCCCAGATACTAAATCCAAAGAATTTTTTTTTTTTTTTTTTTTTTTTTATTTTTTCAATAATTGCTCTCTATCAAAAATGACAATTTTTAAGAACTTTTTTTGTGTGATTTAGTGTCTGGGGGGTCTAAAAGGTGTACCTGTGAAGTTTCAGCTCTGTAGCATGTCCAGAACCAGAAAAAAAAGATCATATAGGTGTAAAAGGAGGGTACCACCATCCCTGCTCTACTGAAAATGATCTTTTTTTTCTGGTTCTGGACATGCTACAGAGCTGAAACTTCATAGGTACACTTTTGAGACCTCCCAGATACTAAATCCAAAGACATTTTTTTTTTTTTATTTATTTATTTTTTTTTTTTTTAATAATTGTCTCTTTATCAAAAATGACAATTTTTAAGAACTTTTTTTTTTTTGTGTGTGATTTTGTGTCTGAGGGGTCTAAAATGTGTACCTGTGAAGTTTCAGCTCTGTAGCATGTCCAGAACCATAAAAAAAAAAAGATAATTTGTATTAGTGCAATTATAGAACAGGATAGTGGCTTCTCGCTTTTCACACCTTGCCGGTTTAGTAGCAGGCGTTTTTTTGGGCATTTTTTTGAGTTCTTTAGAGGCAGGCAAAACATCTGAACTTGTGTATAGTGGTATATATACCCGTATACACAAGTTCAGATGTTTTTCCTGCCTCCAAAGAACCCAAAAAATGCCCAAAAAAACGCCTGCTATTAAACCAGCAAGGTGTGAAAAGCGAGAAGCCACTAACCTGTTCTATAAGTGACAAAATACAAACAATCTTTTTTTTTATGGTTCTGGACATGTTACAGAGCTGAAACTTCACAGGTACACTTTTTAGACCCACCAGATACTAAATCCAAAGTCAAAAAATCCCTCTTTTTTTTTTAATTTTTTCAATAATTGGCTCTCTATCAAAAATGACAATTTTTAAGAACTTTTTTTTTGTGTGATTAATAGTCCCTGGGGTATGACCCAGAACCCTAGGCACTTTTTATGGGCATTTATTGGGTTTTAGGGCTTCAAGATTGTGTTTTTTGATTACCGAAGTTCGGGTCCTATTGATTTCAATGGGGTTCTGAAATCCGGGCCGAACTTTCGGGAAGTTCGGATGTTCTGGCGAACCAAACTTTTGAAAAGTTCGATCATCCCTAGTGTGGTATACCAGTGTGTTAGGAGTGTACACAATGTTTCCTGTAGTCACGTGCTAATAGAGCATTTGTGGGCAAACACACAAGCTTGTAACCATTGGTCGTCCCTAAGTGTGGTGTTTAATGCAGTTTCCCAATACTCTTTATGTTTAGTTAGTTCCTTAGAACTAGAGGATTACAACCAGCTTTAGATTAGTGAGATAGTTTTTTTGTTCTTGGTGGCTTTCAAGCATACTGTTTCAAATGGAGTTAGGGATCTTGCAAAGTATTTACTTCTCTTAGTGTTAGAAATTTAGCTGTGTATCTGGTGATAGTCCCAGTTTGTCAGAACTGCCTGCCCTCCTTCTGTCTTATGCCCTAGGAGTGATTTCAGCTTACCTCCCCTTATACAATGTAATGCCAAGAAGGGTTTATTTTTATCAGCATATACCTGCGACATTACATTCATTCCCCACAAAAAGTCTGGATTGGAGCCCAGTGGTGTTAAGGGGCCAGGGGATGATGTTAAATCTGTGTCCTTGATAGTTTTCTGAAAAGCTTTGAGTGTAGCCCCTACAAGCGGATGATGTTTCAATTGATTAGGGCATGAATCCCTTGGTATCCAAGGTGAATACGTCACTGGTATAGGCCCGATATTGTTTTCAAGAGCTACCCAATCCTTATTGTCTGCGTGACAATTCCAATCGACAATTAGAGTAAGGTGTGAAGCAAGATAATAGTTTTTAAAATTTGGAAAACCCATTCCACCCTTATGCTTAGCTTGAGTAAGTAGAAAAGACTAATGTGTTTTTTTTTTTTTTGTTTTTTTTGCCCATAAAAATATCCTGAGTATGGAGTGTAGGGCTTGAAAAAAGTGTTTTGGTAGGAGAATTGGTATAGTCTGGAAAAAATATAAAATTCTAGGTAGAATTGTCATTTTAATTATAACAGGAATAAGGATAGGTTTAATGCTTCCAATTTTTTTGTAGTTTATTTTGAAGTTAGAAACGTAACAATATTGTGTGAATACATTGCATAAGTTAGGCATAGTAATATGTGGCTGAGTTATAAAAAACAAAAGATCCTCTGCATATGCCGCAGATTTATAATTTCTGCCCCCTATCTGGAATCCGTGAATAGATGAAGAATTATTTACTGTCCGAATTAATGGTTCCAAGGTGAGATAAGGCACCATTAATTTTTATTTTCGCAGTTGGGTTGTGGTACAAGGTGGATATCCAGGATAGCATGTGTGATTTTAACCCTATATGTGTGCAAGTAGCAAACAAGAAGTCCCACGAAACAAGGTCGAAAGCCTTCTCTGCGTCTGTGGAGAGTAACATGCCTTCAAAACCGTCTGTGTTCCATAAATTAGGTTTAAGGCTTTTGTCACGTAATCCCTGGCCCCTCTGCCTGGCATAAAGCCTACCTGTTCAAGGCCAATCAACTGGTGTAGCAGTGGTGGTAGTCGATTTTCTAGAACTTTAGCAAATAATTTCAAATCGAGGTTAAGTAGTGAAATTGGTCTGAAACTAGAGCAGTCTAATGGATTCTTGTTTGGTTTAGGTAGTACTGTATCATATGCCCTCAGAAAGGTTTTATACAGCCCACATAGTAGTAGGCAGTAAAACCATCTGGGCCTGGACTTTTCCCAGATTTGAGAGATTTAATAGCTTCTGATATTTCACCTTTTTTGATTGGGGTCTCCAGTTGTTGGGATTCATTATCTTTTAGTTTAGGTAAACCACCGTCTGTGAGAAACTGTTGTATTATATGTGATCGCGTCCCTTGTAGGTCCGCAGGTTTATTTGTTTTTGGTAGGTTATATAAGTCAATATAATAGTCATGAAAAAGCTGGGAAATGTTTTCAGTTTTTATGAACCATATGACCATTCTTGTTTTTGATGGAAGATATATTTGTAGCCAACTGGGTATCTTTTAATGCTCTTGCAAGGAATTTTCCATTTTTGTCTCCGTGTTCATAATAGAATCCCTTTTTTAAAAAGAGAATCTTTTGTGCTTTCTGGGTTAAAATTAACTGCAATGCTTTCCTCAGTTCTAGTAGTTCAGTGGCTGTTTCTATCACCAGTGATTGTTTATGTTGGGCTTCTAGCTTGCTTATTTTAGATACTAATTCATTAAGTTCTTTTTTGCTTCCCTTTTTCTTGCCGAACCCATTCTAATAAACTCTCCTCTAATCACACATATATGAGTGGCCCAAATTGTTAGAGGTGATAGAACTTCTGTATAATTTTCAGTGAAATAAGATTGTATTGCCTCTGTTATTTTAATGTGCCCTGGCATATCAGCAAGCAATGATGGATTCAGCCTCCATGTGCTGTTTTTGGGGCGTTTAGTAGGTGTCCATAATGCTATGGAGATCAGGGCATGATCTGAGAAGGATGTAATGCCTCTCTTGGCATTTTGTTGAAGTCGCAAGAGAAGTTGAAGAGAGAAAAATGTAGACTATGCGTGTGAATTTGTTGTGTAAGGAAAAGTAAGAGAAATCTCTTCCTGTAGGGTTAACTGTGCGCCAGGTATCCACTAGCGTAGGGGATGCTAATAAGGTTTTAATTTTCCACAATTTTTTATAAGGTAAGCTTAATGCACCATCTAATGTATCTTGTAGTGGGTTCAACTTTATGTTAATGTCCCCTCCTAACACTATGAAACCAGAGGCGAAGCCTTTTAATTCCTTAATAACATGCTTACAAAAAGTGACTTGGGCTGTATTTGGGAAATAAACATTTGCCAATGTAATAGGTAACTCCAAAGACATGCTGGTAGGTTAATTGGATCCTGTATAAAAAATAAAAAAAAAATGTCCCTACTGGGTATGTATGCGAGTTAGGGACCTTAGATTGTAAGCTCCTTGAGGGCAGGGACTGATGTCAATGTACAATGTATATGTAAAGCGCTGCGTAAATTGACAGCGCTATATAAGAACCTGAAATAAATAAAATAAATAAATAAATAGGTATCCCAGCCCAATGTCTTTTGAGAAATAGAAGTCTCCCATTTGGATCCTCATGTTGTTGGGATATTTCAAAGCCTGCATTTTTGTGAAGTAATATAAACACCCCTTTGGATTTAGAAATGTGATTTGTGGAGTGATATGCCTTAGAGTAAGGTTTATTATACAGTCATTGTAGGGATCCTGTTTTAATGTGTTTCTTGAAGGAAAACCACAAATGGCTTCAGTTTATTTAGTTCTCTGAGTAAGGAAATCCATTTCTCAGGTATGTTTAAGCCTCTAACATTATGAGAGATCAAAAATGGTCGTTTATCAAGTATAGAGTATGACATGGTAAGGTTATGGTTGCTACCCTCCTGAATAGGTGAACAAAGGATCTGAGTTAAATGAATGAGGCAAAAAGATACTTTGAGAAAATGTAGAAGAAAGATAAAGATAACGTTTGAAAAGGAGTGAGAACGAATCAGAGAGAAGAAATTATAAGTGGTTAAAGGGAATCAGACTTAAGTGCATCTAAATAAAGTGAGTAGTATGACCATCCTCATCCTCCTCATCATCCATCACCCAAGCAGAGACTAGTGCGCAGTCCACTGCAGCTGCCAGAGTGGCTTGAATAGTAGTTATTTTAAAAACCTTAGATCTCATGGGAATTTTTTTTTTTTTTTTAATCTTCACAATAAAAAATTGGTAAGCCCATTACAAAAATGAATGATATACCATAGAAGCTTACAAAAAGTACGTTAGCAGACAAAATATCAAAAATCTGTAATAAAACATTTTAAGTCTATATCAATGTTTAGGCCATGGGGCTATAGTGATTGGAGTCTGTATATCCTTTGGATCTCCATTTGAGTGACTTTTTTGGTAATGTCTATGCCTCTCCAATATGGACGAACCTTATCTATGCCCCAAAATCTAAGCATGGACGGGTCCTGGTTGTGCACCTGTCTGAAATGGTTAGAAACACTATGATGTCTGTAACCTTTCTTGATATTGTCTATATGTTCTCCCACCCTCTTGGCCAGTGTTCTAGTGGTGTGGCCTGTGTATTGGTAATTGCAAGGACACATTAACAGGTAGGTGACATATCTGCTGTCACAAGTTATATGGTGCCTTACTTCATATTCCTTCCCTGTGGCTACAAAATAAAAATTATCTGTTTTCTACCTTTATTTCTAATTGTTTTGCAGGCTTTGCACCTCTTACATCTGTAAAATCCTGTACGATCTAGAAAGGTGGAGAGTCTCTTTGGGGTTGGGTTACATTTTTAGCCAACATGGTGCTTAACCCTTGGGCCCTCCTGTAAATACCTTGGGTTTGGTTGGAAGAATTTTTCTCAAAGTATAAACTTTTAATAATATCGGCCAATATTTTTAATTGTTTTTTCTACCTTCCTATATTGGAGGTTGAAACCTTTTATGAATGCTAGGTTGAATTGATCCCCTGATGATTCCCTAATTTTTGGTGCCAATAGGAAATTTCTATTCAGTTGTCCTACTTGTTCCCTAATGTTTTCTAATTGTTGTTTAGTGTATCCCTTTTCTAGAAACCTCCCTATTAGCATGTCTGTTTGGATTCGATAATCCTCCTCTCTCTTACAATTCCATTTGATTCTTAGGAATTGGCCCTTTGGAATAGCGCTTACCTATAGGTGGTGGCAACCCTTGGCTGAGATATACCCGTTGCGGTCAGTGTCTTTGAAGTGGGTACGAGTAAGAAGACTCTGTCCTAAGTTGTAAATTTCCAGATCTAAAAATTGAATAAGTAATTCATGCCATGTTCTAGTAAATTTAATATTGTACCTATTTGAATTCATGAGGGTCAGGAACTCCTCCAACTCCCTCTATGATCCCCCCAAAACAACAAATATGTAATCTATGTAACATAGGTACATTTTGAGTTGTGGCCACTGATTAGTAAAAATCTGCTCTTCCTCCCATTTATTAAAAAAATGCTAGCAATACTAGGAGCCTATCTTGCCCCCATTGCTACCCCTTTAATTTGGTTGTAAAAGTCCCCTGAGTGCCAAAATTAGTTATTGGACTTTTACGCATCATGTTGGCTAAAAATCCAAACCCCCAAGAGACCCCCAACTCACTGGATCATACAGGTTTTTACAGATGTAAGAGGTGCAAGTCCTGCAAAACAATTACAGATAAAGGTAGAAAACAGATAATTTTTCTTTTGTTGTCACAGGGAAGGAATATGAAATAAGGCACCTTATAACCAGTGACCATATGTCACCTACCAGTTAATGCGTCTTTGCAACTACCAATAAATAGGCTGCATTACTAGAACACTGGTCAAAAGAGTGGGAGAACATATAGACAACATTAAGAAAGGTTATAGACACTATAGTGTTTCTAACAATTTCAGACAGGTGCACAACCAGGACCCATCCTTGCTTAGATTTTGGGGTATAGATAAGGTTCATCCATATTGAAGAGGCATAGACATGACCAAGAAAGTCTCTCAAATGGAGACCCAATGAAAATACAGGCACCAATCACTATATCCCCAGGGCCTAAATATTAATATAGACTTAAAATGTCTTATTACTGATTTTTGACATTTTTTCTGCTAAAGTTCTTTATGTAAACTTCTATGGTATATCATTCATTTTTGTAATAGGCTTACCAAAAAGGGGGAGTGTCGCAACCTCCACATATCCACCTATGTCATTCAAATTTAGCATAATTTATAGAGGAATTATGGCCCTAACAATTTCTATAGGGGTATATTACCATATATTCCCTGGTAGGCACAATTTCACAGATCTCCAGTAGAGGGATTAAATTCATAGCGCTCCCTATTTATGGTATGCTCAATCGCATTTAGGATATTTTCTAACCTGTATACCAGATTGGGTTATGAAACAATCTACCAATTTGTGCTGTCATTTTAAAGGAAATGTACAGCCAAAGCTCGTTTGGCTGTACATCTCCCATGGATCACAGGAGTGCAGTCCATTCTGCACTCCTGTGACCCGTTTTCAGCAGAGAGTGGGCTGAAGTCCGATCTCTGCTGACGTCATAGATGTTGGTCCAGGCACCGTGTCATCACGAACATGGAGTCAGGATCCGCCAGGTGCCTGGACCGATGCCCGGCTCAGCTTCTCAGCAGAGCCGCTGAGAGTCTGAGCTGGCCACTCCCTGCCCCTCCACAGCCCCGCGCTCCAATGAGTGAGCCAACAGAATACTGGGATGTATAAAAAAGGGGATTCACTCCAGAAATAAAGAGATTATTCTCCCGCTCTACAAGACTCTGGTCCGGCCACATCTGGAGTATGCTGTCCAGTTCTGGGCACCGGTCCTCAGAAAGGATTTGCTGGAACTGGAGAAAGTCCAGAGAAGGGCAACAAAAATAATTAGGGGGATGGAGGACATCAGCTATGAAGAAAGACTACAAGCCCTGAACTTATTCTCTCTGGAGAAGAGACGATTGAGGGGGGATATGATATCAATGTACAAATACTGTACTGGCGACCCGAGCATAAGGAACAAACTATTCAGAGAAAGGAGATACAATAAGACATGTGGCCACTCACTAAAACTAGAGGAAAGGCGGTTTAACCTTAAAGTGCATAAGGGGTTCTTCACTGTAAGAGCGGTAAGGATGTGGAATTCTCTTCCACAAGCAGTCGTATCAGCAGGGAGCATTGATAGTTTCAAAAAACTGTTAGATGGACACCTTAAAGACCACAACATACAGGGGTATACAATGTACGGCTAAAAGCAAACACACACACACATCATAGGTTGAACTGGATGGACTGATGTCTTTTTTCAACCTCACTAACTATGTAACTATGTAACTATGTTACTATGTAAGGAGGGGGCAGAGTAGAGAGCTGTCGGAACCGAGTGATCGGCGGTGTTCGCTTGGTTCTCCGAGCAGAGGTGTCGGGGGACAGATGCAGCATCGGACCGATGCTGCATCCACCTAGGTAAGTATACATGGGAGAAAACATGTAATTCCATACAACTCCTTTAAGCATATAATTTTTACCTTTTGGATTTTTAATACAAACTAACTTGATTTTGTACATTTGGGTTTATCCAGCATGTGCAGATGGACATGTTGTGGTTGAGGCAAAGTTCTCACCCAATGTTTGTCCCTGTCCTCCATTTTGGAGTAGTCCAGCCAATAGAATCTGTTCTCTCATTATAAATGTAAACCAGAAATGGCACTTCTTCACTTAGAAACATAGAATGTGTCGGCAGATAAGAACCATTTGGCCCATCTAGTCTGCCCAATATATCTGAATCCTATGAATAGCCCCTGGCCCTATCTTATATGAAGGATAGCCTTATGCCTATCCCATGCATGCTTAAACTCCTTCACTGTATTTGCAGCTACCACTTCTGCAGGAAGGTTATTCCACGCATCCACTCCTCTCTCAGTAAAGTAATACTTCCTCATATTACTTTTAAACCTTTGCCCCTCTAATTTAAAACTGTGTCCTCTTGTGGTAGTTTTTCTTCTTTTAAATATGCTCTCCTCCTTTACCGAGTTGATTCCCTTTATGTATTTAAAAGTTTCTATCATATCCCCTCTGTCTCTTCTTTCTTCCAAGCTATACATGTTAAGGTCCTTTAACCTTTCCTGGTAAGTTTTTTCCTGCAATCCATGTACTAGTTTAGTAGCTCTTCTCTGAACTCTCTCTAGAGTATCTATATCCTTCTGGAGATATGGCCTCCAGTACTGCACACAATACTCCAAGTGAGGTCTCACCAGTGTTCTGTACAGCGGCATAAGCACTTCTCTCTTTCTACTGCTTATACCTCTCCCTATACATCCAAGCATTCTGCTGGCATTTCGTGCTGCTCTATTACATTGTCTTCCCACCTTTAAGTCTTCTGAAATAATTACTCCTAAATCCCTTTCCTCAGATACTGAGGTCAGGACTGTGTCAAATATTCTATATTCTGCCCTTGGGTTTTTACGCCCCAGGTGCATTATCTTGCACTTATCCACATTAAATTTCAGTTGCCAGAGTTCTGACCATTCTTCTAGTTTTCCTAAATCCTTTTCAATTTGGCGTTTCCCTCCAGGAACATCAACCCTGTTACATATCTTTGTGTCATCAGCAAAAAGACAAACCTTACCATCGAGGCCTTTTGCAATATCACTTATGAAGATATTAAACAAAATTGGTCCCAGTACAGATCCCTGAGGTACCCCACTGGTAACATGACCTTGTTCTGAATGTTCTCCATTGACTACAACCCTCTGTTGTCTGTCACTCAGCCACTGCCTAATCCACTCAACAATATGGGAGTCCATGCTCAATGACTGCAGTTTATTGATAAGTCTTCTATGTGGGACAGTGTCAAAAGCCTTACTAAAATCTAGATATGCAATGTCTACTGCACCTCCACCGTCTATTATTTTAGTCACCCAGTCAAAAAAATCTATAAGATTTGTTTGACATGATCTCCCTGAAGTAAACCCATGTTGTTTTTCATCTTGCAATCCATGGGATTTAAGATGTTCCACAATCCTATCCTTTAATAGGGTTTCCATTAATTTGCCTACTATTGATGTCAGACTCACTGGTCTATAGTTGCTCGATTCCTCCCTACTACCTTTCTTGTGAATGGGCACGACATTTGCCAATTTCCAATCTTCCGGGACGACTCCTGTTACTAATGATTGGTTAAATAAATCTGTTAATGGTTTTTGCCAGCTCACCACTAAGCTCTTTTAATAATTTTGGGTGTATCTCATCAGGACCCTGTGACTTATTTGTCTTCACTTTAGACAGCAATCTTAGAACATCTTCCTCTGTAAAGACACATGCATCAAACGATTCATTAGTCATCCTTTCAAGTGGAGGTCCTTCTCCTTCTTTTTCTTCTGTAAAAACTGAACAGAAGTATTCATTAAGGCAGTCGGCTAGCCCTTTATTCTCTTCTACATACCTTCCGTCCTTTGTTTTTAATTTAGTTATTCCTTGTTTTAATTTCCTTTTTTCATTTATATATCTGAAGAATGTCTTATCCCCCTTTTTCATAGACTGAGCTAGTTTTTCTTCTGCCTGCACTTTAGAAGTTCTTATAACTTGCTTGGCCTCTTTCTGCCTAATCTTGTAGATTTCCTTATCTTCATTGCTCTGGGTTTTTTTTATAATTACAAAATGCTAGCTTTTTATTTTTAATGATTTGGGCTACTTCTGCTGAGTACCACAGTGGTCTCTTCCTTTTTTTGCTTTTACTGACAAGTCTAATGCAATTTTCTGTTGCCTTCAATAATGCACCTTTTAAGTAGTCCCATTTCTCCTGGACTCCATGTAATCCGTTCCAGTCTGATAAGGACTCATTTATGACTAATTTCATTTTTGAAAAGTCTGTTTTTCTAAAATCTAAAACTTTTGTTTTTGTGTGGTGTGACTCTTTCACAGTTCTTATATTAAACCACACTGACTGGTGATCACTAGATGCCAAGGTTTCGCCTACAATGACATCATATACCGAATCCCCATTTGTGAATACCAAATCCAAAATGGCCTCCCTCCGGGTTGGCGACTCAACCACTTGTTGCAGAGACAACCCCAGTAGGGAATTTAGAATATCTGTACTCCTGGTAGAACTTGCTATTTTGGTTTTCCAGTTTATATCTGGAAGATTGAAATCTCCCATAATGATAACTTCTCCTTTCATTGTCATTTTAGCTATTTCTTCAACTAGTAGATCATCTAGTTCTTTAACTTGACCAGGTGGTCTATATATCACACCTACACGAGTTACTGCATGATTAGCAAACTGCAACGTAACCCAAACTGACTCTATGTTGGCCTCACCAACTTGTATTAGGTTAGATTTAATGCTATCTTTCACATACAGGGCCACTCCTCCTCCTTTCTTGCCTTCTCTGTCTCTTCTGTATAAAGAGTACCCTGGTATGGTTATGTCCCAGTCATTTCTTTCATTAAACCATGTCTCCGTAACAGCCACTAAATCTACACTTCCTGAAGACGCCAAGTACGGTGAAACGTATGTCGGAGCAGGGATTCGTCACTTCCAGATTCCCTTTTGACCTCTACCAGGGCCCAGTATTAAGAACAAGGCAGAGAGCAAATGTCAGTGCTAAACTGACATGCCACATCCGCACATGCTGTAGACTCCTAGTGCCAGGCTCAGGCACTGTTACATGTGAGAGCAATATACATTTTTTTATGGTTGCTTTTAGAAATCAAATAAATATACTACACTATATACTACACTATAAAGTCTTTCTTTGTATCTCTGGTGGAGTACATCCTTACTTCCTAGTTATAACCTGATCATTGGAGTGGAATGGTGTGAGCTCAGGAACCAATCCGGTTTTCCATTTTGACCTTCTCTAAAAAGGGGTCAAACACCCCTGGTGAGCTGCCATCTGCCCTCTGAGCATCCTTGGTGAAGAAACTAGAAGATTTATGCATCTAGAAGCACTTTATACAATTGATGTTGGGCACAGTCACGTTGGATTACAGTTTTAATTTATATTGTGTTATTAATTTCTCTTATGCTTTATATACATTCTCAGATTATCTTGCACTACATAGTTGAAGGTAAATCTAAAGGAAATTTGAATAAGAAAATTGTATAATGTATGGGCAGCTTAAGTGTCATTTCTGTCAAGTTTTCCTGATACCAAGAGGAAAAAAGGTGACAGAGGAGGGGGCTCCAGCAGATTGATAGCCTCAGCTCTGTTCCTGTGTGCTGTGGGAATGGGTGTGTGTCCCTTCCCTCCAATCAGCTCTTAGAGCTCTCCTCACTGCGTTCTACAGAGTGTAATTTCAGCTTTCCACCCCATTTGTTCTGACAGCTCAGACAAGCGTTATAAATTGTGGACTGATTGGATATAGAGAAGAGAAGACTGCAGATTAACAGGTACAATATAACTTGCGTAGGAGGATTTGTTTCATCTCTGTGTATCACCTGAGACCAATCATTTCACTAGGTATATTTGAGAGTTTACAAACACCATAAATCTAAAAAAAACATAAAAAATGCTGACATGTAGGCCTTCTTGGTTAATTGTGTCAGAAATGCTTCTTCCTGCCTGTTAGTGTTCAATATGTGTGTACAATGAGCTGAGCATGCAGTGCTCAATGTACATTTATGTGTGCATGTACGAAAATGCCATAATTGAAGTCCCGTGGAAGAGTGAGAACCTGGAAGAAAGACCAGAGGAAGATGATAGTACCTGTGAGCAAAGGGAGTGCTGACACTGCAGCACGATCACTAGACAGGTACATCTGCTATTATGCACATTATTTGAATTATTGAAGCATATTATGGCATAAAGTGTCATGTACTTGGGTGTCCTTGAACCGGGAGCTTCCCTGTTCCACAGCTTGCAGCCTTATCTGTTGTGCCACAAAGAAGCTCTGGAGTTTGTGCAGTGATTTTCCAGCCTGATGCTTTACTTTTCTACCTGTTCTTTTTTACCTGTTCCTGGGTACTGCAGAGGTTTTTTTAAATGTTTGTCGTTTGCACTTCCGCAACAACCCTGGGGCTTTCAGTACTTCTTCTGCCTAAGTGACATTTGTAATTTCATTGTTAAAAGGGAAAGCCCTGGCATGGGTCTCTCCTTACCTGGAACACAATGATCCTGTGCTGCAAGATGCTGATAGATTTCTGGCTTCTCTTCAGACTGTATTTGACAAGTTGGATAGAGCTTCTGCAGCTGAGTGCTCACTTTTGGACATACAACAAGGTAACAGGACTGTGGCACAGTATGCTATTGAGTTCCGTACCCTGGCGGCTGAAACCAAATGGGACTCAGGGGCATTACGTGCAGCTTTCAGTAAAGGTCTTACAGATCGCATTAAAGATGAATTGGTCTATAAGGACTCCCCAGAAGATCGTGAAAAATTCATAGAGTTGTGTGTTCGTCTGGATCTCCGGTATCATGAAAGGTGCCAGAAGAGACTCAGAACTCGTAAGCTTCCAAGGCCGGTATATCGCTTGGCCCCTAACTTCCAAGCACCACCTCAGCCTGAACCTGAAGTTTCTGTTGAATCCAAGTCTCCTGTGGAACCCATGAAAGTCAGCCATCTCCACCTTTTAGAATCGGAGAGACAGAGGAGGCGTGCATTGGGCTTATGCTTATACTGTGGACTTAAAGGACATTTGCTATCTGGTTGTCCAGCACGTCCAGTAAAAGGCAGGGTCTAACCAGTGTCGGAGGAGCTGGGTTAGACCTTACAAGTACTTCCTCCAAGACCAAGATTACTGTACCCGCAACTTTCCACTTAGCCTCTAAACTTGTCTCCTGTGAGGCTTTTGTAGATTCGGGAGCCGCTGGTATATTCTTGGATTACAATTTTGCTAAAGAAAATAACATCCAATTTGTTTCAAAGTCTAGACCCCTGAGTATTACCACCCTGAATGGACAGCCGTTGGGAGATGGCCTTGTCAAGTTTGAGACCACCACTATTACCCTTCAGGTAGGCGCACTCCATAAAGAGGAAATCATTCTGTCTCTTATTGATTCCCCACTTCTGCCTGTTATCCTTGGCTACCCTTGGTTACAACAACATAACCCTTCCTTTGATTGGGTAAAAGGAGAATTAACCTCTTGGGGGTCTTTCTGTTATTTGAACTGTTTATCTCGACCCACAAGACTTTCTGGTTGTCTGTTGGCTTCCGCGGCCATCCCTCCTACCTTGCCTCATGAATACCATGAATTTGCAGATGTGTTTTGCAAGAAAAAGGCGGAGGTTTTACCTCCACATCGTTCTTTTGACTGTGCGATTAATCTGATCCCTGGAGCACCTCTTCCCAAAGGAAGGACCTATCCCCTGTCTCTGCCTGAACAAAAGTCCATGGAGGAATATGTAAAGGACAACTTGGAAAGAGGTTTTATTCGACCCTCTTCTTCTCCAGTGGGGGCAGGTTTCTTCTTTGTTGAAAAGAAGGATGGGGGTCTCTGACCATGCATAGACTATAGAGGGTTAAATCAGATCACTGTATAGGACTCCTACCCGTTGCCTCTTATTCTAGAGTTATTTGATATGCTTAAGGGAGCCGTTCTCTTCACCAAACTTGACCTCAGAGGGGCTTATAATCTGGTTTGAATTAGAGAGGGAGACGAGTGGAAGACAGATTTCAACACCCGCAATGGACACTATGAGTATCTGGTTATGCCATTTGGACTCTGTAACGCTCCTGCTGTCTTCCAAAGTTTCATGAATGACATTCTCCATGACTTCAGTAACCGTTTTGTGATAATCTATCTGGATGATATCTTAATTTTTTCCAAGGGTCACCTTGAGCACCGCTCACATTTATGCAAAGATTGAGAAATGCAGTTTCCATCAAAACCAGATATCTTTTCTTGGATACATCATAAATAGTGTTGGTTTCCAAATGGACCCACAGAAACTCTCTGCTGTCTTGCAATGGCCCCAACCGACCACTTTGAAGGGACTCCAAAGCTTTCTGGGGTTTGCAAATTACTACAGGCGTTTCATCAAGGATTTTGCCTCCATAGCTGCCCTCCTTACTGCTATGACTAGGAAAGGCACCAATTGCAAACTGTGGCCCTCTGAAGCAGAATCAGCTTTCCAGCTTTTAAAGGGTATGTTCAGCAAGGCTCCAATTCTTCAGCATCCAAACCCTGATCTCCAATACATTGTTGAGGTGGATGCCTCTGAGGTAGGAGCAGGTGCCGTGCTGTCCCAGAGACAACCTAAGACCAGCAAGATTCATCCAGTGGCCTTTTTTTCTAAAAAGTTTTCTCCAGCGGAGATGAATTATGATGTTGGGAATCGAGAACTACTTGCATTAACCGAATGGCGACATCTTCTGGAAGGGGCTCTAAAGCCTTTTTCTATCCTGACCGACCATAAAAACCTGCTGTATCTTCAGACTGCTAAACGTTTGAATTCACGTCAAGCTCGATGGGCTCTGTTCTTTTCCCGTTTTAATTTTGTCCTTTCCTATGTCCCTGGTCATAAGAACAGGAAGGCCGATGCTCTTTTCAGACAGTTTGTTACTTCTGAAGAAGATCAACCTACCAAACAATATATTATTCCACCTCACAAGATTGTCGCACAGATCTCTGCAGCTCTTTCCCAACATTTACAGGAAACCCAGAATCGTGTTCCTCAAGGGCTGAAGGTACCACCAGATCGCCTGTTTGTAGCCCCCAGCCTCAGGAGAGCTGTACTCCTCTGGGCACACGATGGAGTGTTATCTGGTCATTCAGGTATCACAATCACTCTTAAGACCTTGCAGCGTCATGTTTGGTGGCCTCATATGAAAAGAGATGTTACAGACTATGTGGCTGCCTGTCCAACCTGTGCTGCTAATAAAGTACCTCGCACATTGCCTGCTGGGCTATTACAACCGCTTCCTGCACCTTGCCAGCCTTGGACCCATTTAACTATGGACTTCATTACAGAATTACCCAAATCTGATGGCATGACTGCTATATGGGTTATAATGGATCGCTTTTCAAAGATGTCTCATTTTGTACCACTCTCTGGATTACCTACAGCGGAAGCTCTGTCTACCCTCTTCCTTTCTCATGTTGTCAAACATTATGGTATACCTACCAATATCGTCTCAGACCGTGGATCTCAGTTCATTTCCCGATTCTGGAGAGCGTTCTGTAAGAAACTGGGAGTAATGCTCTCACTCTCTACCTCACATGACCCGCAAACAGATGGTCAAACCGAACGCATGAACCAGACCCTTGAATCATATCTTCGGCATTACATCAACTTGCTACACTCCAATTGGTCTAAATATTTGCCCTTGGCTGAATTCGCCATTAATTCTCATTGGCATAGTGCCCTGCATACCACGCCATTCTACGCAGCATTGGGCTATCACCCTCAGACCTTTCCACTGCTTCAGCCTTCATCTGGTGTACCAGCAGCAGATCAACGGGTGAAGAATATCTTGCTACACTGGAAAAAGATTTGCTTATTGCTACGGAAGTCAGCAAGCAGATATGAACGTTTCTCCAACAGACGACGACGCCATATACCTTCATATACGGTGGGGGACAGAGTTTGGCTGTCTACCAAATACATAAGACTGAAGCAACCTTCTACCAAATTGGGCCCTCAATTCATTGGTCCTTTTAGGGTAATTGCTAGAGTTGGACCAGTCTCCTATCGGTTGAAATTGCCCTCCTCACTCCAGATACACCCTGCGTTCCATGTTTCTCTCCTTAAAAGGGCAATCTTCAATCGTTACTCCAGAACTCAAAAACGACCTCCTCCTGTTCTTGTTGATGGACAACATGAGTTTGAAGTCTCTAAGATTCTGGGTTCTAGAAGGCGGGGTCGTGGCCTACAATATCTGGTTCATTGGAAAGGATACCCCATCACAGACCGTTCCTGGGTTCCAGCTAAAGATTTGCATGCCCCTGCTATCATCCAAGACTTTCATGCCTCTTTTCCTGCTAAGCCCCCGGAGGGGTCCATTGGAGAGGGGGTCCTGTCATGTACCTGGGTGTCCTTGAACCGGGAGCTTCCCTGTTCCATAGCTTGTAGCCTTATCTGTTGTGCCACAAAGAAGCTCTGGAGTTTGTGCAGTGATTTTCCAGCCTGATGCTTTACTTTTGGACTCACTAGCTGCCAGCTGCAAACAATGTACAATTTAACCAGCTGTGATCAATGTACATTTTACTCAGCTTTCAAAAAGCAGCACTTCCTGTTCCTCATTGCATGTTTGTTTGGAATATCTTCTTGTTTCTGGGTGTGCTGCTTGCTCTTAAATAAACTTTCATGTGTGAACTTTTGCCTGTATTCTTGACCCCTCTTCAGCCTCCCAAATCTGTACTTCACCACCAGCTTGGGTATGACTTCTGCCTGCCTGACCATTCTTTGGATTACTTTTGGATACCGCTTTGCCCGATCTGTTGCCGGCCTGATCCTTGACTACGTTTTCGCCTGAATCCTCAGCACTCAAACTCCACTTTGGATTTTACCTAACAGGTACCTAACCTAAAGCTCCGGGGGCCCAATTTATTTATTTCTTTGATTCGATTTTTGCTGAGTTTTATTTCGGCCTTTATGTTTAGAAAGGTGTTCTTTCTTCATGTCCACATATTGAATGCGATTATATTTTTTCATTATTTGTCAAGTGCTGCAGCGTATCTCACACACAGCTCTGCCTCAGGGACGCGAGAGGAGAGAGCGAGATCGTTATCCCGCCCCTTCTCCTCCTCCTCCCGCTCCTCTTCTCCTCCTCCTCCCGCCCCTCTCCTCCTGGGTCTGCCCTGCCCATACTCTCCGGGGATGTGTGGGCAGGAAGTTTAACACAGAAGAAAAGCTGCAGACAGCCTGAGCCTTCATCCTGGTAAGCTTACCCTCTCTCCTGCCCCAGTATGTAGCAAATGTAAGGGGGGTCTGTGGGGTGCTTGGATGTAAGGGGGGGCCTGTGGGGGGGTCTCTGATGTAAGGGGGGCCTGTGGGGGGGTCTCTGATGTAAGGGGGGCCTGTGGGGGGTCTCTGATGTAAGGGGGGGCCTGTGGGGGGTCTCTGATGTAAGGGGGGTCTGTGGGGGGTCTCTGATGTAAGGGGGGTCTGTGGGGGGGTCTCTGATGTAAGTGGGATCTGTGGGGGGGCTCTGATGTAAAGGAGGCTCTGTGGGGGGTCTTTGATGTAAAGGAGGCTCTGTGGGGGGGTCTGTGGGGGAGGGGTCTCTGATGTAAGGGGGGTCTGTGGGGGGGTCTCTGATGTAAGGGGGGTCTGTGGGGGGTCTCTGATGTAAAGGAGGCTTTGTGGGGGTCTCTGATGTAAGGGGGGTCTGTGAGGGGGTCTTTGATGTAAGGGGGGGCTCTGTTGGGGGGTCTGTGATGTAAGGGGGGTTCTGTGGGGGGGGGGTCTCTGATGTAAAGGGGTTCTGTGGGGGTCTCTGATGTAAGGAGGGCTCTGTGGGGGGTCTCTGATGTAAGGGGGGCTCTGTGGGGGTCTCTGATGTAAGGGGGGGCTCTGAGGGTCTCTGATGTAAGGGGAGCTCAGTGGGGGTCTCTGATGTAAGGGGGGCTCTGTGGGGGGATCTCTGATTTAAGGGGAGCTCTGTGGGGGGGGTCTCTGATGTAAGGGGGCCCTGTGAGGGTCTCTGATGTAAGGGGGGCTCTGTGGGGGGGTCTCTGTCTCTGATGTAAGGGGGGTCTCTGATGTAAAAGGGATCTCTGATGTAAGAGGGGACTCTGTGGTGGGTCTCTGATGTAAGGGGGGCTCCGTGGGTGGGGGTCTCTGATGTAAGGGGGGGCTCCGTGGTGGCAGGGCCGTCTTTAATATTAATTGGACCCTGGGCAAACATTTTCTTGGGCCCCCCCCCTAACAATTTCGCCCCCCATCATTACACAGAACTCTCTCCCCCATACTACCCCCATTGTTACCCCGGACCCCCATTCCTCATACTACCCCCCCCATAATTACACAGAACCCCCACCCCCAATACTACACAGGACCCCCTCCCCCATACTACCCCCCATTATTACACAGGACCCCTCCCACATACTTCCCCCATCATTACACAGCCCCCCCTTTCCATACTACGCTGCCACTCATGAACCAACAGCCCGCCGCTGTTTCTGCAGAAAAGTGTGGAGAAGCAAGGAGGGGGGCTATTGCTGAGGGTGGAGAGGTAGATGGGAGGTAATTGTTGAGGGTGGAGAAGTAGGGAAGGGGGGGGGTTATTGCTGAGGGTAAAGAGGTGGATGGGAGGTAATTGTTGAGGGTGGAGAAGTAGGGATGGGGGTTTATGGTTAGGGGTAAAGAGGTGGATGGGAGGTAATTGTTGAGGGTGGAGAAGTAGGGAGGGGGGTTATTGCTGAGGGTAAAGAAGTGGATGGGAGGTAATTGTTGAGGGTGGAGAAGTAGGGAGGGGGGTTATTGCTGAGGGTGGAGAGGTAGATGGGAGGTTAATTGTTGAGGGTGGAGAAGTAGGGAGGGGGGTTATTGTTGGG
This sequence comes from Pelophylax lessonae, assembly GCF_965119305.1. Taxonomy (NCBI): domain Eukaryota; kingdom Metazoa; phylum Chordata; class Amphibia; order Anura; family Ranidae; genus Pelophylax; species Pelophylax lessonae. Next base: position 326,381,707 of record NC_138768.1, on the reverse strand, counting down.
GGTGTAGAGACAGGGAGAGGGTTATTGTTGGGGGGAGGCAGGGAGGGGGGGGTTATTGTTGGGGGGAAGAGGCAGGGAGGAGGTTATTGTTAGGAAAGGAGAGGCAGGGAGAGGGGTTATTGTTAGGGGTAAGGGTGGAGAGGTAGGGAGGGGGTTATTGTTAGGGGGGGCACGGAGAGGGGCTATTGTTGGGGGTGGAGAGGCAGGGAGAGGGGTTATTGTTGAGGGTTGAGAGGCAGGGAGGGGGTTATTGTTGAGGGTTGAGAGGCAGGGAGAGGGTTATTGTTAGGGAGGGGCAAGGAGAGGGGTTATTGCTGGGGGTGGAGAGGCAGGGAGGGGGTTATTGTTAGAGGGGGAGAGGCAAGGAGAGGGGTTATTGTTGGGGGTGGAGAAGCAGGGAGGGGGGGCAGGGAGAGGGATTATTGTTGGGGGAGGAGTAGAGGCAGGGAGAGGGGTTATTGTTGGGGGTGGAGAGGCAGGGCGAAGGGTTATTTTTGGGGGTGGAGAGGGGCAGGGAGGGGGTTATTGTTAGGGCGGGGATATTTTTGGGGGTTGAAAAGCAGGGAGGGAGTTATTGTTAAGGAGGGAGAGGCAGGGAGAGGGGTTGTTGTTGGTGATGGAGAGGCAGAGAGGGGGGTTATTGCTGAGGGTGCCAAAAACTCCAAGACGTTCTGCAGCAGCCAATCACTGCCCTGCACTGCAACACCCAGCAGTCCTGCCCTCCCCCCTACAAGAAGTTCTGCAGCAGCAGCCAATTACTGCCTGCACTACAACACCCAGCAGCCCTGCCCATCCCCCCTCCAAGAAGTTCTACAGCAGCAGCCAATTACTGCCTGCACTACAACACCCAGCAGCCCTGCTCTCCCCCCTCCAAGAAGATTTGCAGCAGCTGAGACTCCCTGGGAAGTTATCAGAGGTAGTTGGAGGGGGAGTCTGGCTCAGTGCAGGACACATTCTCTCTGGGGGGGAGACAGTCTACTCTACTCACTGAGCAGAAAGAAGTCATCCAGCAGCCGCCCGCAGAGGAGGGATGGGAGGGTCGGAAAGCAGCACATTGCCAGGGAAGAGACTCAGTCCACTCAAACTGAGCTAAGGGGGAGGGGAGGGGCTAGTAGAGGAGACACTGCAGGGATGTGACTTAACCTGTGCTGAGCTGGATGGAAACAAGGAAAAAACAAATCTACTTGACTTACCAGCGCGGGCTCAAGGGACAGTTGCTTTGGGCCCTACAACAATGAATGGGCCCTGGGCAGCTGCCCCCTTTTGCCCTGTGTTAAAGACGGCCCTGCGTGGTGGGGTCTAGGTTATTAGTGAACATAAAAAAGTTCCAAGAAAAGTCCAATGAAGTGCCAAAAAGGTGCAAGAAAATGTGCAAAAAAAGTGCAAATAAATATTTATGTTGACAAATCTTCAACGGAAGGTGTGCGCCAAAAAAGCACCCTATGTGCTGCTTCCACCAATCACCCCAAACTGACTCACCAGACTTAAATAAAAGCCTATGTATTTTATGGAGTCACGCTATGTTGATTAATTTTTTGAACATTGTAGAGGTTATGAATATTTAATTGTTATTTATTTAGTAGTGGTATATGATATGTATACTGTAGTAGCCATGCAGATTTAATTAATAATTAAGCACTGTGCACTTTTTACAACAGAAACATGTTTGGGTGACATATTTATATATCATTTTAGGGTACATACTATTTTTGCGCTGATTTTTTTCCCTGTTTTCATCTTGCTGCTGCACCCACTTGTAGTCGATTAGCAGCAATTTTACTCTTAAAATAGTTTTTCAATAGATACAGCCATGTTTAGGGGGAGCGAGAGGTGAGGATGGGGGGGCACCACAGGATTAGCTCGTACAGGGCGCCTGAACACCTAAGGCCGGCCCTGGCCTCCATTGTTTTTCTGTAAGGCCCCTTTCACACTAATGCGACGCAATTTTACCGCGATTTTGCCGCGATTTCGCGGCGCGATTTTTGCCGCGATTTTGCCGCGATTTTGAGAGCAATGGCAAGTCTATATGCCTCAAAACGCATTAAAATCATGGCAAAGTAGTGCAGGAACTACTTTGAAGTCGGTGCGACTTCAAAACGCACTGATATGAATGGGGCTCATTGAAAATAATGGGAAACGACTTGTCATGCGATTTTGCGGTCCAAAATCGTGGGACAAGTCGCACTAGTGTGAATGGGGCCTTAAGCAGTTTATGTACATGCTGTTAGTTATCTTGTTACACTGTGTCTTTTTTTGCACAAGAATATGTGCCGGATTCTTCAGGTTTCATTCCAGTGAGTTTTAAAAACACTTCTCCTTTATTTGTGTCTCTGGACAGAGTCAGTCGTCCCTTAACAGAGCTGGCATAACCTGTGTATGCATCATAACATATTGCCCCCAACCACACCAGTGGTTTCCTTTCAGATTGTCGGGTCCATTCCACACAATGCATCTTAGTGCTGTCAGTGAGGGAGGCTCCGGTCACTTTACAGGTCACTTCCAGAGTCTCTGATGGCTTCACAGTCCCAGGACCAGATTCCACCATTGTGATTTGTGATGTGACATCTGAAAAATATATATTGTATTTGGTTTTACATTACATGTCTTCTAGCTTAGAAACTGTAAATTAATAATCTAAATAAAAAGAAACACACATTGTACTGAAGATACAATAAGGAGTAACCACAGGAGATGTGTCATGTCTGAAGTTGTGTCTTGGATTCGGTTGCACTGATTCTGATCAGTTAACTTTCCCTATATAATGCTCTGTACAGAAATTTACTTTGAATACGTTTTGCATAAACTGAAATGATTGGGTGAGAGGAAACGATGATATGCTTGATTTGTTTTAAAGCAGAACTGTTACTTTCTCCTGTAGAAAGTTCTGCATTTAAACCGAATTTTACAGAAATATAATTTATTCCAACTGAAATAGCTGAGTTTAGTCACACAAGTGTAGTCATACAAGTAGAATATTTTATGGTGGCCATACACTCAATAATCTGATCGCACGATTCTTCACACAAAAAGATAATATGATATGAATTATGAAAAGTTGGAGGAGGACACAGGGGGGCTGGAGGAAGACATAGGGTGACAGTCGGGGGTGATCAGTACGGTGGTGGGGGCAGTTCCAGGCACCGATCTCCCCGTATAGCATTCAATCCAGCAGCTGACAGCCGCTTCTCCCTCTCCTCCTCTTCCTCCTGTGGCTGGGAGCTGCTTCATTAAAAGCTATACAGAGAGATCATTGCCTATAAATGCCCCCATACCTCTCAACCGTCTGGTTTGATGCAAGTCCCAGCATCCTGGCGATTGAGGTTGAGTCCTGGAGTGGAGCCCAGTGATGGAACAAGTTCCGGCACTTGGTTCTAGGGGCTTGTCTAGCGGAAGGGGACTAGCTTGGCACTGTTTTCCTCTACATAGCAGCTTGTGCAGGGTGTATAGGGTATTACACACCGTGATCCACTCTCTGTATTGCAGCCAACATCTCACACCCACTGCCTGTCACAGTAAGTTACTGCAACTCAGTGTGTGGTATCACCAGGGCTGGGACTAGGAGGGGGCAGGAGTGTGGGTGATCGCTAGCACCAAGCATTTTCCCATGTCTCTTGCAGGGTATCCCTGCGTCTCCAGCACTGTGATCGCCGACATTGTAGCAGCCAGTATCTCTCCCATGTTTACAGCAGCTATAGTGTCAAAGTGCCAAGGGAAGTGTCTCATAGATTCCTCCTAAGCTCTGACATGTTCTGACAGGACAGGAGGGGGAGCTTGGGAAGAAGATCTCCTGGCACTGAGGTCGCAGGAACTGGCCGGGAAAAAAAGAGACTCCAAAGTATTTGGTCCTGGGTCCTGGGAACTGTCTGAGGAATCTGTGCAACAAAAGTCTATGCTTGGGGCAGGAAAAAGAGGCTCCAAAAAATTTGCAGGTGAGTCCATTTGTATGGGATTGGAAGGGGAGTGGAGGGGTATTGTGATTTTAGGGGGGATTTGGCAGGGAGGGGTTACATAAGAGATTTGTGCTACGGGGGGCTTGGGGGGCGGGTAGGATAAGAGAATTTGTGCAAGAAGAGAGGTTTGGAGGGGATTTATACTGAAAGGGATATATGGGGGGTAAGGATTTGTGCTCAGAGGGGCAATTGGGGGGAGGATAATTTGTGCAAGAAGGAGGGATATAGGGAGGATTTATACTAATTGGAAGGATATGGGGGGGGGGGATTTGTGGATTTGTGCTGAGAGGGGGGATCTGTGCTGGGATAGGGGAGGTGTGGGGGATTATTTGGGGGGGGGGGGAGAGAGAATTTGGATAAGAGGGAGGGGTTTGGGGGATTTATGCTGCAAGGAGGGATATGGGGAGCATTTTGTGCTAAGAGGGAGGATTTGTGTTGGAAGGGGGTATAAGAAGGTGATTACTTGTGCTGAAAGGAGTAATGTTTGTTGGGAGGGGGAGATTGAGGGGAATTTTTGCGCTTAGAAGGGGGGATTTGCGTGGGAAGGGGGTATGTGGGCTGAGGATTTTTCTCAGAGGGGGGACATGGGGGGGGGGGGGGGATTGTGCTGTAAGGGGGAGGTAAGGGTATTTGTTCCAGAGGGGGGCTTTTTTGGAGGGGAGGAAGATTTATAGTGGAAGGGAAGGTTGGGGGAGGGAATTGTGCTGTTGTGCTGGGAGGGGAAATTAGGTGGGAGGTAAGCGATAGTGTGTTAGAAGGAGAGATTGGTGATGGTAGTGGGGGGGGGGGGGTATTTGTGCTGTGGGGATGATTTGGGGGGGATTTATACCAGAAACTGTATTTGTGTGTATGTTTCTGTGGGGGGGGGGGTTGTGCTGGGAGGATAAAAGGATCTATCCTGGGGGGGATTGGGATGGAGAAGATCCCATTGTAGAAGGTAGGAGAGGATTTGTGCTGGGGGGGGGGGGGGGATTGAGGGAAGTGTATTTGTTTTGGAAAGGATAAGTGAGCGGATTAGTGCATATTTTTGCTGAAAGGGTGAACTGGGGAAGAGTATTGCTTGTGTAGCACCCTACAGGTAGGTGCTAGGTAAATGCATAGTAGGCCTTGTCTGCCTAACAGCAGGGCATGTTTTTTTTTGTCAGCTAGGTTGTCATGGCTCCCAAGTGTGTCTCCAGAGAAGGAGAATCTCCCCAATGGCTCTGTTGGAGGCTTATGATAGGGTAGTAGAGGAAACCCAATCAGAGATACATATGGACTTGTATCTACCCCAAAAGGCAGATTCTGCCACAGAGGATTCTGGGGGAGGTTATAAGTCTGTAGGGGGCGCATGACTCAGCGTCTTTGGGGGGAGCAGAGTCCCAAGAGGGAGAGAAGGGCTGTCTCTCCTCCTGTCTGAGGAAGCGGATGTCTTGGGGTGTCTCCTGAGAGTCCAGAGAGTGCTGAGTTGAGCAGAGGGGATCCGGTGTGCCGAGAACCAGCGGAGAGCAAGAGGGGTCCAGTCCCAGGAAAGCCTACACAGGTCGTGAGTACTGAGGATTGCCCCTGGGGGTCTGCCTGAAGTGTTAGAGGAGACCACTCCGGAAGAGGTTATGGGATCCAGTGTCAGCTAGCTGTAAAGTGGGTACCTAGGTTGAGGACCCTGAAGTGAGAGAGGGGGTACATAGTCAGTGGACCCTGAAGAGCTAAAGTGTAAAGGGGGCGCCTGCAGTTTGGGCCCTGAATTGTACAGAGTACCAGTTGAGAGATTTGCAGCCATACAGTAATTCACAACCGGCTACCTCAAGCCAGTGCAAGGCTGGGGGGAGTAGTGAGTGACTTTGCAGTGCAGCAGTTCAATATTCCACAGTCTTGAGTATTCTGGACTTGAAGTCAAGGATTCAGCACTTCTTTCAAGTTACAGTGTGTTCTAAGAGTCAGTGAGCGCTGGCTAGCATCGGCTGGCGTCAAGGCAGCGTTGACAGACATTTTTCTGGATAAAGTCCCAAGTTGTACTTAGTTGAGCCTAAAGGAGTATCCCACTTATTCCCTTCTCCCATCCCCTTAAATACAATAAAACAACAAAACAAAGACGCCGGGGTTGTCAATATCTCAGTTCACACACCCAGGGTCGCAGCTCACATGGGCTGGAGAGGTAACCGGTGACAATGGCAGACCCACATCAGGTTCAATGTCTCGAAAACCTGCTACACTTGCACTAGCACAAGCACAAGTCATCTCCCCTCCTAAAACACCCCTCCCCCAGTATATATCTGTCCCCAATTCTCCCCCACATTCTAACTCAAGTGCTCTCCCAAAGTGACCCCCCCAGCACATACCCGAAGCCTGGGTTTTGTTAACCCTTGCCAATTAACCTCTTCCTGCAAACCGACATACCTGTGCATTGGCTTGCAGAAGTGGCTGTACCGGGATGATGCCTGGTACCCTTTTTTAGAGCCAGCGGTCAGCTTTCAGAAGATAACAGCCAATGCGGCTCAGCAGCCGCTCGGCCGTTATCCCAGGGAGCTGGAGGTGATAACCCCCCCCCTCTCCCGCCGCCTTCTGTGGCTCTACCCGGGTCGCCCGTCCCACCGGCTGGTTGGAGTCCTGAACGAAGCCAGATTCGGCTTTGATCGGTTCTCCGATCATGTAACCCGGAAGTGGCGTTGCAACATCAATTCCGGTTTACTCGGCTGCTGATGGTGCTGATTTTAAAAAAAAAAACTGCCAGTATTTAAAAATGCAGATTTCAGCATTTTGAATACGTTGAAGTGCAGAGGAGAGGTTTGGGGTCTTTTAGACCCCAGATCCCTCCATAAAGAGTACCTGTCACTGCCTATTACTGTCACAAGGGATGTTTACATTCCTTGTGACAGCAATAAAAGTGAGCAGATTTTTTTTTTTTAAACTGTTTTAAAAAATAAAATAAATGGGGGAAAAAATATGTAAGTTGCGCCCGCAAATGAAAATGGTGTTTAAATCATGCATGTGAGGTATTGCCAGGGTAAAAGCAAAAATTCTAGAAAAAGGCCTTCTCTGTAACTCTAAACTGGTAAACGTTAAAAATGTAGTACCGTAGTTTATCGCCATTCCATGAGTGTGCACAATTTTAAACCGTAACATGTTCGGTATCTATTTACTCGGTGTGACATCAACTTTCACAATATACAAAAAATTGTTTTAACTTTACTGTTTAGTTTTTATTTTAATGAAATGTATTTTTTCAAAAGAAAGAAAGACCGCTGCGCAAATACCGCGTGACAAAAAATATTGCAACGACCGCGATTTTATTCTCCAGAGTCTTTGCTAAAAAAAAAATATATATATATATATATATATATATATATATAAATAATGTTTTGGGGTTCTAAGTAATTTTCTAGCAAAAAATACTGATTTTAACTTGTAAACAACAAGTGTAAGAAATAGGCCTGGTCCTTAAGTGGTTAAGCTCCTCCCACTGAAACATTTGGCAACAGCCATTTTTGTTTGTTTTGTTAAGCGCACTGCAAGTTTCTACCTCCCTCAAGTGTCCCTCATTCTCAACTTTGAAAAATGTGAGATGTGCCCCCACCACTGCACCGATCATCCCTGACTGTCATCTAGGGACGGATCATCCATGAGTGCAGTGTGGGTCAGAGCACAGTGGCCCCCTCCCCCCTTGGGGCCCATGTGCAGTGAACACCCTGCACCCATGGATGATACTTCACTGCCTCTCACCAATTACTGCACAGGTATATTGATCAGGTATATTGATTGCATTTTTCACTATTTATAAAGCTTTGATTTTTGATAGGTTTACTAACATTCCTCCATTGTATTTCTGTAAAGCAGTTCATGTACATGCTGTTAGTTATCTTGTTACAATGTGTCTCTTCTTGCACAATAATATGTGCCGGATTCTTCAGGTTTCATTCCAGTGAGTTTTAAAAACACTTCTCCTTTATTTGTGTCTCTGGACAGAGTCAGTCGTCCCTGAACAGAGCTGGCATAAGCTGTGCCTGCATCATAACATATTCTCCCCAACCATTCCATCTGTTTCCTTTCTGATTGTCGGATCCAGTCCACACAGAGCATGTTAGTGCTGTCAGTAAGAGAGGCTCCGGTCACTTTACAGGTCACTTCCAGAGTCTCTGATGGCTTCACAGTCCCAGGACCAGACTCCACCATTGTGATTTGTGATGTGACATCTGAAAAAGATATATTATATCTTATTATATATTACATGTCTTGTATCTCACATCACTTAGAAACTGTAAATGAGTAATATAAATAATAATAAATAAAAAGAAACACACATTGTACTGAAGATACAATAAGGAGTAACCACAGGAGATGTGTCATGTCTGAAGTTGTGATTTGAATTCGGTTGCACTGATTCTGATCAGTTAACTTTCCCTATATAACGCTCTGTATTTAAACAGAAATTTACCATGAATACGTTTTGCATAAACTGAAATGATTGGGTGAGTGGAAACGATGATATGCTTGATTTGTTTTAAAGCAGAACTGTTACTTTCTCTTGCAGGAAGTTCTTCATTTAAACAGAATTTTACAGAAATATATTTTGTACAAACTGAGATAGCTGAGTTTAGTCACACAAGTGAAATATTTTATGGTGGTCGTACTCTCAATGATTGGATCAAACGATTCTTTACACAAAAAGATAATATGATTGGATCTATTAATTATTAAAAAGACACCTACTGTGTTATTGATCTCAAGCACTTTAATAATAAATTATTCAGATCAGTCTGAATGGAAAATCTGATCGTAAGAAAGTAGACATTTTGGTGTGATCGTTAAGTGTATGGTAAACAGAACAATCTTTTCTAAAAAAGGTGAAATATCATCAGTGATACTCTAATAATAATCCACAGTAGCACAAATGATACAAAAAACTAAATCAAAACAAATTATCATACTAATAAATAAGTGCTGTAACAAATGTCCATAAAAGTGCTGAAAAATATATTCATCAAAGTGCAAGAAATATGTAGCAGGTTTTCCAGGCATTGGGCCTGATGTGGGCCTGCCATGGTTACCGATAACACCTTCAGCCCATTTAAACTGAATACCCAAGTGTGAGATTTGAGTCAAAGACCAGTCCGGCATCCTTGGTTTGTTTTGTTTATTTTATATTGGGGATGGGAGAAGGGAATGAGTGGGATACTCCTCTGGCTCAACTAGGTACAACTGGGACACTTTGCAAAAAAATGCCTTTCAGCGCTGTCTTGACACCAGCTGGATGCAGACCAACGTTTGCTGGTGCTTGAAAAACACTGACTTGCTGCACTGTGCTCTGAACTTGGCTTCTGACACACTGGTTAGTTCAAAAGTCCTGGATTGTGCTGCGAACTGACACTTGACACTCTGGTTAGCTCAAAAGTCCTGGATACTGCTCCTTCCAGTCCTTCCTGACTGAGGTAGCTTCTGTAACTGCTTGTGCTGCTGCAGCTCTCAACACTGCACACTACACGCTATACACTTTAACACTTCAGGGCCCAACTGCTGGTGCCCCCTTTACACTTCAGGGTCCTCTCACTAGGCACCCACTTTACACTTCAGGGTCAACACTGGCACCCCCTTTACACTTGCTCCTGCACTGGCTAGCTAGCTCCTGGATCCCTTTGACCTCTACCGGAGTGGTCCCCTCTCTCTCTAGGCCGACCCCCAGGGGCAGTTTGCAGTACTCACGAACTGGGAATGCTTTCCTGAAACTGGACCCCTCTCTGCTCCGCTGCTCCTCGGCACACTGGATCCTCTCTGCAGCTAAGCTCAGCCTTCTGTCCCCTCAGGCAAGCCGCCTGGGACACCCGATTCCTCTGACAGTAGGAGAGACAGCCGTACTCTCCCTCCTGGGACTCTGCTTCCTGCCAAGAAGACGCTGCGTCATGTGCTCCCCTCTAACTTATATCCACTCCCAGAATGCTGTGCGGCAGAATCTGCCTTTCTGGGGTAGATACAGGGCTGAGTGTGCCATTGGCTGGGTTTCCTCCACTGCCCAATGAGAACCCTCTCATGGAGCACAGTGGGGAGAGTCCCCAGTCTCAACAGCCACACCTGGGAGACATGACAGCCCAGCTGAAAATCATGGCCCTGCTGTTAGGCAGCCAAGGCCCACTATGTTTTACCTAGCACCTACCTTGTAGGGTGCTACAAATAGTTCTTCATTTCTTCTCACTGGAGATAACACACCAAAAGTCCATCACTATAGTGAAAGCGAAGATCGCTCTCCCTTTGGAATATCACTCACCGGACCTTATTGCTACTTATTCTCATGACTGGCAATAGGGCATATATGATGATAAAACTCCACCTCGGAAATTCAAGCATCACCTCCAATTCATTACTCGGGCTCACATAATAATAGCCACATACATGTAGAAGAAAAAGAGAAACGCCTCCACTGGTGTAATATCTCAAGATACCTACTTTTTTTTAAAAGAAATGTACTTACATTCCAACAATATAAATCAAGCCCATATCACAAAATGGCACCAGGTGTCACGCTATAGCGGTCTGATCAACTCCAATGGATCAGGATGGCCGCTACCTCACTGCTAGTTCCTCTCCTGACATCACATCTGGATGCCGTGTAGCCATCTCCAAGCGCATTTTGTCATATCCTAATTCATCACAGAGGGTGGCTTCACAGCTCAGCAAATCCTGTATAATAATAATAGTTAGAATTTGTGTGTAATAATATATTCTCATTTATAATTCATTATAGCTATGAGTATTTGTTAAAAATATATAGGCATGGGCTTGATGTTTGAGTCGAGCGTAAGTTCAACTTGAACATTAGCTGTTCATGTGTTCGCCAAACACAGGAACAAATGGGGCGCTCGGTGGGAAGTTTGCTCGCTGATGAGTGCCCCATAATGCACTGTGCTGGTACAGTGAATTAACTACTTATGATTGGCCAAATCGTGCACCTGACCTATATGCTTTGGCCAATCACAGCACAATGTCCTGTCAGAGCCATGATTGGCCAAAGGTAGGGTGACTTTAGCCAATCATGGCTCAGGGGCTAAGTCCATGCCCCCCACTATATAAGGCTGCTGCTGACACGGCAGCCATGTATAGTGTATTATAACAGAGATTAGGCAGGCAGGTAGTGTGTTGAGTTAGTTTAGTGCAGTCAGTATAGCATTCAGTTTATACTTCACTTTTATAATGTATAGATATGTTGTAGTCCTGGGTTCCCTCTCAGTGCTCCCCAAGTTTTGTGTCCCTGTCAATCATAGTTTGTTAGCAGTAGCATGCCAAGCTGACCAAGATTTCCCATAGATGCCAATGTTAAAGACAGGGAGCAGTGCCATGTCAAGCTGATCTAAGATTTCCCATAGACACCAATGTTAGAGACAGGGAGCAGTGCCATGTCAAGCTGACCAATATTTTCCATAGCCAGATATCGCTGCTCCAGGTGGATCTATTAGGCTCAAGTAAACATACTCCTACTGGGGTGCACGCTATGCCACTGCTGCAGACAACATGAACAAATGAATGAGGAATAGCCGCACTTCCCATAGGATGCAATGAAGATTTATTGGAGAAATGTAAAAAACGTAAGAACAGGATGTCACAGGCAAAATGTAGGGGACGAAAGGATGACGCGTTTCACACAACGTGTGCTTTGTCAAAGCCATGAAGATTCAAACTGAAGCAAAACTTATTATATAGTGTTCACATATAGTAATTGTCCAATTATCAGCAACTACAGTAGTTGCAGGGAAAATGCCCCAGTAATTGAATATTCCCCTTCTCTTCCGTTTATTCTTCTCTTTGAAAACACACACTGATATCTAATGAAAAAAATATTAACATGTAACAAAACCTTACTCCCTGTGTCAATACAAGCTGCAAGGAAGTTACAATAATTAAAAGCAACAAAAAATTTGTTTGTATATATACAAGAATATTACGAAACATAAACAGTGTGTGTTAATCAAAAGAAAAGGCTATAAAACCATAAAACTAGAATCTTTCAAAAGAGAGAAAGATCCTAAGGTACAGTAAGATCTCTATGGATATATCCACGCCACAAATACATGTTTAATGAGTCCCACGATATCAGCATATATCAATATCCAGAAATGTAAAGTTATAGCTAAAGTCAAAACTATATGGATATATACAGTGGGTACGGAAAGTATTCAGACCCCCTTAAATTTTTCACTCTTTGTTATATTGCAGCCATTTGCTAAAATCATTTAAGTTCATTCTTCTTCCTCATGAATGTACACATAGCACCCCATACTGACAGAAAAACACAGAATTGTTGACATTGTTGCAGATTTATTAAAAAAGAAAAACTGAAATATCACATGGTCCTAAGTATTCAGACCCTTTGCTCAGTATTTAGTAGAAGCCCCCTTTTGATCTAATACAGCCAGGAGTCTTTTTGGGAAAGATGCAACAAGTCTTTCACACCTGGATTTGGGGATCCTCTGCCATTCCTCCTTGCAGATCCTCTCTAGTTCTGTCAGGTTGGATGGTAAACGTTGGTGGACAGCCATTTTTAGGTCTCTCCAGAGATGCTCAATTGGGTTTAAGTCAGGGCTCTGGCTGGGCAATTCAAGAACAGTCACGGAGTTGTTGTGAAGCCACTCCTTCGTTATTTTAGCTGTGTGCTTAGGGTCATTGTCTTGTTGGAAGGTAAACCTTCGGCCCAGTCTGAGGTCCAGAGCACTCTGGAGAAGGTTTTTGTCCAGGATATCCCTGTACTTGGCCGCATTCATCTTTCCCTCGATTGCAACCAGTCGTCCTGTCCCTGCAACTGAAAAACACCCCCACAGCATGATGCTGCCACCACCATGCTTCACTGTTGGGACTGTATTGGACAGGTGATGAGCAGTGCCTGGTTTTCTCCACACATACCGCTTAGAATTAAGGCCAAAAAGTTCTATTTTGGTCTCATCAGACCAGAGAATCTTATTTCTCACTATCTTGGAGTCCTTCAGGTGTTTTTTAGCAATCTCCATGCGGGCTTTCATGTGTCTTACACTGAGGAGAGGCTTCTGTCGGGCCACTCTGCCATAAAGCCCCGACTGGTGGAGGACTGCAGTGATGGTTGACTTTCTACAACTTTCTCCCATCTCCTGACTGCATCTCTGGAGCTCAGCCACAGTGATCTTTGGGTTCTTCTTTACCTCTCTCACCAAGGCTCTTCTCCCCCGATAGCTCAGTTTGGCCGGACGGCCAGCTCTAGGAAGGGTTCTGGTCATCCCAAACGTCTTCCATTTGAGGATTATGGAGGCCACTGTGCTCTTAGGAACCTTAAGTGCAGCAGAAATCTTTTTGTAACCTTGGCCAGATCTGTGCCTTGCCACAATTCTGTCTCTGAGCTCTTCAGGCAGTTCCTTTGACCTCATGATTCTCATTTGCTCTGACATGCATTGTGATCTGGAAGGTCTTATATAGACAGGTGTGTGGCTTTCCTAATCAAGTCCAATCAGTATAATCAAACACAGCTGGACTCAAATGAAGGTGTAGAACCATCTCAAGGATGATTAGAAGAAATGGAAAGCACCTGAGTTAAATATATGAGTGTCACAGCAAAGGGTCTGAATACTTAGGACCATGTGATATTTCAGTTTTTCTTTTTTAATAAATCTGCAACAATGTCAACAATTCTGTGTTTTTCTGTCAGTATGGGGTGCTATGTGTACATTCATGAGGAAGAAGAATGAACTTAAATGATTTTAGCAAATGGCTGCAATATAACAAAGAGTGAAAAATTTAAGGGGGTCTGAATACTTTCCGTACCCAATGTATATAAATTTCATCTACAATGTATATAAGTGAGTATATATCGTGGGAATCATGGTGCCACAATGACCAAAAAACAAAATATTTTTAAATTCAAAATATAAACATTACCCTCAAAATTTCAAAAATAATAAACTATAATAAAATATACACGACATTGTGCTCATGACCCACCGCACCATAGCCTAATCATAAAAATGGGATAGATCCCATTCAAAGTTTAGGCCCACAGGTATTCTCATTCCCAAAGAGAAGATCCAGAACACCTCACGTTTACATAATATTCTGAAGTTATCACCCCTTCTTCTTGGTGTATAAACCTTTTCAATACCCTGAATTGGTACCAAGGAAGTATCTCCACCATGCATCTCATTAAAGTGTCTTGCAACATTGGTGTTATGTTCCTTCTCTATGTCATAAATGTGATTGTATAAACGATCACAGAGCCTACTGATTGTATGACCCACATACTGAATAGTGCATAACTTACAAGTAATTAAATAAATCACATTTTTTGTGTTGCAATTGATGAAAGATTTCATTTTGAAAGAACCCGCTACTCGCAGTGGAAGTAATCTGGTGAATTTTTTGGTGAATGGGTAGGGGTACAATGTACCCCTATTCACATTAGGGGGGCAGGAACTGAGAGCCCCCTTGTTAAGCCCCTAACCCGCAGACCCCCACAACCATTGCCCAGGGATGTCGGGAAGAGGCCATTGTCCCCATCAACATGGGGACAAGGTGCTTTGGGGGGCCACCCCAAAGCACCCTCTCCATGTTGAGGGCAAGCGGCCTGGTATAGTTCAGGAAAGGGGGGCCACTCGCTTGTCCCCCCCATCCTGGCCTGCCAGGCTGCATGCCCGGATAAAGGTCTGTTATGGATTTTGGGGGGACCTCACACCATTTTCTTTTTCAGTTTTGGTGTGGAGTTCCCCTTAAAATCTGTACCAGACCCAAAAGGCCTGGTGTAGATTTTGGGGCAGCCCCCACGCCATTTTTTTTTTTTTTAAGCGTGGAGTTTCCCTTAACAACTTAAATACTGGGCACTTTCATCCCCTTCCTGCCCAGACCAGCTTTCAGTGCTCATTGACATCTATGGGAAATATTGGTCAGCTTGACATGGCACTGCTCCCCATCTTCAACATTGGCGTCTATGGGAAGTATTGGTCACCTTGGCACAGCACTGCTCCCTGTCTTTAACATTAGCATCTATGGGAAACATTGGTCAGCTTGACATGGCACTGCTGCCTGTTTTTAACATTGGCATCTATGGGAAATATTGGTCAGTTTGACATGGAACTGCTCCCCGTCTTTAACATTGGCATCTATATGAAATATTGGACTGCTTGGCATGGTATCTGTATTGCTGGGAGTCGGCAATACATTACAGCCACGACCAAGTTTAAATTACATTTTTTCCTATAGAAATGTCAGTATTGCTGCCAGTGGCGGCTGGTGTATTGAGGGCACAGGGGCGCCGCCCCCCCCTATCCATGCTTCTGGCCCCCTAATGTACATGCAGGGCGCCGGACGCATGGACTTCAATAGGGCTTTTTTTTTTAGCAATGTGATTAGAGCCAGAGGCTCTAATAGGCTAAAAAAACGGTGAGCCCACCCAGTTGTGTGAAAATAGCGAATGAAAATTCGCTATTGTCACACGGATCCTTCTCCTGGCCAATCAGGAAGTGGGTCTCACTGGGGAGGGGGCTCAAATCCATCATCACCCAGGATGACACACACTGTGCCCACACTACTTCCATCCCGGCTCCGCCCTGACATCTGCTCTTTACCTGCACAGCTGGAGGCCCCCCCCCCCCCCGGGTCCTGTCAGTATCACACAGGCCGACACCACTACTGGCAGGTGGGATCTGCTAGCAGACGCGGTGGCCGTGGGGTTCGCTGTTATTGTCCTGTCAGCACTGCCCAGACCGGACCTGTCCCCTCTACTGACAGATACAGCCGGCTGACGGTGAAAGGCGGAGCCAATGGCATGGCTTCTCCTTTCAGCCAATAGGGAAACGGGTCTCAGAGCCCCCTCCCCAGTGAGACTCATGTCCTGTTATCCCCGGAGTAGGGTTGGCTGGCAGCAGGTCTCAGGATTATTAGCATGATCTGGACATATCCCATACTCTGATTTCTGCAGATTTCAGCAGATCAACCCCCCTCCCCTATAATAATAACTATAACTGCCCCCCTCCTTATAAAGACAGACAATCTAAATCTTCCTTTGTATTTGATGTTATCATGACCAAGTAATGCATTATGAGAAGGCAGACATGCTTTGTTTCTAACTGAAAAATGTGTATTACTGTAGTATGTGTACAGTGACAGCATCAAAATCTTAATTTATGGCCAGGCCCCTAACCCCCAATTAATGGGGATATATACTGAGAGACACCTTAATATGGGGTGTACTGAGAGTGGGAGACCCCCTATTATGGATATACTGGGAGTCCCTCTATTTTATTACATGGGTTCTCTCAGTATATCCCACAATAGGGGTCTCTCAGTATATATCCCATAATAGGGTGTCTCTCACAGTATATCCCATAATAGGGCCCATGCTCCCTATTATGGGATATACTAGTACCGAGAGACCCCTTAATATGTGATATATTGGGAGAATTTGTTCACGCAAGCGAAATACAGGGGACAAAATGGGTGGAGTCTGTAAGGGGTGGGACTTCTGAGAAGTGTGAGGGGTCAAAATGGAAGGGCGGGGTCTAGCCCCCCACCATCTTAAAACTACACCAGCCACCACTGATTGCTGCAGAGGGCTCCATACATCGTACAGATGTGCCACTTTACAGGCACATTAAGGGGACCCCCCAGGCATGATATTTAAAGGAATTTTTCATTTTTATTGTTTCACTTTAAGCATCATTAAAATCACTGCTCCAGAACCTGGGTCCCCATATACTTTTTATGGCAATAACTTGCATATAAGCCTTTAAAATGAGGACTTTTGATTTTTCATGTTCGTGTCCTATAGACTTTATTAGAGTTCGCATGTTCGCTAGAACTTTTACACTGTTCGAGTTGTTCTGATGCAAACCGAACAAGGGGGTGTTTGGCCCATCACTAAAAATATTGTAGCCCTGTTATAGGGGGGTCATAGGAAATTGTCCTCTCCACACAGGCTATGGCGCTAACCTGCAGGTAACCAAATGAGCCAGAGCCTATGCTAAAGGAAGAGTGGACTATGAATATATTATTTGCAGTGCCTCCACCTAGAATAGGGCTCCAGCGTATATAGAGGTGATCCCTTTCTAGGACAATAACTAGTAACTCACCCAAAATAACTGACAGTACTAATACACCCAGCATAGATTTCTAAGAGTAAGATATGCAGACATACCAGCATGTGATTAGTGTAACTTTATATGATAAAGTGATGGCATTGAATACAACCAAAGCGATAACAGGAAGAATGTACATATGTCTGAGAAGAACAGCGTATAAATGTATCTATATATATCCAGATATATAACTAAAGGCCTTTAACACCAATACTTTCAATTAGGCACTGTGGCACAGTTCAGTTGCAGGGGCCCTTGATGAGATGACTTGTAAAGTGTAACACAATCCAGCTTGAGAGAACGATCACAGACACATCTGTGGAGCGGTGGCTTCCTGGGGACGTGTGTACAGACAAACACACAGATGGGCAAGAAGTCTGGAGCGTACCACCTGCAAGGCAAATCAGACCTATCTAGCCTATCTCTTGTTCCCTAACCTGACTATAGGCTATCAATGCTACCGGGCCTCTACCTATCGAAATGGAGTGGGTGTCTGAACGATGTATGCAATCAGGTTGCCTTGTTTTTTGGCCTCCCGTATTGAAACTGTTGGAGCTAAAAAATCTCAAGTGTAGGTGGGTGGCCTGGTTGGCCTACCAGCACCGAAAGCACCCTTTAGTAAGATGTTTTGTAAAACTGGGGTTAGATTGGTAGTATTAGTCTGTCCCCCCCCCCCCCCCCCCCCGGTGAGATGGCATTTCAGGATGTTTCTTTTTTTTTTCCCCCTATTTTTTTCCACTTTGTTATTGACCTTGACTCGGCTTGCCTCTGCTATCTAATTTGTCCTGGGATACGGCATGACCGTGCTCTATTGTTCCCTTCGCCGCTGTGTGAACTCACAGGCATAACTAGAACCTTCAGGGCCCTGGTGCAAGAAACCATGAAGGGCCCTTCCCTTCAAGCCTGGGGCTCTTCCCACTGATCCTGGGGCCCTTTACACTTGTTGCAGGACCCTTCCACAAGTTCTGCAGTGGGCCCCCTTCCTGCCATCTTGGGCCTCCCCACGGTGGTGGAATGCCAGGGCCAGATTACAACGGTGAGCTTTGCGATCCTGGAAGTTCACCCACTGGTGTCAGTAGTTTTTATTGTCTGGTATATTAATTGTATTATTTTTTATTATTTTATTTAATTTTTTTACAATGTCACTGACTATGACTCTGTCCATCAGAAAAGGAAGGAGCTGGTAAATTACATATTTTCCGACCCCTTCCTGGTTCTCTATTGTGACACATCCCCTGTAGCAGCCGGCAGGAGAGGGAAGGGAGCAAAGTTGGGAGGGGGGGAGGACACAGGGGCCCAGAGACAGCAGAACACAAGTGAACTGGCAGAGACAGCAGAACACAAGTGAACTGGATAGGAGGAGTGGCGGGGGCAGCATACAGAGAAACCAATTTCCTCCTGCAGCTACAGGAGGAAAAAGGAGGACAGTGGTTTCTCTAGATGCTGCCCCGACCCCCCCTCCTATACAGGTGTACAGGGGAGCCGCACATGCGCCCTGGAGCTATGGGCCCGGTTGCAATTGCAACCCCTGCAACCCCTTTAGTTATGCCCCTGATGCAAATAGCTCTCGCTGGGCGAGTGTGTGATTTCCTATTTTCAGCTGCTTCCTGGGCTGCCTTCTTCCCTCAATCCTCTAGATGGGGTGATTGGACGCCTTGGCTGGATTGGGAGGGATAGTGGGTGCCTCCTTGCGTGATCTATGCTCTGTTGGGCCCCGCTCATCGGTACTACGCATGTGCCATTCCGGCACACGAGCAGTCCAAAAATGCGTTCGGTGACGTCATCAGCCGGCAGTGCCTGTGCTTTGATGACTCACTGATCGGACAGGACTCAGGTGGCTATATAATGGGAGGTTTTTACCTCCCATTTTGCATGGACGGCCGGTGGTGTGGTTTTCTGTCTAAGCGACAAACAGCACATAGGTGAGTGTGCCAATTGAGCCAATTGACTTATTGGTCTCAGAACCTGATTGCTCCTGTTTTTTTATCAGATTGTTACTTTCTCCAGATGTTTGATCCTATGATTCATGCTAGCTGATATTGATGTATGCATTGCCTACAATGGTTTACTGACTATCCAATCTCCTTTGTAAAGTAACTTTACCCGCTAAATATTGATTAATGTCAAGCACTTATCAACTAGCCTTTTATATACTATATGTACAGTGGGTACGGAAAGTATTCAGACCCCCTTAAATTTTTCACTCTTTGTTATATTGCAGCCATTTGCTAAAATCATTTAAGTTCATTCTTCTTCCTCATGAATGTACACATAGCACCCCATACTGACAGAAAAACACAGAATTGTTGACATTGTTGCAGATTTATTAAAAAAGAAAAACTGAAATATCACATGGTCCTAAGTATTCAGACCCTTTGCTGTGACACTCATATATTTAACTCAGGTGCTTTCCATTTCTTCTAATCATCCTTGAGATGGTTCTACACCTTCATTTGAGTCCAGCTGTGTTTGATTATACTGATTGGACTTGATTAGGAAAGCCACACACCTGTCTATATAAGACCTTCCAGATCACAATGCATGTCAGAGCAAATGAGAATCATGAGGTCAAAGGAACTGCCTGAAGAGCTCAGAGACAGAATTGTGGCAAGGCACAGATCTGGCCAAGGTTACAAAAAGATTTCTGCTGCACTTAAGGTTCCTAAGAGCACAGTGGCCTCCATAATCCTCAAATGGAAGACGTTTGGGACGACCAGAACCCTTCCTAGAGCTGGCCGTCCGGCCAAACTGAGCTATCGGGGGAGAAGAGCCTTGGTGAGAGAGGTAAAGAAGAACCCAAAGATCACTGTGGCTGAGCTCCAGAGATGCAGTCAGGAGATGGGAGAAAGTTGTAGAAAGTCAACCATCACTGCAGTCCTCCACCAGTCGGGGCTTTATGGCAGAGTGGCCCGACAGAAGCCTCTCCTCAGTGTAAGTCACATAAAAGCCCGCATGGAGTTTGCTAAAAAACACCTGAAGGACTCCAAGATAGTGAGAAATAAGATTCTCTGGTCTGATGAGACCAAAATAGAACTTTTTGGCCTTAATTCTAAGCGGGATGTGTGGGGAAAACCAGGCACTGCTCATCACCTGTCCAATACAGTCCCAACAGTGAAGCATGGTGGTGGCAGCATCATGCTGTGGGGGTTGTTTTTCAGCTGCAGGGACAGGACGACTGGTTGCAATCGAGGGAAAGATGAATGCGGCCAAGTACAGGGATATCCTGGACAAAAACCTTCTCCAGAGTGCTCTGGACTTCAGACTGGGCCGAAGGTTTACCTTCCAACAAGACAATGACCCTAAGCACACAGCTAAAATAATGAAGGAGTGGCTTCACAACAACTCCGTGACTGTTCTTGAATTGCCCAGCCAGAGCCCTGACTTAAACCCAATTGAGCATCTCTGGAGAGACCTAAAAATGGCTGTCCACCAACGTTTACCATCCAACCTGACAGAACTAGAGAGGATCTGCAAGGAGGAATGGCAGAGGATCCCCAAATCCAGGTGTGAAAGACTTGTTGCACCTTTCCCAAAAAGACTCCTGGCTGTATTAGATCAAAAGGGGGCTTCTACTAAATACTGAGCAAAGGGTCTGAATACTTAGGACCATGTGATATTTCAGTTTTTCTTTTTTAATAAATCTGCAACAATGTCAACAATTCTGTGTTTTTCTGTCAGTATGGGGTGCTATGTGTACATTCATGAGGAAGAATGAACTTAAATGATTTTAGCAAATGGCTGCAATATAACAAAGAGTGAAAAATTTAAGGGGGTCTGAATACTTTCCGTACCCACTGTATATATATATATAATATATATAATATATATCACTATTGGTAGGCTAATATTGGGTGTTCCCCCTTGTGGTTTTCTCTCCATAGATTTGACTCTTTATTTACTGCACCCTGGTTCGTTATTATACATGCTACTTATGTGGATGAATGTTTTCCACTACATATTACTCTGTATGAACC
The DNA here is from genome assembly GCF_965119305.1 of Pelophylax lessonae. Lineage (NCBI taxonomy): Eukaryota > Metazoa > Chordata > Amphibia > Anura > Ranidae > Pelophylax > Pelophylax lessonae. The sequence goes on along the minus strand of NC_138768.1, from coordinate 326,360,731 downwards.
ACAACTAATCACTACAAGGTGAGATCCCCCTTTACATAATTATCTGCTTAGCAATATATTTTATGGCCTGAGGCCTAATACCCTTTATGATAAAAAGTGAGTACACCCCTCACATTCTTGTAAATATTTTATTATGTCTTTTCATGTGACAACACTGAAGAAATGACACTTTGCTACAATGTAAAGTAGTGAGTGTACAGCTTGTAGAACAGTGTCAATTTTGTGTCCCCTCAAAATAACTCAACACACAGCCATTAATGTCTAAACCACTGGCAACAAAAGTGAGTAAACCCCTAAGTAAAAATGTCCACATTAGGCCCAAAGTGTCAATATTTTGTGTGGCCACCATTGTTTTACAGCACTGCCTTAACCCTCTTGGGCACAGAGTTCACCAGAGCTTCACAGAATGCCACTGGAGTCCTCTTCCACTGTCTATGACAATATCATGGAGCTGGTGGATGTTAGAAACCTTGCGCTCCTCAACCTTCCATTTGAGGATGCCCCAGAGATGCTCAACAGGGTTTAGGTCTGGAGACATGCTTGGCCAGTCCATCACCTTTACCCTCAGCATCTTTAGCAAAGCAGTGGTCATCTTGGAGGTGTGTTTGGGGTCGTTATAATGTTGGAATACTGCCCTGCAGCCCAGTCTCTGAAGGGAGCGGATCATGCTCTGCTTCAATATATCACAGTGCATGTTGGCATTCATGGTTCCCTCAATGAACTGTAGCTCCCCAGTGCTGGCGGCACTGAGGCAGCCCCAGACCATAACACTCCAACCACCATGCTTCACTGTAGGCAAGACACACTTGTCTTTGTACTGCTCACCTGGTTGCCATCACACACACTTGACACCATCTGAACCAAAGAAGTTTATCTTGGTCTTATCAGACCACAGGACATGGTTCCAGTAATCTATGTCCTTAGTCCAAACTGTTTGCGGGCTTTCTTGTGCATCATCATTAGAAGAGGCTTCCTTCTGGGACAACAGCCATGCAGACCAATTTGATTCAGTGTGCAGCGTATGGTCTGAGAACTGACAGGCTGGCCCCCCACCCCTTCAACCTCTTTAGCAATGTGGGCAGCACGTGCACTCCACTCCTTTGGTCCAACATGGCGAGGCCTGTTCTGAGTGGAACCTGCCCTGTTAAACAGCTGTGTGGTCTTGGCCACTGTGCTGCAGCTCAGTTTCAGGGTCTTGGCAAACTTCTTATAGCCTAGGCCATCTTTATGTAGAGCAACAATTCTTTTTTTCAGATCCTCAGAGAGTTCTTTGCCATGAGGTACCATGTTGAACTTTCAGTGACCAGTCACCTGCTCCCCATTCACACCTGAGACCTTGTAACACTAATGAGTCACATGACACTGGGGAGGGAAAATGGCTAATTGGGCCCAATTTGGACATGTTCACTTAGGGGTGTATTCACTTTTTTTTGCCAGCGGTTTAGACATTATTGGCTGTGTGTTGAGTTATTTTGAGGGGACAGCAAATTTACACTGTTATACAAGCTGTACACTCACTACTTTACATTGTAGCAAAGTGTCATTTCTTTAGTGTCGTCACATGAAAATATATAGTAAAATATTTACAAAAATGTGAGGGGTGTACTCACTTTTGTGAGATACTGTATAAAAAATCTTTTAGGTTCAATCATCCATCAATAGTTTTTTTTTTTTTTTTTGAAAAGCTGTTCTCTGTCCATTTTGGCTTATCCCTCACCGTAGTCTGACTGTCCAGTGTTTGGTGACTTTTCTAACTTTTTAGGTGTGTATAAATTGGATGCTATGGTGATAGTTGAAACGTCTGAGGGGGTGGTACGATAATTGCCCTTTTTCCTCCCACCTTATTTTGTGGACTCTTTTTAATATAATATAATACAATGCACCTCTTACCTTTATCAGCATCCATCGTCATTTACTGTCCATCTGGCTCCCATAGTCGTCCTTGAGACTGCCATTTGGCGCTATGGCCCCATATGCTGTTGATGTGGGCTTTTGGTGAGTATAGCCTTGCTTTGTCTATATTAGTGGTGTGCCGAACCGAACACCCCCCCCTGTTCGGTTCGCACCAGAACATCTCGAACAGGGAAAAAGTTCTAGCGAGCATGCAAACTCTATTAAAGTCTATGGGACACGAACATGAAAAATCAAAAGTCCTCATTTTAAAGGCTTGTATGCAAGTTATTGCCATAAAAAGTGTATAGGGACCCGGATACTGCTCTGGGGGACATGCATCGATGCAAAAACATTTTTTTTAAATGATCGTTTTTATAGGAGCAGTGATTTTAATAATGCTTAAAGTGAAACAATAAAACCGAAAAATTCCTTTAAATATTGTGCCTTAATGTGCCTGTACAATGGCGCATCTGTACGATGTATGTAACCTGTTGCAGCAATGCTCACATTTCTAAAGGAAAAAATGTAATTCAAACTTGCTCGCAGCTGTAATGTATTGTCGGCTCCCGGCAAAAAAAAAATGAAAAAAAAAAAAACCGGCGTAACACCCCCCACTTTCCCAGTCCATACCAGGCCCTTCGGGTCTGGTATAGATTTTAAGGGGAACCCCATGTCATTTATTTTTTTTTTTTAGGCGTGGGTCCCCCACAGAATCCATACCAGACCCTTATCCAAGCATGCAGCCTGGCAGGCCAGGATAGGGGGGTCGACAAGCGAGCGTCCCCCCTCCTGAACCATACCATGTCGCTTCCCCTTAACATGGGGAGAGTGCTTTGGGGTGACCCCAAAGCCTCTTTTCCCCATGTTGATAGGGACAAGGGCCTTTTCCCGACAGCCCTGGGCTGTGGTTATTGGGGTCTGCAGGTAGGGGGCTTATTGGAATCTGTAAGCCCCCTTTAACAAGGGGGCCCCCAGATACCGGCACCCCCCTCCCCATGTGAATGGGTATCGAGTACATCATACCCCTACCCATTCACCAAAAAAGTGTACAAAAAAAATTAACACAAAAGAAAGTTTTTGACAAGTCTTTTATTCAAAAATAAAAAAATCGTGTCCCCTGATGTAAATCCATCGTCAATCACGATGCCCGCCACACCTGAAAAATAGAAAAAATTTAAAGACGCTTCACCTCTTCAGAGGCATCCCGCCAAATGACGCTCTTGAGTTTTGACAGCTTTTATAGGCAAGGGGTGGGTCCACCCAATTACATCACCGAAGGCGTCGCCCCGTCTGACGTCTATGGGAAATATTGGTCAGCTTGACATGGCACTGCTTCCTGTCTTTAACATTGGCGTCTATGGAAATCTTGATCAGTTTGGCATGGCACTGCTCACGAACTTTAAGTGACAGGGACACAAAATTTGGGAGCACTGAGAGGGGACCCAGGACTACAACTACACTGACTGCACTAAACTAACTCAGCTCACTGTCCACTAACTATCTGCCTAATCTCTATTATAACACACTATACACGGCTGCCGTGTAATCATCAGCCTTACATAGTATGGGACGTGGACTTGAGCCCCTGAGTCATGATTGGCTTAAGGTACCCTGTCTTTGGCCAATCAAGACTCCGACAGGACATTGGGACAGTATAATCCTAAAAAGGGAGGATAGATGGATCCATAGGTTTATGGATCACCAGGCCTCAATTATGCTTTTAGCTACAAGCCTTTCTTGTAATTTATTATTTTCTGTTTAATTACACATATTAATATATTTATATATATATTTTTTATTCTTCTCTTCATGAGCATTCCAATATGATATCTAATTGTATATTTGGGATATGTAAACAACAAGCTGTCATTTATTTTCTACCCTATGTATCTATATATGGTCTTATATTGAATTTGGTTTGGGAATGAGTTCAAGTTCATTTTTTCTGTTTCAACCTAATTCAATATATATGGGGCAGATGTGGGGGGGGGGGGTTGTCTCTCCCTTATTTGTACTGGGGGGTTCTGGTGTGCCCTCTCTTTTTGCTGGGGGTGTGGTGATACGCTGTTGCCGGGAGGATTTAATCTGATTGGATGGGTGCTGATCAGATCAACCTCCCAGGACGTGCATGCTCTCTGAACTAGGAGTGTGATCGCAGTGCATCAGGACACGATACGTCATAGGCATGCGCTGATCGAGCCTCATAGCACTCTTGCGCCACTAAATGGCGATGAAACACCTGAAGATCGGACGTGGTGCTGAACAACAAAGCATCCACCTGATGCTATTTGGCTTTAATATCAGTCTCTTTGCAAGGTGGTTCCCAGCCCTGATTATCCACTCTAGCTATAAATACTCAGATCTTGATACATCCTGGAGGCATTACACCCCCATGGATGCATAACTATTAAGCTCTCCACTGGCTCAGACATCTCCTGAATTCTTTTCCCATTTGTTGACCCAATATGGTATCCTTTACAGGTAGCCAAATATACAACTGGATTTAGAATTTCAGGTCTCTATTAGAGATTTATTGATTAACTGACAGCCTGAGCTTTTAGTCACCTGCATTCATCAATATATATTCTACTATGCAAAAACACCTGGCCAACACATTATATGCACACTTTGGGGTGTAGGGGTGTAGTTGGTACTCTGAAGGCTGTTATGGATTGTATTCTATTTTTAGAACACCAATGATATTCTCTTTATTGCTATGGATATTGTGGAAATCTGCATAGTGGATGCACCTGACTACCTGCAGTAAAGCTGGCAATTGTAAGGGCAATACCTTATTGATGTGGTTTTTCCTTTCCTCCTCTTTTGTATAGAGACTGTTTAATTGGCGATATACAGTACGCTATATCTAAACTTCATGATGACCTCTGATTAGTTGGGACCTCTTCAGATCCAATGGGCAAAAAATGACAGCTGTTGCATAAAGATATTGTTTACTATATGTTTATTGTTGGGTATGTATCACTCATATACTGTATATGTGATAACATTTGATAGATATTTTGTAACTATTGTAAGGGATTAGCTCGGTGGTAGGCGTATGGGTGACCCCTTTGGGGGTGCGTTTTCACAGAGATAGCCGATTAGAGGTTGAAAAACAAGACTGATTTATTCATGCAATTTACTTAACACAATTGCAAGCATCAAAACAGCCAAAATAAAATAAAAGACAAAATAAATCCTTGCCTCTGTGGGCGGCTACCTTCTCACGCTGGAACCTACCTAAGAAGTCTTTCCAACCTACTGTTGGGCCGACACTGCTGATCCTACAGCAGACACTCAAATGTCCATTTGTTTGCTTTTCACACAGCACAAACATTGTCCATTGAACATGTCCCTTTGTTTTCTTTCACACAGCACATGTTCATTTATAACAGGATCCTTTACTCTTCAGATTCTTCACATTGAACACAGTTCATTTAACAGGTCCCTTTACTCTTCACACTCTTCACATGGAACACTTTGTCTTCTCACCTTTGAGACGTCTTCACTCGTGGTTACCCTCCTTAGCTTCACATCGCTGTAGGGGGTCTTCTCCCATGCTCACCAGCTTGTCGGGAGGCACACATCCGACTGTCCCCCTCTCCCAGCCCACACGGCGACAGGCGGCAGCAGTCCTTCTCCCATGCCCACACGGCGTCGGGAGGTACACGTATGTCTGTCCTCCTCTCCCAGCCTACACGGCGACAGGAGGCAGCACTCAATAGATTTTCTCTGGACAAATTATAGAGGCCTTGATCTCCTCATTCTGAACAGCTGAATGGTTTTCAACTTCCTGCTGGCTCTTTTTGCAGCCAACACCCTATAGTATCAGTGAATTTTTCAAAGCAGGTGGGAATGTATCTCCTTCCTGTGACTACATTCCCAGATTTACCTGACTTCCTGTCACATACCCCCCCCTCTTGTTTCAACCCTAGGGTTGGGACACATATTTCCAGGCACGCATGTGTCAGGCACTGCTGACTCACTGATAAGCCTCCTATTATCCTCAAGCTTCCGGATGAAACTGTTTCTGTCATCTTCACTGACAGATTTCTCATAAATGCCACACAGTTTGTCTCTCATCTCATATACACATTCTTCAACTGCATTTTTGGCATAATTTTGCTCCTTCTCGTTTCTGTCATCTTCATTGACAGCTTTCTCATAAATGTCAGACAGCTTGTCCCTCATAACCGTCTGTCCAATCCACCATGGAGGACCGTGATCCATAGGCAACTCAATTGGGCTAGTCTTGATGTTTTCAACATTCTTAAGACGCCTCTCTCTGCAATCCATAAATGTTTTCCACAAAACTTTGAGAACCTTTGCTTCACTAAGCTTTGTTCCAAGTAGGGACTCTTGACATCCCTCTGTGACTTGAGTTGCCTCTCCATACATCTGTACACAATCATTGACTTTTTGTTGTAAAAGGGAATGATCTTCCTTCTTGAGCTTTGCTTGCTCTAAGATGCTGTGCAGAGGATTTTCCAATTGAGACAACAGGCTGTCACACATTTCTTCAAAGTGACCCCTGTTCCTTTTCCCAGAGATATCAATATCATTCAAACATTTCATATTCATAGGCAGATCTGAAGCATTTGCACTCATCAACTTCTTAAACTTTTCGCCCTCCTGAGCGAGTCGCAGTAAAGGCCTACTATTTGATTTGATATTCAGTTTATATTTCTTGCCAAACTCTTCACAGAAGTAGCCAACCAGAACATCATCAACTTTCCTTCCACCAACATAGGGGTCAAAGGCAACAACACAGTTGAACCCAGCGATCTGGGTGGTATCCATTATAGACCTCCTCTCTGCATCAGTGAAGAAGCATGGAACTGCAACACATTCTTTTACAGGTTTCTTCAATGCACTTTCTGCTGAACTATTTGACCGCTCAAGGTCACCTAGTTCTTTTTCTCTATCTGAATTCCACATGGAATGCATCTCAAGATCACGATCAAACTTCTGCCACCCGTCTTTCACCAGTTCCATTTTGGAAACACTCCCTGAAAGGCACTTATTCATTTGCTTCACGTTTTCACCAACAGCCTTAGTTTTCTCCACTAGGTTTTCAGCCTGAACTGAGAAATCACCACATTTCTTACTCAGCTCCTTTGTTTGCTGAAGCTCTAATGATACATTTTCCAATGCTTGAAGTTTTTGAAGGAACGGTTTATTCCAAAGGGGTGATTCAAGCCACATGTCGTCACATTTCTGAGGCTCACTCAGGACAGACCCCAAAACACTGATCCTTTTAAAAACTGCATCAGGCACACTATCCCCTCTTTGGGACAGATCCTCTGTTGCCTGGAATTCCTCTTCCAGTTCCTGCAACGGAATCTTCATCTCTTCTAGTTGCTGTTCTAAGGCTCGCTTAGACTTTTCTAGCTCCTGAACGCTTTTCACAACATCATCCTTGGAGCTGACCAATTCTTCCATTTCTGTACGCAGCTGTTTAACACTTTCTAGTTCAGCCTTACACTCTAGAGCTTCCTCCAAAGAGCGAGCCAAGAACAGGGCTTTGCTCTCGTTATCACGCACCTCCGTTTCTGCACGTGCGCGTTCTTCTGCATATTTTGCAGACACATTCTTCTCTTCACCAAGCATCTGATCAAACTTCTTTTTCACATCTTCAACACACTGTAATGAACCAACGCTTTCTTCCATGCGTTTTTTCATAACCGCTATCTGAGCTTGCAATGTTGCGACTTGCTCTGATAGGTTTTTCTTTGCTTCCGCCTCCTCTTTTAATTGTTCCAGGAAGCCATTTTTCTCATCTTCCATTTGTTTGAGCTTTGTGCTAAAACTCAGCCTTTGACACCTCTCTTCCTGTAAGAGTTCCTGCGTGTCTTGCAGCTGCGATTCCAAGATAGAAAAATCTTCCGCAATTTCTCTAGATTTGCTGTCTGCTTGAGAAAGCTGATTTGTAACATTGTCCAACTCAACCTGCAGTCGGTTTGCCTTCTCTGACAGCTTAGCACACAATCGGTCACCTTCTGACACCTTGACTTGCGATTCCAGAAGCTGTGCCTCTACTTTTTCCCTCTTATGTTCACAATCTCCTTTTCCCTGCATAAGAGCCTTCACCTCATTGGCTAGCATCTGGGAATAAGAATGTAATTCTGCCACACAGGCTTCTTTCTCCTTTAACTGCTGCTGGACACGTTGGGCTTCCCCTTTCCAACTTTCACAGTCCGCACGCCATTCATTTACCACATTGCTCAAAGTAGTGAGCTCATACACAGTACTCAGTAATTTAGCCTCTCTTTCACTTTTCTCGTTGTCGCTGAGAGACAATGTCGTTTTCAGAGCGACATTCTGTTCCTGCGACTCCTGCAGGTCTATTTTTGTAGCTCCCAAAGACTGAAGACTTTTTTCCAGCTGATTACGCAACTCCAACATATCAGCCATACTTTGCTTCTGCAAAGTCTGAATTTCACTTTCCTTTTCCATGAGGATGGTATCTTTCTCCATTATAGTCTCTCTGCGTTTTTGCAACTCGACCAAAAGAAGAGCAGTGGATTCTTCCCACTGTAACACATGAGACTTGAGTAGTTCATTCATTTCCTGCAAGTTTCTATGCTCCATTTTAAGCAATTCCAAGGCTTGTTCCTTTTCTTCCATTTTCCGTTGCAAGGCATCCAACTCAGCCCTGCACACATACTCGGTTTCCTCCAAACCGATGGCCTCCATTGGCTGCTGGCGTCTCTGTTTCCAGCCTGCCATGCTCTCTTGATGAGCCTTTTGTTGAGCTGCAAAGCTCTGCTGAAAATCCGCATTTGCCTGCTGTTGAGCTGCATTTGCTTGCTGTTGAGCTGCATTTGATATAATCAGATGTTTCAACATCTCCTCCATTTTGAGTTTACTTTTCATCTGAGCACACTGCGTCTCCATAGCAGTTTCATCAGTGTTGCTAGGGACAACAACCTTCCTCTTTAGTAGACTCTCTTTAGGCATGGATGGGGCTGGTTCAGACGGCAACATCCCCTCCATCCATAGAATCCGGTCTCTCATTTCATCTATCTTTGCATTCTTCAGGCGTTTTGAACGCCCCATCTTCAATAACTCCACAAACAAATTTTTCACAGTCCAGCAAAAATTTTTCAGACCACTGTCTCTTTAACACATGTAGTTTTTCTCTCTCTCTTGCAAGATCTCTTTTCCTGCACACACAGTTTGTGCAGTCACTTGCACCAGACACAACAAAGTTCATCAAATAATTTTGAGACCGCTGTCTCTTTAAAACACTTTTTTTTTTTCTGTCAGGATCTTCTCTCCTGCACACATAGATTGTGCAATCTCATGCACCAGATAAAGTTCATCAAACATTTGCACTTCCTTGCAGGGATCTCTGCTTATGCCCACTGCATACCTCCACCATATGTAAGGGATTAGCTCGGTGGTAGGCGTATGGGTGACCCCTTTGGGGGTGCGTTTTCACAGAGATAGCCGATTAGAGGTTGAAAAACAAGACTGATTTATTCATGCAATTTACTTAACACAATTGCAAGCATCAAAACAGCCAAAATAAAATAAAAGACAAAATAAATCCTTGCCTCTGTGGGCGGCTACCTTCTCACGCTGGAACCTACCTAAGAAGTCTTTCCAACCTACTGTTGGGCCGACACTGCTGATCCTACAGCAGACACTCAAATGTCCATTTGTTTGCTTTTCACACAGCACAAACATTGTCCATTGAACATGTCCCTTTGTTTTCTTTCACACAGCACATGTTCATTTATAACAGGATCCTTTACTCTTCAGATTCTTCACATTGAACACAGTTCATTTAACAGGTCCCTTTACTCTTCACACTCTTCACATGGAACACTTTGTCTTCTCACCTTTGAGACGTCTTCACTCGTGGTTACCCTCCTTAGCTTCACATCGCTGTAGGGGGTCTTCTCCCATGCTCACCAGCTTGTCGGGAGGCACACATCCGACTGTCCCCCTCTCCCAGCCCACACGGCGACAGGCGGCAGCAGTCCTTCTCCCATGCCCACACGGCGTCGGGAGGTACACGTATGTCTGTCCTCCTCTCCCAGCCTACACGGCGACAGGAGGCAGCACTCAATAGATTTTCTCTGGACAAATTATAGAGGCCTTGATCTCCTCATTCTGAACAGCTGAATGGTTTTCAACTTCCTGCTGGCTCTTTTTGCAGCCAACACCCTATAGTATCAGTGAATTTTTCAAAGCAGGTGGGAATGTATCTCCTTCCTGTGACTACATTCCCAGATTTACCTGACTTCCTGTCACACTATGTATAATTTTATGATAAAAGACCCTACATGTGTATTTTTGTCGAAGAAAAGCTCGCCATCAAATACTTTCCTGAAGAAGCTGTTGCCCCGAGAAAAGCACCTGCGTCAAATGGAATTTATGGGGAGACAATCCACCACCCAACGGCAGCAGGGTGGACGGATAAGTGTGACTATTAGGGAATTAAAGTGTTCTTATATAGATCTATATGTATATGTCCAATGTCTGTTAAAAATCTTTTATCTATGTGGTTTTAATGAATACTTTTCTTGCACAATAAAATCACACTATATGTGCTTTCAGGGTACCTTGAAAGTCCTCTATGTAGTTTGTTAGAAACAATTTTTGTATACCCTCCTATGGCTGTCAGCTGCTTCACTGAAAGCTATACAGGGAGATGAGTGCCTGTAACTGCCCCCATACCTCCCAACTTTCCAGTTTGATGCAAGTCCAGGCGTCCTGGTGATTGAGGCTGATTGAAGTTTTAGCACTTGGTTCTAGGTTTTTGGTTCGGCACTTGCCTAGTGGGAGCGCACTAACTTGGGCACTGGTTGCCTCTGCCTAGCGGCTTGTGCAGGGTGTATGGGATACTACACACTGCGATTCAGTCTCTGTATTGTAGCTGACATCTCAGTGCCCGCTGCTTGTCACAGTAAGTTACGGCATCTCAGTGTGTGGTATCACCAGGGTTGGGACTAGGAGGGGGAAGGAGTGTCGACGCTCGCTAGCACCGAGCATTTGCCCATGTCTCTTGCAGGGTATCCCTGGGTCTCCAGCACTGTGATCACCGACACTGTAGCAGCCAGTATCTCTCCCAGCCGGCTGCATGTTTACAGCAGCTATAGTGTCAGAGTGCCATAGGAAGTTTCCCATAGGTTCCTCCTCAGCTCTGACATGTGTTCTGACAGGACAGGAGGGGGAGCTTGGGAAAAAGATCTCCCGGTGCTGAGGTCCTGGGAACTGTCTGAGGAGTCTCTACAACTAAAGTCTGTGCTTGGGGCAGGAAAAAGAGGCTCCAAAAAAATTGTAGGTGAGGGCATTTGTATAGGAGGGGAGGGGTTAAACAAGAGATTTGTGTTGAGGGGGGCTTTGGGGGGGGGGTTAGGATAGTTTGAAGGAGATTTATACTGGAAGGGAGTATATGAGGGTGAGGATTTGTGCTTAGAGGGGAGATGGAGGGATGGGGAGGGGAAGGGGGGTAAGATAATTTGTGCAAGAAGAGGAGATATATGGAGGATTTATATTGATAGGAGTGATATGGGGGGATTTATGTTGAGAGGGGGGATGTTTGCTTGGAAGGGGAGATTAAGGGGAATTTTTGTGCCAAAAAGGGGGATTTGTGCTGGAAGGGGGTATATGGGGCTGAGGCTTTTGCTGAGAGGGGGGATATGGGGGGTTTGTGCTGTGAGATGGAAGGATGGGGGTAGGAAGATTTGTTTTAGAGGGGGTTTTAGGGGGGAGGAAGATTTATACTGGAAGGGAAGGTTGGGGGAAGGATTTGTGCTGGGAGGGGAAATTGGGTGGGGGGGGGGCGGGGTTGGGTAAAGGATATTGTGCTCGAAGGAGAGATGGGGAGTATTTGTGATGTGGGGATGATTTTTGGGGGGAGAGAAAGCATTTTTACCAGAAGCTGTATTTGTGTGTGTGTAGGGGGGGGGCTGTGCTGGGAGGGTGAGAGGATTTATCCTGGGGGGATTGGGATGGATCCCATGGTAGAAGGTAGGAGAGGATTTGTCCTGGGAGTTGGGGTTGGGGGAAGATTATTTGTTTTGGGAAGGATTAGTGCTTTTTTTTTTTTTTTTGGAGGAGGGATGCATATTTTTGCTGAAAGGGTGAACTAGCGTAGAGTAATGCATGTGCTAGCATAAGTCCTCTCCCCTCCTAAAACACCCCTCCCCAGTAGATATCTGTCCCCAACTCTATCCCCACGTTCTAATACAAGTGCTCTACCTCCCAAAAGTGACACCCCAGCACATACCCGAAGCCTGGGTTTTGTTAACCCTTGCCCCTTAAGCCCCTCTCACTGAAACATTTGGCAACACCAATTTTTGTTTGTTTTGCTAAGCGTGCTACAGGCTTCTACCTCCCTCAAATGTCCCTCCCTCATTCTCAACTTTGAAAAATGGGAGATGTGCCCCCACCACCGCATTGATCATCCCTGACTGTCAACCAGAAAGGGATCATCCATGAGTGCAGTGTAGGTCAGAGCACAGTGGCCCCCCATCCTCCCTTGGGGCCCGTGTTCAGTGAACACCCTGCACCCATGGATGATACGTTACTGACTCTCACCAATCACTGCACAGGTATATTGATCAGGTGTATTGATTGCATTTTTCACTATTTATAAAGCTTTGATTTTTGATAGGTTTACTAACATTCCTCCATTGTTTTTCTATAAAGCAGTTCATGTACATGCAGTTAGTTATCTTGTTACATTGTGCCTCTCTTACACAATAATATGTGCCGGATTCTTCAGGTTTCATTCCAGTGAGTTTTAAAAACACTTCTCTTTTATTTGTGTCTCTGGACAGAGTCAGTCGTCCCTTAACAGAGCTGGAATAATCTGCGACTGCATTATGACATATTCTCCCCAACCACACCAGCGGTTTCCTTTCTGATTGTCGGCTCCAGTGCACACAGTGCATGTTAGTGCTGTCAGTGAGGGAGGCTCCGGTCACTTTACAGGTCATTTCCAGAATCTCTGATGGCTTCACAGTCCCAGGACCAAACTCTGCCATTGTGATTTGTGATGTGACATCTGAAAAATATATATTATATCTTGTTATATATTACATGTCTTGTATCTCAGATCTCTTAGAAACTGTAAATGAATAATCTAGATAGAAAAAACACACATTGTACTGAAGATACAATAAGGAGTAACCACAGGAGATGTGTCATGTCTGAAGTTGTGTCTTGGATTCGGTTGCACTGATTCTGATCAGTTAACTTTTCCTATATAACGCTCTGTATTTAAACAGAAATTTACCATGAATACGTTTTGCATAAACTGAAATGATTGGGTGAGTGGAACCGATGATATGAACTGTTACTTTCTCTTATGGGAAGTTCTGTATTCAAACAGAATTTTACAGAAATATAAAAAATATAATTTATACCAACTGAAATAGCTCAGTTTAGTCACACAAGTGTAGTCCTACAAGTAGAATATTTTATGGTGGCCATACATTCAATGATTTGATCAAATGATTCTTCACACAATAAGATAATATGATTGGATCTATGAATTATCGAAAAAGACACTTACTGTGTCATCAATTGATCTCAAGCAAAACTGATAGATTTAATCATTTTAATAATAAATTATTCAGATCAGCCTGGATGGAAAATCTGATTGTAAGAAAGTAGATATTTTGGTGTGATCGTTAAGTGTATGGTAAACAGAACAATCTTTTCTAAAGAAGGTGAAATATCATCAGTGATACTCTAATAGTAATCAACAGTAGCACAAATGATACAAAAAACAAATTATCATAAACTAATAAATAAATGCTGTAACAAATGTCCAAAAAAATGCTGAAAAATATATCCATCAAAGTGCTAGAAACAGTGCTTCATTTCTTCTCACTGGAGATAACACACCAAAAGTCCATCACCACAGTGAAAGTACAGCCCGGAGCAAAATAAGAAAAATAGGCGCAGGGCGAGCATGATTGGGCCATCAGTGGAATTGGCAGAGTAGGGGTTAATAATAAGTAAACTTCGCTGGGGTTTTTCCCTATTGGCCCCTATTAGTTGCGGTGGGAGGGGCCGAATAGGGGGGAGTTATGCTAACCTGCCGATCCAGGGCATCAGAACAGTGTGGGTGGAGGATCGTTCCCGCCTGCCCGCCCCTACATTGGAATTTCTTTCTACTGTGATTGTTTTCTGATTTGACGGTTGGGGTCTTTGGAGGTATTTTGGTAAAACCTGCTGTGCTTATCAGTTTAGGGACCCATCTAAGGTATGGAGTCACCTGGGGAATGCCAGTTAATAGGTGGGTTAACTGGTAGTTTAAATTGGGAGGTATCTGCTGTGTGTTGAGGTCGTCCCGAGCCGGTGTGGTGCGGCTTTGGACAGTTAAAAGTTACGCAGAACAAAAATGGTATTTTAAATTTGGGCCTCCAAAGATCGGCAACCTTATGTTTATCTTTTATTATATTATTTTGGTTCCTGTTCTAAGGAATGTGTTATATATATTTTTGTTTCTGGTTAATAAATGACCATTTCGGCCAATTTTATTCCAACAACGGTGTCTGTGTATTTACTGCAGGAAGTTTAGGTAAAGGGGTTGGGTTTTAGGATAACGGTAATGTTGGGGGAGATAATTACATCTGGGGTGCCTTAGTCAAGTGCAGTTCCCTCTCCCTTTGGAATATCACTCACTGGACTTTATTGCCACTCATTCTCATGACTAGCAATAGCGCTTATATGATGATAAAAGAAATTCAAACATCACCTCCAATTCATTACTCCGGTTCTCATATTAATAGCCACATGTGGAAGAAAAATGTAACACCTCCAATAATGTAATATCTCAAGATACCCGCTTTTTTTAACCGCTTGCCACCCAGCCATTGTAGTTTTACTGAGGCAGGTCGGCTCTGTCCCGGGAAACAACTTACCTGCCTCACTAAGCAGTGTCCTAGCAACATCCTGGGAGTATTCCAGTCAGGCTTCATGAGGTATGTAAATGGCCTACACCTAAAACAAGGGCATTATTCAATTTTAGACAAAAAAGCTGTAAAGTTTGTTTTTATCTAAAAACACCCTTACCTGCATAGGCAGTTTTTTTGTAAGGCCTAATGCACACTGGTTTCTTGTAAACATTGTTTACCCTGACAGGAGAAAATAAGCGTTATAAACTCACCTAAGTAAACCTACTTGGTATACACATACTGTTTCTGGCCTTGGGTAGGCAGAACATTTATCAGGTTAATAAAGATGCTTTGGCAGTATAATAGAAGGGGTACTGCTAGAACGTCGTTTTCGTCTATTTCCAGCATTTGGAATGCAATTGGTTAGTTCCCGTCCCATCCGGCCATCTAGCATATATAAAGGAACGCAGCGTCTGCAAGGCCAAGCCCCTGACATCACCTAATGATGAAACGTGTAGGAAGGAGCTTGTGACATACAACGCTAGTTCATGCTGAGACGTGGTGGCCATCTTGCTGGTTGGAAACGCCGTTCAGACTTGCGTAAAGACATGCTGGTTTTTATCATCACAATGTGATGGGGTTTTATGGTCTTTTTTTTTAATAAACTGGTTGAAAGATACCTATACTATGAGAAGCATTTTGTTTGCTTTTTATGAGACATATTAATCCAGGGGAAGATCGCAAGACAGAGAAGGAGAGCGTTCACTGGCAGTCCAAGGGTCCTTTGAGGATTTATCCACTGCTAGTCCAGACCTTTTTAATGAGGGTCCTGGTTTGATGGTAAGAGGCTGTGGTGTTGGGTGTCGGTGGTGGCTTCTATTATTTCAAGTTTTACCCTGTCATGTGAAATCCCTTGGGAATACCATACTGGAAGTGGACTTTCAATCTGACTTATGTTTTAATTAGTGCTACACCTTTATCTTTTTAATTTATTTATTTTTTTAACTCGTTTTATTGAAGGAGTAACACAGTAGTCACGTACAATATTATGCTCAACATTAATGCAAAAAGACACAATACATGTAAAATTGTCTTGAGATACAGTCAGAAATAAGACATATATAGTTTGTCTTACAGATCATTCCACTGGATGCAATTTCTGCTAATCATTTTGGGTACTTGCAAGAATACAAAATAACCAAGAGATTTCTCTAAATATAAACTAGTACACTTCCAAGATCCTTTTAATCACGGTTAATAAGTGGAGAAGCACACCATTTATCCCAGATTTTATTATATTTCCCGGAGCAACCCCTATGTTCATATACAATTTTTTTCATATGGTAGGATAATATTAATCATCTTTATCCAGGTAGCAACAGAAGGTGGAGCCGGCTGAATCCATTTGATTGCTATAGCTTTCCGTGCCAAGAATAAAGTCTCCATCAACATGATTCTATCATATCTCTGCCACTGTTCCTCATCTAGAATCCCAAGAAGGCATACCCATGGAGTCTTTGGTACCTGCATTGAGATAACAGTGGAGAGCAAGTTAATTACCCTATCCCAATATCTAGCAATCACAGGGCACAGCCATATAACATGTGTGAAGTCGGCTCGTGCACAGTCACATCTAGTGCAACTGGGGGTAGGTATACGATTCATAGCATGTAGCCTAGTGGGGAGCCAGATATGTCTGATGTAGCATGTATAGTTGTATCAATTTATTATTAACAGCCGGGGGGGCCTGTAGGTGTGAGGAGCATGCTGCTTCCCACTCCTCCTCAGACAGATCTGAGATGAGTTACCTCCACCTAGAGAAAACTAGCAATGGGGTTTGGTTAATGGTGGCTGTCAGTAAGTGGGAGTATATTTTGGATATAAGACCCTTGGGGCCCTGGGACCTCAATATTCCTATTAGTGGATAGTTGGAGAAAGTAACTTTGCTTACTCTGAACTGTCCCTTTAGAGCATGTCTAAATTATATACACTTGTACAGTGCACTAGCAGGGAGATTATATTTATTTTGCAATACAGTGTAAGGTAGTATAATGTTATTACAATATATGTCTCTAATATATACAATATTCCTTTGCTGCCAGAAGGCACTATTAGGAGAACGCAAAAGATGTGGTAGCATAGAG
The DNA here is from genome assembly GCF_965119305.1 of Pelophylax lessonae. Taxonomy (NCBI): domain Eukaryota; kingdom Metazoa; phylum Chordata; class Amphibia; order Anura; family Ranidae; genus Pelophylax; species Pelophylax lessonae. The sequence continues at coordinate 326,343,831 of NC_138768.1, read as the reverse complement.
TTGTGCCAAATTGGGAGATCTTCCATGATATCTGTGAACCCAGATATTCATTTGGCTTCACGCCAAACTGCACGAGCTAAGTTCAGAATAGGCAAGTCCATCCTCTCTAAAGCTGTCATTGGTGCCTCTAGTGCTATCAATAAGTAGTGTATTATAAGGGTGTAAGCTAAATATGACTCAACTATTGCTGGAGTAATCAGTATAAGCCATTCTGTCAAATGTCTAAGCTGTCCTGCCAAATAGTATTAATATAGAATAGGTAATGCCATTCCTGCTTCATCTTTAGGGTGTTGGAGCGTGACATATTTAAGCTTTCGCCAATTGTTTGCCCAGATTAATGAACTAAACGTTGCATCCAGGTTTTTAAAAACTGTTTTGGGTAACCTTTATCTTTTTACTTGTAGCACCCTCCTAGGTAGGTGCTAGGAAAACGCATTAATTTGCTTCTTCTTCTTATCAGGGGAGCCTGATCTGTTGGGTTGCCTGTTGCATGTCTCCAGGTGTGATTCACTGGGTCTGAGGGAGTGTCCCCACTGCATCCAATGAGGGAGCTTGTTGAACAGTGGAGGAAGCCAGCCAGTGACACATTGGCATTTGTGGGAGTCCCAGTGGGAGGGCATTCTTGCAATGCATCCTGGGATTGCTCATAAAAGCCGGGGTCACATGTGACAGGGCATCTTTGGTGGGAAGCAGGAGGAGTCCCAGGAGGAGGTGGATGGCTGTCTCTCCTCCTGCAGGTGTGTGAGAAAGGGGGTCTTAGGTGGTCGGCCTAGTGAGCCAGGTGTGGAGCTGAGCAGCAGAGGATCTGGTGTAACTGACGGTGGAGCTGCTGGCAGAGTCTCTTGTGAAAAACCGTGTCCATGAGTACTGAGGGATCTGCCAAAGGGTCTGGCCCAGGAAGAAGGACCACTCCAAAGAAGTCAGGGGATCAAGAAGCTAGCTCACACGGAGAGTATTACAGTAAAGGGGGTGCCATGTAGAAAGCCCCAAGGAATAGGAACAAATGGGGTGACAGGAAGGGCCCTGAAGAGTGTTCTGCAATACAGTACAACTTATCTAAAGCGGTTCATTAAGTGTTAGGCCGCAGGCCTATATTTGTGGGAGGAGCTAGCGTGCCTTTAAGACGCTGCTCCTCCCCTCTCCGCCTGCCACGTCACACGCTGTCATCCCGGACAGCCGTACTTCCGGTTGGGCAGCAGCCGCCGCTGCCCCCGCCATCTCCGCTGACACGGCCGACACCGCCATCTCCGCTGACACGGCCGACACCGCCATCTCCGCTGACACGGCCGACACCGCCATCTCCGCTGACAGGGCCGACACCGCCAACTCCGCTGATGCCCCCGCCACCGCCGCTGTTTCCTCCCGGCCTGCCTGCAGCTTGCTTCCAGCCTCCTGCACCGTCATCCTCCGCTCGGGCGGCCCGACCATCCGTCCGGCTGCCGGGCGGCAGGTACTGCTGGGGGGGGGGGGGATCCTGCGGGGGCTTGATTTCTGCCTTGCCTGCTCCAGACCACGGCCACACTTCATACAAGGGTTCTGGGGGGGCTTGATTCTGCCTTGCCTGCACCAGGCCTCGGCCACACTTCATACGAGGGTCTCTGGGGGGGTCTTGTTTTCTGCCTTGCCTGCACCAGGCCACGGCCCTGCTTCTTACTACTCTTTCTGTCCGTACCACTGTACTAGCTGTGTACTTCTATACTGTTATTTTCTATTGCTACTTTGGGTACTGTTGCCCTGCCTATGATCACTGCCTTGTACTATGGTACTGCCGCTCTAATACTATTGTGACTAGGGGTACTGCTACTAATACTTTTGCCATGGGTTGTTACTCTTATACTATTGTTACTATAGGCACGGCTACCTTAATACTATTGTTACCAGGAGTACTGCTACTCTGCTATACTACTTGCCATGGGCATTGCTACTCAAAATACTATTGTTAACACAGGTATTGTTACTCTAATGGTTACTAGGCATACTACTCCGTAATACTATTTCCATGGGTACTGCTGCTATGTTATTGTCACACTACTGTTACTGCTGTTATCTTTTGGACTACTGTTATTCGTGTCGCTACACTCCATGTAGTGTTCTACTGTTACAGCTACACGGCCATACTGTTAAATACCACAACTACTGCGTACCGATACACTGCTATGCCGGTACTGTGTGCACCATGGCGGTATATATATACTGCCACATTTTCAATTACCACCGCACGCGCTACTGCTTACACCTACGGATGCGCTACCAATATCATTTCCTTACATGCACTATTGCCATACATGCCGTCACGCATGTCACTACCATGGACGCTACCATACGGCCACGCTGCATCACCGTTGATACTATTCCCACCACATGACTGCTATACACTTGTATCACTACCAACGCTGTTACCACCGCCGTGCTACGGTTACACTGCCACACTACATGACTACCAATACGCATGTGTTGCCGCTGTCATACTACTACACTACGTTTGCTACTACCGTGTGTACCACTACTACTTCGTTGTCATGTTGCACTACCCTTTCATCAAGCCTCCGTATAGGGTTAGGGAACTGGCTATTTAGGGCTAGGCGCTGGCCTTAGTCTCCCTGGTAGCTGGTCCCGCGAGGCCAACACCCCAATCTCAACACAGAGATTTTTCGCCCTCGGGCCAAATCATAGTTAGTGCCTCGCATCCACCCATCTCTTGGGGTCATAGTCAGGGCCTCACCTGTCACGGCCACACGTTTTAAATCTTTTACTGTCACCGAGAGGTCAACCCCCCGCCACCACGCTAGTGGCTCGTGCCCCACGCCCAAATCATAGATAGAGCCTCTCATCTGCCGCTCGGCAACTAGCAGGGCCTCACCTGTCATGGGGTAGTCAGCTTTTGCCTCGGCACTAGTTAGCCAGCCAGTTCTGTTTTAGCTCAACGGTGTTTGTTTAACCAATTTTCCTTGTGTGTTATTTTCTCTTTTCAGCATGTCTCAAGCAGTCATCGTAGGTGAAGGGTCATCCCCCCCAGGCACACCCGCTAGGCCTACCACCCCTGTGAGAGCTGGTACCCCCAGGGAATTCTGAGAACCTTCCGCGCCAGGCCCCTTGTAAGACCCTGGACCATCCCCAGGACTTCGTCTGTTTTTTAGCCATACGGGCACCCCTTTTTCAGCTACGGCAAGTAGGCTGGATTCTGTGAACAGCTCTCGGCACATCCTGGGGATCCTGGACTGGGTACCAGCTCTCGGGGGGGGGGCTCGGACGGACATTAAAGGGACGCTAGACACCATCTTCTGATCACTACAATCAAACAGTGACAGACTGTCCAAACTGGAAACGCTGACCATCCCACATGGTCCCACTTCCCTCTAAGCCGTTACAGGCTCTCGCTCCTAACAACTGACGGAGTAGGCCCCCAGCCTCGCCTTTTTCTTCCCTTCTGCTTCCCCAGTCTTTTCCCCGGCACACATGGTCCCCCCCAGCACTCCGCAAGGACATTTTTGAGGGGAGAACATGTATCTGGTTTCCTTACTGTCTGCCTCCCTAGACGGTGTAGGAAACTGGGTGTACAGTTACGGTGATTCGGCCATCATGATGAAGGCCAGAGACCCAAGACTCTACAAGCTTCCATACCAGATTTTGTCCTAGCCTTCGGCATCCACAGGGACATCGCGTGCTCCGTGCGTTTGCAATGCCGGAAGGTATTAGGTTTTAACTTCTCGTAGTGGTTGACTTAGGCGGCAAGTACGGGGGTTTTCTTGTTCTTCGACTTCCGCAAGTCTGTATCAGCAAGCAGTGGCAGCTTGGCCCAGTTAACGTCCATTCTCACTGGAGCCTCTTGGGCTAGGAACTATTTTTTTCAGGTATTTTCGCAGGCTCAGGCAGTCTGCTCTTCCACCTCTCATACTGCCGACCTGTGCCCCGCGGAGGCCGATCCCTCCTTTCCTGGTTCCTCATGGGGGAGCTAGTAAATCCGATCGACGTAGCCTAGGGACAGGCTTGGTCGTCCCGTCATTTGTTTGGCTCAATTATGCTATAACCCTAATGGAGGTGCCTGTAATTTTAGCGCCTGCAGACTACTGCACATCTGTTCCATATGCCTTGGGCCCATGCCAAATCCATGGGCCTGCTAAGCTAACCCGAGCCTGTATTTACCCTCATTCTATCTACCAATTCTCTCTTACCACTTCACCCTGGGTAATGCCATCCAAGCAAACTTGAAGGCAGGTAGGGCCGCATGGCTCAGTTAGTCCGTTACTCCTACGCCGTGAATTGTTTCCCATTCGTCCTTCCTTGTTCATGGTGTCAAGGGCAGAAGTATGTTCCTTGCTGTTAGTCTCACGTTTGGGGCCTAGAATAGCCCGGGTAGTTTCGACACCTTGCTGAGACTCCCTGCTGGTTCCTCCTCTTTTTTCTCAAGGTGCCCCACGATGTTACATCAAGTGGATGATTTCCTGTTGGTCGTACATAGCAACTGCAACCCGGTCAATCCCTTGACACTGTAGCACTGTCACTTCCTTAGGCGTTCCCCTGTCACTAGACAAGACTACTTTACCCACCACTAGACCAGTCCTCTTAGGCGTCACACTCGTGCCACACCACACAGTCTAGTCTCCCCGTGGTCAAACTCGGGCGTTTCGCAAGGAAGTAGTCAAGTTCCTACAAGTTGGAACTTTATTTGTAAGGATCTACATTCTGGTTGGTTCTTGGAACTCCGCTACGCGCATCATTCCCCAAGGTAGATCATTTATTTCTAGGCTGTTGGGCTTATTTACGGGCCTTCCAGATGAACTTTGGACGCTCAGATACCCCGGCTAGGGTAGACCTGGCTATGTGATGGGTATTCCTGGTACACTAGCATGGGGTCTCCATGTTCATCCCACCGGGATCCGCCCAATCATCAGGGTCTGGACGGACGCAGCCGCCGTTGAACGGGTTTGCAGCACTTATAAACACTTCATTAGGTGTTTGTTGGCTGGTAGAGTCTCTTGGCCTATCCGCCTCTCGTGTGACTTCGGCCTTATTAGGATTTTACCTGATAGTAACGGCGGCTTTGCGTGGGGCCATCCTGGACAGGAATGGCTGTGAAGTATTAGTATCAATTAGGCAGCCGCGACGAGATCAAGTAGGGACGTTCATCTTCTTTGATCATCATGAGGCTGGTTCGCTGGCTGACCTGGGTGGCAGCCACCTGTCAGTTCTTCCTCTTCTGCGAACATGTCACAAGTTCCCCAAGTTCGTCAAGTTGATCCTGGGCTAGCCCGGATTTGGCTCACAGTGACAATTGTCTCGGGTGGCCGTATCTGCGTACACCAGGAGGACTTACGACAGAGCCATGACCATCTTCCAAGATTCTCAGTTGTACTCGTCTTTCACGGTCGTTCAGTTAACCATGGCCGCATTCGCTGTTTTGCCACCTTTTAGCTCAGACTTCCATATAACACGTGCAGACAAACTTACTTTGTCTGGCGTACAATCCACGCTTTGCTTCAAGCCTTTTTCCTTTCCTCAGGGCTCGCCCGGTGAGGGAGGTATTGAAGGTTTGGTAGGGAGAGCATCACGAGACATCAAGCATTGCCCTTAGATGGGAATTCCGGACCTTTCTGGCGTACTGGATACGTCGCCATTTGAACCTCATACAACCTAGTCATCAACCTTCATTTATTTAGTCTATGGGTTTCTTAGTCCCGGGAATTCACCTTTGCTACCCAGTCAGATAGGCAATCGTGCCTCCTCAAAGAGGTTTTAGGTAGGTAGAGGACCACTGTCCTTTTCACTCCGACGTTCAAAGGCCAGGCAGATATACCATCCGTTGGCATCCCTGTCTACCCGACCGAGGTTAACTGGTGCCCAATTGGAATCCTGAACATCTACCAGCTCAGGACACTCCCAGCCGCTCTCTGCTATTCTCCCTGACAGGTAGTCCCCTAACCACTACTTAATTTATTTTACATTCGCTCATTGGGCATTGAATTAGGATGGGACCCCTCTTCGCATTCCGGACATTCATTCAGTACAGGGGCGGCTTCAGCTGCTTCTAGTGCCAATACGCCAGGGCACATAATTAACAACCAGGGCGCTGGGAATCAGCTATTTACCACGCATACACCCCACACCCGGGGGAAGAGGTAAGGTTAGCCTTCAAGAATCTTGTATCATAAGTTGTGTCATGAATAAGTGTGTTTACTGCTTACTTTTGCCCTCTTTTATTTACAGGCCTACCCCCTACGTTGGTTCCGGCACACCACACCGACTTATCCATACCTGCAGTTTCCAATCATCATTAATTAGCCGACCACAAGTGTTAGTCCGCAGGCCTATATTTGTGGGAGGAGCTAGCGTGCCTTTAAGACGCTGCTCCTCCCCTCCCCGCCTGCCGCGTCACACGCTGTCACCCCACCCACCTTCACCCTTTTTATTGATTCTCTATCCCTTGGGTGGGCCCTCTTTTATTTACAGGCCTACCCCCTACGTCGGTTCCGGCACACCACACCGACTTATCCATACCTGCAGTTTCCAATCATCATTAATTAGCCAACCACAAATACTATTTCATCGCTAGTGACAAGGTAAAGCAGCGGCCTTGCCGCACTCAATTATATCTAACGTCCCAGCAAATTGTGCATAGTTTATTCAAGCTGGAGTATCCCACTCATTCCCTTCTCCCTTCTCCTATCCAAGTTCTCAATAAGCTTGTAGAGAAAGCTCCACTGGAGGGGAGAGAGAATAGCCGGATTCCCGGGGCCAGCAGGACAATTTCTGAGCTCTTTTTCATCAGCACCCCCGGAGAACAACCCTGTGCATGCCATCAGCCAAAAAGAACCGGGGCCGCTCGCCACAGCATTTGTTAACAACATATTTGCTGTGCACCAAAGAAATCACTATGATGGCTAAAGATGGTGCCCAGCCCACGCTGTCTGCAGAGACTTCCACACCACCATCCCCTTCTGCAAAACCAGATGGGGACCGTGAGTACTTACAGCAAATTACTAAAGCTTATATATGATAGATTGGCTGATAAGATTCAGACAGAGCTGCATAAGTCTACTAATACCCTGACACAGGAGATTGCAGCGCTGGGAGGCTGCACTGATATACTTGAGACTAAGCATGATGAGCTTTCCCTGGCTCAGAATGACCTCAGGAAAGATTTTGAGCTCTTAGCTGAAAATTACAGTATGCTACAGTCTCAGATTGAAGATTTAGACAATAGAAACCGGAAAATAAGCCTCCATTGATGAATTTTCATTGGTGGCTCATGCTCCTACCCCCCCTTTTTTTTATTTATTTATTTATTTATTTTTTATATAGCAATCATGCACGGTTATGAGTATTACATGATTTTAAATGGTTCTTCTTTTTTTTTGAAAAAAAAAAATGTAATTCATTAAATACAATTTAGAACCTTTTTATTTTATTTTTTTTCCATAAATTTTATTGAAAACTTGAACAGAGTTCACAGTAACTATAAGCAACTTGTACATTTAGACTAGAACAATCTTATTTTGTAACAAAGTAAACATGTCCTTTAAACTAGAGTTGGGTTATAATAACCCGTGCTTTAACTAAGAAGAGAAGAGCAATCATGGCGGATAACATAAAATCGACATGGTTCTTTACGTATTCAAATGTTTTGGGCTTTTCTCTCTCCCCTCCCATTGGTTTGTCCCCCTCTTGCTTAATCGCAATGTCTCGTGCCCCTGCCGTACATTTGCTCCTTAGGGCGCTCTTGTTCCTTTCTGGGCGTGGCATGGGGCCTCGTGATGGGCTCTTGGACTTAGTTGTCCATGGATGGGTTTTTGTCCAGTTGTTGGTTGGATGGGTTTTTGTTTTTGTTTTTTGCTCATCCCCCTTGAAGTTCCTACTTCTTTGATTTTTTTTCATATGCAACTTTTAAAATTAATTTCTAGAAAAAGAAAGTCAACCATGTTCATTTCTACAGTTATATTCTTTTTTGTTGATATATCATCATTCTCAAAAAACACAGATGCAGTTCTTTTCAGATATTATTATTATTATACACCTTGTGCTGCCTAACATGTTCAGGGATTTAATCCAGCTGGCCCCTGTTATGTGTCTGTACCGACTGGCCCCTACTGGCTGTTTTTGGGCTCCTTCTAGCTATGTGGTTTTCCAGATGATTACATTGTTCTATGTGCATACTTTAGTCACTAATCATGGGGCTTAAGATCCTATCTCATAATGTGCAAGGGTTTAATTCCCCCAGTAAAAGACATAAAGCCTTTAAGCAATATAAACATTTGGGTGCTGATACTGTATAATCCTGCTTTAAGAAACTAACTTTGCAACTGACAAACACCCAAATTTTTAGATGCTCTACGTTCAGTAATAAGACTAGAGGTGTAGCCATTTTCATTCGTAACAACATTTTTAATATTTCGTCCACATACTGTGACCCTGAGAGCAGATTTTTAATCCTTAAGGGTAGCATTTGTGGAAAACTGATTACGATAGCCTCCATTTATGCACCACATTAGTCACACTCATCCTTTTTTAAACATTTTTTTGAAACCCTAAACAGATTTCAGTCCCCCCATATGATGGTTGGTGGAGATTTTAATATGACCGCCCACCCCTTGTTAGACAGAAGTAGGATCATGGCATCCTCCAAGGCCTTTCCCAAATGCTTGACTCGTGCACTCAGTGATCTGCAGGTGGTTGACGCGTGGTGAGCTCATAACATTAGGCTGAGGGCTTATATGCATTATTCTCACCCCCATGATAGCTTTGCCAGACTTGACTATGTCTTTAGCACCCATATTCTATTGGCCAACTCATCTAAAGCTGATATCCATGTATGCCCCGGTCAGATCATCAGATAGTTACTTTTAGCACTTCTAATGTTGGTATGGAGAGATCTTCATATAGTTGGAGACTTAACGACTCTATGCTTAATGACCCCACAATAGTTTCCCAGGTCTCTTCTTCTATGGAGGAATATTTTACCTTAAATGATAACGATGACTTGCTCGCGTCGACTATCTGGTCTGCTCATAAGGCGGTCATTAGAGGGAAATGTATTTGTCTAGCTTCAGCTAAGAATAGATCTAGACTGGCGGACATTAGAACACTGACTAGAGACTTGGATCGTCTCTATAATTTAAATAATATCTCCCCCTCGGCCCTCCTTTTGGAGCAGATTTCCTTCAAACGCAGGGCCCTGGATGAAATTTTATAAACTCAGTAGACCTGATGGCAGAATGGTCTCACATCCTAAAGAGGTACTTACTGTATTTACTGTATTTACAGATTTTTATAAATCTTTGCTTTCAGATTCGTCGACTGTACCTAAAGCTATATTTGTCTCCTGGAATGAGGGGTTATCTATCCCTTCCCTCTCTGATGAAAAGAGGGAGGCTCTTGATGCCCCTTGTACGGAGGCGGAGGTCTTGGAGATTATAAAATCATTCAAATCATTTACGGCCCCTGGCCCGGACGGTTTATCTACTTCTTATTATAAGACCTTCTCCTCCATTCTAGTTCCTCAGTTGAACAAACTTTTCAACTCTGTCCTCCAGGGTAATAGTTTCCCAGAGGAAAAGCTTCTCGCAAATATGTCCTTATTACCTAAACCCAATAAAGACGACTCCCTCCCCTAAAATTTCAGACCCTTCTCTGTCATGAATAATGATTTGAAGTTGTTTGGCCGCTTTCTGTCTAGCAGGCTGGCAAAGGATATCACTACTTTAATAAACCCTGATCAAACTGGCTTTATTCCTGGCAGACAACTTACGGACAAAATTAGACTGGTCACCAATATCATACAAGACGCCAATCTTCACAAACAACCAACATGCTTAGTCAGTTTGGATATACACAAGGCATTCGACAGTGTTAGTTGGTCTTACCTTGAACTTTTACTTCCTAAATATGGTCTGGGTGATGGTTTCATTCGTGGTTTTAAGGCTCTGTATGATTCACCTCAAATGAGAGTACGAATACCGGGTTGTAACTGAGTTTTTCCATCTTAAAAGAGGCACCAGACAGGGATGCCCCCTTTCCCCCCTACTCTTTGCACTGGCTATTGAAGCTTTAGCATGCTCCATCAGAAATAATACTAGTATAAGTGGTTACCGCAAAGATGGTAGAGAATTTAAACTCAGTCTTTATGCAGACGATGTCTTATTATTTTTGTCTAACCCACATATCTCTATCCCCCAATTATTGACAGAACTGAATACTTTCCATGATGTCTCTGGTCTGGGTGTTAAAATCTCTAAATGTTCACTTATGCCCCTAAACCTGCCCAACTGGTTACAAGTTTCCCTTAGGGAGAGTTTCTAATTCTCATGGTGTGCTAAATCCTTTAGATCTCTGGGGGTGTCCATCACCCCTCATTACGAAACATTGTTCACACCCCCCCCCCCTATTTAAACACCTTGGGTCTCTCTTAAATACATGGTCCTCATATTTTATTTCCTTCCTGGGTAGAATAATGGCTGTAAAGATGGTTACACTTCCTAAATTATTGTTTTTTTTTTAGAGCTCTCCCTGTCAATGTCCCTATGTCTCACATTGCCATGCTCCAAAGAGATTTGTCTGGAATGGTAAGAAACCCAGATGCAATATTACATTTCTGAAAAATTTACTCAAATCGTCCAGTGGCACTCTGAGGAGAAAGATATCCCTTGGTTGATTTTTGAACAGATTTCTATTTCTCCTAATTTTTTACAATCTTTTTTATGGTGTAATTCTAGGTTTCCCAGACACATTATTCAATCCAATAAAATTGTCAATCACCTGTTACAGATTTGGATGAGGTTCAAGGATAAATATAAGCTTATATCCACTGTACCCCCCCCCCTGTCCTCTTTTTGGGTGTGGTTGATTCCCCCATGTTTCCCTTAACTAGAAAGGACTTGGAGCCATGGATTACCAGAGGCCTAACTTCCCTTAAAGCTTTTTCTGCCAACAACACCTTTTGCTCGTTCGAACAGATATGTACTATCCACAAGCTCCCTAACTCAGAGGCGGGTAATTACGCTGTCATTAAGAACTTCTTTAGTTCACAGGGTTCCCTGAATCTCCATCCCCCTCATACTCCATTCGAAGTTATCTGCTACACCTCCCCCAGGGGTAGGGGTCTGATCTCAACTTTGTACCACCACTTTAATGAATCTCCTCTCCCTGACCACCCCCTGCAGAAGGCTCATCACACACTGGACTCAATCCTATCATTCTTATAAGTCATACTGATTTACTATAATAAAAACCTATATTAAGGTCTCTCTGCCCTTTCCAAATATGTATATATTTATTCTGCTTTGATTATTGACACTTCCTTGTCCTCACTGTTATGGGGCCGCAGGACCTGCTTCAAACATTTTGTTTACAAAAGTTTTTATTAGAAAGTCAAAAAATAAACCATACAGTACAATACTGAAATACAAATGAGTGTGAAAAAGATGGGTATAGAGACATGGAAATACAATCATGTTATACACGCATTACAAAGAAGCCATTGTCAGATATAGTGAGCCTACAGCATTATTGAGAACATGAGATCATATAGAGGAAAAGTCATCCCAGATATCCCATTTATCATGGAAGGTTGACATAGAACCATGCAAAGAATGAAAAACTTGTTCCGAGAGTTTGAGGACTTCCATCCTTGATATGACCTGATGCCAAAGTAGAGTCGATGATCTCCAATTAAAGGCGATCATCCACTGGATGGCGCCCATTAAAGTGTGCAATAACCTACACAAAGGAGAGGGGACATCAGGTATTTTAGGCGTAATGGTAATATCTCTACCAGACAGCTGAGATATTTTGAGCTTGACCTGTTCCCATATCACTTGCAAGTGACCAGTGACCACAGCTCCAAAATAGGAAAAAGTGGATTGGGATCCAGTGGTTAACCTGGGAATTGCCAACATCCCATAATAGTAGACAAAAGAACAAATTCCCCTAGGGTGTGGGACTTTAAATGGCAATGACCAGGTCTTGAGTAATGGTTATTTTAATAAGTTTATTAGTATTCAACAAACAATATATATAAAAGTATATTACAAAAAGATAACATTACATAAACAACCCTTTAAAAATGCAAGTGGCCATATGTTACGTCTCTAGGACTGGAGATGACTGAGACTTCCAAAGGAGACCAGACGCGTTTCGGTCAATCGCCTTTCTCAACGGTCAGTTAGGAATAGATCTCAGACTAAGGGTATAAAACATAATAATCAATAACATACAATGATGACAAAACCACCATATTTACATAGTGAAGAAATACAAAGTGTTTGCTGTAATAAAGCTGTAGTTATGGTATCAAATTGTTCACAGTATAAATATTACTCTGCCAATGCAGTGGGTATGCAGGTCATTGTTTCACAGTGAAGGAAAAGGGCAGAAAAGCCCAAAGGTCACAGGGGCTATAAAGCAGTGTAGGGTGGTAGTGCAATAGGGATGGCCGTGCCCAGTCAGAGGGCTCCCACAAGGATCCCAAGGATTGGTCCAAAATGTAAGGCGTCTAAAAGAAAGCAAATAGAGGATGTCCATACTGATATTGAAAAAAAGAGAAGAGGTAAGGGACAGAGTGTCTCCATAATGAGGAATAATGAACTAAACGGTTACATACTGTATTATGTGCCTCCGTCTTGTTATGCTCTCGGTGGAGATATGCTGTATGCAAGTATTAAATTTGAGGGGTCCCTGTGAGGAAAGTCCCTAAAAAAAGGGGGGGATATCCAATATTGAATTAATTGAATATATATTCAGCCAAAAGCGAAATTGTATGGTAAGAAATGCTGGAAATGTAAAGAATCTCCAAATGGGATGAGAGGTGAATGTAAAGAAGTATATAGCATTTATAAAAAAGTCCCAGTGCACCATGTGGTAAGAAGTATGGTAAGTTGAATTGAGAATTGAGGTATAAGTATGTATCACCAAGCATGCAAGCAAAGGCAACCAGGGGAGCAGGAGAGCCTGAACAACGAGCCAATATAGTTATCCAAGAGTATATAGGAGTACATAGCCTTTACATAAAAGTCCTAATACACCATGTGGATAGAAGTTTGGTAAGTTAGATTGAGAATTGAGGTATAAATATGTATCACCAAGCATGCAGGCCAAGGCACCCAAAGAAGCAAGAGAGCCCGAACAGTGAGCCAATATAGTTATTCAAGAGTCCGAGTGGAAAGTGCCCAGTATTAACCAAAGGTCAAAGAAAATAGAAGGATGAAAGGTGAGAATGGAATCAACTTGTCCTATAGACGGACCATAAATAATAGCATTAGGTCTCCACTTATGTTGCCTTACCTGGGTATCGGGTGGACGGATGTGTAATGGCGGCTCGCACTCAAAGTTGAGAGCATCCGCCATTTAAGCACGCCGGCGCATGCGCAGAAAACCCCCGAAGGACTCCGCCCATGGCCTGAATATGGACCAATCAGGGTCCCCTGTGTCCGGAGCGCACAGCGCCGCCCACGTCATTTGGCGTTGGCCGGGGCGTGCGTTCCGGGCACGCCAGCTCACGTCATCCGGCTGCCGGGGCTCATCCAATGACGGCACATGGAGGCCAGTAGGGGCGGGATCGCCCCTTTGTGCACTGGGGGGAGCTCTGGGAAGACGCAACCAATCCCATCCTGTTAATGAAGCACAAATTTAAAACAAGAAACACTTTGTTTACATCAGTTTGCAAGATCGTACTTGTTTGCAGGGATCATTGTAACCACAATAAATATAGCGCTAGAAAGAACAACATGATATGGAAAAACAGGGCCATTTACTTATAAAGCTAACAATAGACAGTTTTATCATGCACATAAATGGAAATCAATATAGCAGGATTAAATCTGGCGCATAAAAGGAGAAACAATTAGACAGTGGGTCTCAAATTACATTAGAACTTTTTGAATGTCGGATATGTTGGGCCACAAGATGTGAGTATTTGTCTATATTGCCTGGTCGTTACATACAGGTCAGGGGGAAGGAATCAGAAGTTCACTGTGATTAGAGTTTTCTCCATCTATTTCACATATTGTCACGTAAATGGATGGTGAAGAGGCTTTTTACATCTATGTAACTTAGATTTGTTAGTGTAAAGCATAGTAAGGTGACTTATTAATTTCATATTTTACCTGCTAGAGTCACCTTGTAAAGTACTGAGGGTGGTAAAGGACACAGCGGGAAGTTTATTCAAGGTCATAGTAGAAGGGTGAGAAAGCCTCTTATTTTTATGATACAAGTAATTTCAATCATATCAAGTATGTGCTGTCTCTGTTAGAACTCCTTTCAAAATGATCCAAAGACGGAATTGAAAGATCTTTCGGAGCGTTGCATAGGTCATAGTTGGACCCAAGCACATGGTGTCACTTGTGAGGAGGTAACAGGGCCAACGGTGCCTATCTCCCCAAAAGAAATTGTCGGGGACGCCCGCATCGTACTGCATATCAAAAAATTATTTTAAGGCACGTGTAATCTATATATCAAAAAGGGTAAATATTGGTAGGTGTTTTTCAACCAAATATTATTGTATTTTATTCCTTAACGTCAAATGTAATCGCCAGTATGTGCCTGTCGATATTATAAGTGTAATTTTGAGGTAGAAGTAAAAACTGAAAAAGGATAACAGCGCGAGGGTCGTTCCCCAGATGTTTAGATTATGTTCACTCTTAGATGGTATCGTAAGAGTTGTAGGCACCCGGGAGCATATGCTTCAGGGGTCCCAGCCTCCTGAGAAAAGGGCCTTAAGAAAGGGCTTAAAACGAATGTTGTCATTGAGACCTGGGGGTATGGTGGCTTTCAAATTGTGAATCCATCTGGATTCTCTTTCTAGGAGTGTTTTGTCCCAATCTCCTCCTCTGCTGCTGGGGTGCACTCTGTCGAGAATGATAAAAGAGACCTGTGGGAAGATACCCTTATGCGTGCCCAGGACATGTCTCCCCAGTGGGATTTCGGGGTTGCATAGTCGCATACACGAGATGTGTCTCTGTGCTCTTTTGTGGAACTCATTCTTGGTCTTTCCCACATAACATACAACAATTGGAGTCAGAATAGTAGCTGTGCTACTTCATACCCCATAGTGCTTTACAGACCTAGGTTCTTTTGCTACACCAGAACCAGCATGCACCCCTTTGAATAACTTCAGAACAGGCTAAGAATGGTTAATGTAACTTTACTGAGCATGATGGTCCTGGGGACTCAATTTTAACATTTTTGTTTCAGAGGTTTCATTCTGCTATAATGTTCAGAGAAATATTCTTTCTTTCATGTCTACATATTGTATGCTTCTTATTTACTTTATTATATCTCAGATGCTGGTGTCTCACCAATCACTGCATGTGTATATTGACCAGGATTACATTTTTCACTATTTAAAAAGCTTTGATTTTTTTTTTTTTTTTTTTTTTTTTTTAGGTTTAGTAAGATGAGCTAACTTCCATTAATTTTCTGTAAAGCAGTTTATGTACATGCTGTTTGTTATGTTACATTGTGGTTCCTCTTGCTCAATAAAAAGAAGGGGAATCTGTGCTTATGGTGACACTGATCCTATTCCACTTGATGAGCTGCTGAACACATGCCCATTTTGGAAAATAGTAGTATCTATATATTTATGAAGGTGCAGTGCTAAGGCAAAATATTAACCAACAAATAAGGTAAGTGAACCCCTATCAATACCATACCATAACCTCCTAGATCGAAACGTAAATAAAAACATGCACAAATGTTACCACAAATCACAATCCATAAAAATCTTCACAGACCTGTTTTAAAACAGTTTCAATAAATATTTAAATAAATGAACAAAGTGCTCATAACTGTGCCTTCATGGTTTTTTGTGCCACAAGTTTAAAACTCAATTAAAACTGTGATTCTAAAGTGCTCCTAGTGCAATGTCCATTTTCTCTGCTACAGTCCATAAACAAACCATACAAATCTTCCTGTGCAATTATGCAATAAAGTGCCACTCCAAAAATGCCTTCCACAAAAATCAGTGCTTTCCAAGTGCCACTCCTCTCACCCCTTTTGAGCCAAATTCACTGGACTTTCTGTGACCCCTTTTATATAAATAAGAAGGTCCCAAGCGCTTTTTGTTATGCAATCCCAGTCCTCTTGGTTTCCTTCTTACACTCTTCCTTGAGAGAATATTCCCAGATCAGTCACCCTCCAGCTCCAGGGAATATCCACATAATAATAATCCAGGGGAGAACCACAAATATTGTAACACTGCTTTATTGATAACACCTAAAACTTAACAAATTGCACACTTACTACATTGGTATATGTGCCTTTTGGTGTGAGCAATGCCTTGCCTGTGCCCATCCTATGGCAGTTGTTCTGAGAAAGTGCAAATGTAAATGTTTCAGAAGCTTGTCATACAACAAAAAGGCTGCCAAAGTGGAATTTAAATAAAAAAATAAAAAAACAATACTGAAAGGTGGGATTTTAGTGAAAGAAAATGAATAGGATCTCTTCTGTCATAAATCCTTCCCCCTGCCTGTTAGTGTGTGTGTAAACTGAGCATGTGCATATCAGTGTACGTTTACAGAATGGATTTGTGTTGTGATGATGTTACTCCAGTGTACATGCATTGGAGTGACGTCATTGTGGCCCGGGCCAACCATGAGTCAAAATCTGGAAGAAATACAGGAAATAAATAACAGCATCTGTGACTGATGGGAGCACTGACACCACAGCACTGGAGGGTATCACTAGCCAGGTATATCTGCCATGCTATTTTGCTGTGTATACTAGCACATTATTGCTAAAAGCTTCTGTGGCCCAATTGTTTTTTTATTGCACTTTATTGTTCAGAGAGACATTCTTTCTTCATGTCTACATATTGGATGATGGGACTATTCTTTTTAATTATTTGTCAAATGCTGGCAACTCACAAATCTCTACACGGGTATATTGATCAGGATGACATTTTTCACTATTTACAAAGCTATGGTTTTTGCTAGGTTTACTAAGATGCCTCCACCTCCATTGTTTTTCTATAAAGCAGTTCATGTATATGCTGTTAGTTATCTTGTTACACTGTGTATCTTGCACAATAATATATAGCAGATTCTTCAGGTTTCATTCCAGTGAGATTTAAAAACACTTCTCCTTTATTTGTGTCTCTGGACAGAGTCAGTCGTCCCTGAACAGAGCTGGCATAATTTATGACTGCATTATGACATATTCTCCCCAACCACACCAGCGGTTTCCTTTCAGATTGTCGGACCCAGCTCACACAATACATGTTAGAGCTGTCAGTGAGGGAGGCTCCGGTCACTTTACAGGTCATTTCCAAAGTCTCTGATGGCTTCACAGTCCCTGGACCAGACTCCACCATTGAGATTTGTGATGTGACATCTGAAAAATATATATTATATTTAAGTATATATTATATGTCTTGTAGCTCAAAACACTTAGAAACTTTAAATGAGTAATCTAAATTAAAAGAAACACACATTGTACTGAAGACACAATAAAAAGTAGCCACAGATGTGCCATGTCTGAAGTTGTGTCTTGGATTTGGTTGCACTGATCTTGATCAGTTAACTTTTCCTGTATAACGCTCTGTATTTAAACAGAAATTTACCATGAATACGTTTTGCATAAACTGAAATAATTGGGTGAGTGGAACCAATGATATAGTTGATTTGTTTGAAAGCAAAACTGTTAATTTCTCCTGCAGAAAGTTCTTCATTTAATTAAAATGTTTACAGAAAAATACTTTGCACTGACTGAAAAAGCTGAATTTATCTAAAAGGACAAGTGAAGCCACACAAGTAGAATATTTTATGGTGGCCATACACTCATTGAATTGTTTGAAGCAATTTTTCACAAAATATGATAATATGATAAGATCTATGATTTATTGAAAATACAAATACTATGTCATTGATTGATTTTGACAAAACTTATTGATTTATTCAAATTATTCTGATCATTCTGGATGAAAAATCCAATTGTAGGAAAGTAAATAATTTGGTATATAAATATGTATTTTTGTGCTAAAACCATTAACACTAAATGCAGCTGTAATTAAGTGTGCCAAAAACACTCACAAAATATCCAGTAGGTAAAACAGTGCAAATAGTGTTTAGTAAATACAACGTAGTAAATATTTAAATCTGCAGGTAAACTGGACAATAATTACACTCAGTTTTCATTTACTGCTTTTTGAATATATTTTTTATTTCATTCATTCATACTTAATGTATCACTGATAAAACAATTCAGATCAATATATGAACTAATGCAGCACTATTCAGAAAAAAAAAAAAAAAAAAAACAGATGATAATTCTCCAGCACTTGTATAAAGATTCAATACAAGATCATTAATCAATCACAAAATATTAAACAAGTTTAAAAAGTTAAGTGTTATTTGGTAAGCAGGCCTAGACTTGCCATAGGGCCACCAGGCTGCATGTTCTTACAACAGAGCTCCAGAGGGTGAGGGTGAGGGTGAGTCCGGGCCTGCTGGAGGCCATCGAGTGCTTCACTGAGCCGCTGACCATTGAGCAGCCACTGGTGGTTATGGGGGTCAGGCCAATGGGCTGCTTATTAACCTCATCAACCTGTGTGTGTTCTGGGACAGCGATGAGGTCAGCTACAGGCACTCGACCGCAGGAGGAGGCGGTGGACATGGGAACGAGCATGGGGGAAGAAGAACTGGGGACAGGGGAGAGATCGGCTGGAGAGGGGGCCTGCTTAGACCAGGAGGAGACCAATAACCTGGTTGAGAAATGGGTCAATGGGCCGACTGTGGAGGTGGTGCCAGGGAAGCACGTTGAGGATCCCCCAAGTGTCAGAGCAACATGCCCATTACTGGGGCCACATAGTGGCTGCTCCTTTTAAATGTGCTGATGTAGGCATTTTCTAAATATCACTACATGTCCCTCCAGATAAGCAGCTAAAATTTGACTAATCAGCTATTGGCACTTTTGACACCCACTGACCTTCTTTTTCTGTTTACTTAAAATCAAATTTGTGAATCTGCCCTTCCCTAACTGTATAGAAGCTAGTTTGAGCTTAATGACAGAGATGGCTTAACTTTATTTCTAAAGCTTCTTTTGTTGGGTTTAGTGATCGTGTCCGATGCTGGTCATACACACAAGAATTTCAAGCATGTTTTGATTGCAAATAGTAACAATGCCAACTTACCCCCAACCTTTTCATTCAACTTCCAAACTTAATTAGAATTTAAAAGTAAATTTGAAAATATTGAGATCAAATAAAATATGATAGGAAATGTCTGGATTTTCTGCTGCATTTAAAGGATAAGTTCACCTTTGGGAGCATGTTACATCTTATACCCATATTTAGGCCTCATGCTCTCTGGGCGTTTTTACAGTTGCTGTTTTAGGCATCAGACATTTTTTTTATTTGTCTCTAAACTCCCCAGCATGTTATTCTATGTCTTTATGCACACATAAGCTTTTATCAGCGTTTTTTGGCAGAAGTGTTTAGTGGCAGAAATAAAAATCCTCGGCCAGAATGTTCTGGAGCACCAGCTGCCGGTGTCCTTAACAACCAGTGAACAACAGCCAGTGAAAAGGAGCGGCCTTGAAAGCCAGCCGTCATGTCCTTAACAACGGATGAGTAAAAATGTAAAAAAAAACCTTTGCTGACAATATAAAAATGAGAAAAAAATGATGTGGGGGCCTCCCCCAATCCATTCCAGGCCCTTTGGGTCTGGTAGGAATTTTAAGGGGAACCCCATGCCAGAATGTAAAAAGTAAACAGCATGGGGCCCCCATCCAAATCAATGCTAGACTCTTAGGTCTGGAATGGATTTTTCTTTTGTAATTCCTTTTTTCAACCATAAGTTGCATTATATATACAAAGACAAGAGCAATGCAAAAAACAATTACGTAAATAAGCTGGTTACATAAACAACGTCAGAGCTATGCAGGCTGCTCAACAAAATGGAGCATACACAAAACAACAAGTTCTAGGGGGGCAAGTATGAACATATCGGAAAAAGCGCAGTGTAAATCATCTCCATGATTCCCAACATATATAGGAGAGCCCCAACTTAGCAATGCAACCTTATGGTATATATAATGAAAAAATGCTGGGGTCAGGAGAGATCCCCGATGGCCAGTATAACCCAATACGGGTGAAAAGTGTAAAAGACATGATCAGGTACACAATACCAGCAAAGAAACAGCAAAGGAAAGTTTCCAAGATGAACAGGAAGATATATAAAGGGGGAACAACAGAAGAAAGGAGGGGAATGGGAAGGAAAGGACGAGTAATGGAGAAAGGAAACACAGCAGAAAGAGACAAGGACACAAGCCCAAAGCAAGAGAAAAGAGGACATTAAAAACCAGAAAAGTGAATTTTCTCACCCAGGGAGGTCTGGTATAGATTTTGAGGGGAACCCCCATGCCAATATTTTTAAAAAAATGGCGTGGGGCCCCCCCCCCAAAATCCATACCCCTATGCAAGCATGCAGCCTGACAGGCCATGAAAGGGGGGAATGAGGGAGCACCCCCCAAACCATACCAGACCACATGTCCTCAACATAGGGGGATGCTTTGGGGCAAGGGGGCTCCCCCAAAGCACCTTGTCCCCATGTTAATAGGGACAAGGGCCTCTTCCCCACATCCCTGGTTGGTGGTCTGCAGGCAGGGGCTAATCAGAATCTGGAAGCCCCCTTTAATAAAGGGGTCCCTAGATCCCAGACCCCATAGTATCCCTACTCATTCACCAAAAAAGTGTAAAAAGTAAATAAATGTCCTTTATTAAAAATCAAAAAAAGTCCCACGGTGTAGATTCATCTTCAATTACGACGCCTGCCACCACCGCTAACCCAAAAAAAGAAAAAAAAACCTCAGGTCCCAAGGAAGGCTCCCATCGCCTGACAGCTCCTATTTCTGACAGCACTTAAATAACTAAGGGGGGGGGGCGTGGCTGAGCTGTTCATGTAGGCAGACGTGTCTTCCACCGGCTCCGCTATTCTGTTGGCTATTATCCTGTTTGCAACCCCGCACATTCGCAGAAATTGCCCGCTCACTCCACACCAGAGTCTGCCTTGCTCCGGTACCGGTACCTGGCCGCCAGAACACATCTACAGCCATGACTAAGAAGAAAGAGGATGGGACACTCACAGCCAAGAAGGCCCAAGATGGCGGCACCCCACTGCCACAGAGGACAGGCGGGAATAAGCAGCAGGCAGCGATC
The DNA here is from genome assembly GCF_965119305.1 of Pelophylax lessonae. NCBI lineage: Eukaryota > Metazoa > Chordata > Amphibia > Anura > Ranidae > Pelophylax > Pelophylax lessonae. The sequence continues at coordinate 326,322,692 of NC_138768.1, read as the reverse complement.
TCCAAACTGGGGCAGTTTGCCCATGATCCTGCTGCCAACAAGTCGCTCTCCACCGCTTCGGTCACAGCTCCCAGCCCGCAGTTGGGACGCTCTCCCTCCACTGTGACGTCCTCTCCATCGCCGGCGCACAAGGCCGCATCGACGCCGGAGGCTATAGTGAGTACTTTACCAGGGTCTGTGGAGGGGCCGGGGGCGGGAGGCTCTGCCGATGCTCCCGAACCTACCCTGCATGACGTCATAGCAGCAGTACATGCTTATGGAGCTTCTATTACTGACCTGTCTACGGAGGTTAAGAGTATGAAGGAGGGCCTGCTGCATATCCGCCAAGATATGCAGAAAATCAGGGAGCGGGCCACCGCGTTGGAGCATAGGGTTAGTGCGGTGGAGGACGATCTAGGCCCTATTACTCAAGATGTTAGAATGAACTCTGCAGGGGTCTCGGAGGCCATGAACCGGCTAGAGGACATGGAGAACCGCCTACGCCGCAGCAATTTGAGAATGGTAGGCATACCAGAGAAATCAGAGGGGAAAGCGCCGGTTGAATTCATTGAACAATGGCTGCTTTGGGAAGGATAACCTCTCTCCATTCTTCTCTGTGGAGCGGGCGCACAGGGTTCCGTTCAGGGCACCGCCACCCGGGGGTCCTGATCGCCCGTTTCTGTAGAAATTATTGCACTACAAGGACAGGGACATAATTTTGAGACAGCCAGACAACAGCCCTGCATGGAGATCCAAGGAGCTAAGATCTCGATCTATCCGGATTTCTCTGCAGCCTTGCGAAAGCAACGGGCCCGATTTCAAGATGTTAAAAAACGCCTGCGTGCTATTCCCCTGGTGTATTCTATGATGTACCCAGCAAAGTTGAGAGTTGTGGCTAATGGCACTGTACACATTTTTGACAACCCTAATATGGCGGCTAATTGGCTGGATCGTCAGGAACGACAACTGAGAGCTGCTGTGGAGTGATGATTTATTCCCCTACGTTGAGCTAAGCAGGACATGGGGGGTTCCTGTACCCCTTTATAGGAGCCTGGATGTTTTCTTGTTATCAGAGTGTGCTATGCCTTTAACGCTGACCTACCACCTGGAGTCCAGTTCTGAGTTATTTGTGCTTCCAGGAGTTGTCCGAGTTCGGGCCCTCTTACATCACCCCCCTGCCCAGTCGGGGCATGTAACACCATCCCTGCGGGGGCAGGATGGAGGTCGCCTAGGTGGCCTGCCATCCCAAGCTGTTCTTCTTTGTTTGACTGTTTTATGTTCTTTTTTTCTCCCACTGGTGAACTGTTGTGCTACGAACTGTCGGGTCCTTCTACTTCCCGGGGTGAGGGGATGCGGTCCTCATCTCACCCCCACTGCCTCCCATGGTGCATCTCCCACCAGTATCACTGGCAATTGGGCCTCTGGGCTCTCACTGGCCTGATGAGCCTCCTCACTCTGCTAACTGTCCGTGATGGCTAAACCTACTGGAACTCTGCTCTCCTGGAATGTGCGTGGCCTGGCTGACTCTCGCAAATGCACAGCAGTACTGACCTTTTTATCGCATCACAGTCCCACTTTTGTCTGCTTGCAGGAAACACACTTGATGAGGAACACTGTCAGGAATTTACGGTCTCGGAAATTCGCCACCCAGTTCCACTCCTTTCACTCCCGGTACTCTCTGTCCTAATATCGGCCAATGCTAGATTTGAACCTCTGGATACCCTGGTTGACTCTCAGGGTCATTTTTTTTTTTTTGCTGGGAACGTGGGATACTTTTCAATGTATATTGGTTAATATTTATGTTCCCCCACCGTTTACCTTTGAGGTGCTAGCGTGTCTGTCCAGGTTCCTGAGTACGCACCCCCACGTTCCGGTAGTGGCCTTGGGTGATTTCAACAATGTCTTGGACTCATCTCTTGATGTTCTTAAGAAATTTAACCCTGGGGGATCCAGAATGCCCACCCCATTCGCAAACTTTGTGGGGGAGCTGGGCCTTGTGGATCTCTGGAGATGTGAAAACCCGTTTGAAGCTGGATTTTCTTGTCACTCCCTCACACACTCTTCATTATCCCGCATTGATCTGGCCTTGGGTTCTGATCTTATTTTTTCATACTCCCCTGAGGTAACGTATCTAGCAAGGGGGCTGTCGGATCATTCACCGCTGTTGGTGTGTCTTCAGCTCCCTGGGATTGCCCGGACATTGGAAGTTGAATTCCTTCTGGATCCAATTGTTTCCAGATCATGCCAAATTTAGTACTCACCTGACCAACTTGTTTACGGATAACAGACACTCTGCACCTCCTGGTATGGTATGGGATGCTATAAAGGCATTTCTTAGAGGTCTTTTTATTAAGGAACTTGCAACCATTAAATCCAAGAGTAGGCGCTGGGCACGGGATGCAAGTGACGCCGTGTTACGGGTTGAACAAGCGTACTTGCTTTCACCTACCTTGGATACCCAAAACTGTTGGCTTAAGGCACAGCGCTTCTACCACTCTGTACAGCAACAACAGGCGGACAATAAACGTTTTTTCGCTTCTCAGGCCTATTTTGAGGAGGGGGAGAAGACAGGACGGATGCTTGCTGTTATATCTAGGGCACAAAAACCTCTCCCGATTGTGCATAGGTTGACTCTTCCCTCATCTCAGGTGGTTAGTGATACTCCAGCCATTCTGCAGGGGTCCCGAACATTTTATCAAGATCTGTACTCCTCCAAGGTATCCTATGACCTGGAGGACTTGCAGAACTTCTTACAGACCTTCCAGTTGCCGCAACTCTCTGGCAGGGATCGGGTTCTCCTGGACTGGATTACACTGGAGGAACTGCAGGAGGCCCTGGTGACATTTCCTAATTCGAAGGCCCCAGGAACGGACGGAATTCCTGTTGAATTATACAAAACTTTTGGAGGGGTCCTCTTACCAGAACTACTACGCACAATTCTGGCTGCCTATGACTCGGGGGCGCTCCCCCTGTCCATGTATGAGGCGGTGATAGTGGTTCTTTTAAAGCCCGGGAAGGATCTGACTCCCCCTGATTCCTAAGGTGCTTACCATGCGACTAACAAAAGTAATTGCTAAACTTGTCCACGGGGATCAATCGGGGTTCATACCTGGAAGATCCACGGCTACTAATATCCGTAGGTTGTTTTTAAACATGCACCTTCCATCAGATAACAGTGGCCATAGGGCGATTTTATCGCTCGATGCCGCCAAGGCTTTCGATAGCGTAGAGTGGAGATATCTATGGGTGGTATTGGAACGGATGGGATTCGGGCAGGTGTACATTAAATGGATCTAGTTGTTGTATGCGGCGCCCACGGCGTGTCTGCGGGTTAATAACGCACTTTCTCCGTCTTTTCAGTTACGTAGGGGCGCGCGGCAGGGCTGCCCATTGTCGCCCCTGCTGTTTGCCCTTGCAGTAGAACCACTGGCAGCGGCCATTAGAGCTAATCCTGCGATCCATGGGTTTAAGCGGGGGGGGGGGGAGACAGAGGACAAACTTGCCCTATACGCAGAGGACGCCCTACTGTTCTTGGGTGACACTTCAGGCTCCTTGATTGAATTGATGACCCTTATTCGCAGATTTGAATCCTTCTCGGGCTTCCAGATCAACTGGGACAAATCGGTCCTTTTGCCGCTGGACCCATTGGGGGAGGCGTTGCCATCGCTGGCGTCGCAAGTGCAGGTGGTAGAGGAATTCAGATATTTGGGCATCACAGTGCATGCTAACATAGGTCATTATGTTAAACTAAATGTTCTTCCCCTCCTGTGTAGATTTAAGGAACAACTAGCCAGTTGGGTTAAATTACCTCTGTCAGTAGTTGGCAGATGTAATTTGCTCAAAATGATATGGAACCCACAGCTACTGTATGTGTTGCACAATGCGCCTCTCTGGATCCTGATACATGTCTTTAAAAAATTCAACGCGGTTGGGGGGCGTGGCTTGCGCGCATACTGGAATGGACGCCTGAGCGGTGAGCTCCCAGTACCCGGCCGACATTTACCTCAGCGACGGGGATCCACAGTGTCTGACCGAACTGCAATCGCTCTCATCCACTGCCCAGCACACCCGGGGAGATGACCAGCCGCAAAAGAAAGGACGGGAGAGGCCCTAAAAAGCTCACGGCTTTCTTCTTCAAGCCGCCCACACAGCCTGGAAGATTCCAAAATGGCGCAGGCGCGCTCTCTGATCCCGAAGGGCCCGCGGCCTACACTGACTTGCCTGATGCTGCACCATTGCCGGCGGAGCCCGCACCTCTTACTGCGATGACGGACTCTGCGCCTACATCCCCAGTCTCCAGGAGCCCTGAGAAGTCTCGCATGCGAATGGATCCGGCAGAATCCTTTGATCCCGCAGTGAGTAACTCCTTTGCTTCTATGCTCCCTATGTCTGAACTGCAATCATCCATTGCTGCCTTCCCCACCACGGGCCAGCCTGTCCTGGATACCACATTGAAAAACATGCTTATCACATTCCAATCCTCCCTGATGGCTAATCTCACCACTATAATGCATAAGTTCTCCTGTGAGATGAAAGGTGTGGGGAATAGGGTGTCACGTATTGAGCACAGCATGGAAGAATGCACTGAAACAGTGAATGAACTGGTTGATGCCTATACTGACCAGAAGGATGATACTGAATGGATTAAACAGAAACTTGCGGATCTGGAAGATCGCTCTCGCCGCAACAACGTTAAGTTGCGAGGCATCCCAGAATCTGTTCCACCTGCTGATCTGCTGCAATATGCATCTTCCATGTTCTCCACGATGGTGCCTGAGTTAACCCCCATAGAATTGACCATCGACAGGATCCACAGGATCCACAGGATCCCCAAACCGCGCCACCTTGAGGACTCAGTCCCTAGAGATGTCTTACTACGCCTACATTTCTACCCTGCTAAAGAAAAAATTCTACAGGTATCCAGGCAGATGGGCACACTTCCAGCGCCATATGCAGACATACAACTGTACGCGGACCTATCCCAACACACGCTACAGCAAAGGAGGCAATTGAAGACGCTCACTAAGGCTCTTTACAATCATAAGATCACATACAAATGGCGCCACCCCGCCACACTGCTCGTCACCTATAATGGGATACCCCACACCATCTCCACTATTGAGGGTGGCATGAAACTCCTCCACTCCTGGGGAATTATACCGGAACCTCCTCAAGGCTACCATGATGGGCCGAAAAACCCTCATCCATCTCGCTCGGGAGGCCCCTCGGGGCAACCACGGCAGAAGTATCGTACATGAGTCCTTGAACCTCCCCTGCTTCAACGATGCCTAGCCCGGCCGGGCTACTACTTGCTGTCATCTTCTGTTTTTTGGACAAACCTTATTCACCTCGGTGAATAACCCCCACCTTTTTGTCAGTAAGCCCACCAAGGGATAAAACTTGCTGACTTTAGTTCTTTGGTTATCTGTTTGATCCACTACGTTGTTGTTCAGTACCAAGTTACATCTACATCCACACGAGCCTAAGCATTTTTTGTGCTTTTATTCTTGCTTGGCTGTGGTATTTGTTCTTTTTCTTTTGTTTTCTTTTTTGTTTCTCTTTTTGTGTTCCCAGCACAACATCTTCCTCCAGAAGCAGTAACGCTTGGACCCCGGGACAGTAAGTGCACGTCACCAACTCTTAGAGTACTCCTCATTCTACGTTGATCGTCATATCGACGAACAGACGTTCTCATCCAACATCACTCCAACGTCTAAGGTACCGATTGCTCTGTTGACTCAGATCTCCACTACCATTTTGTTATCCGTATTGATCAAAGAATATGTCTTTTACTATCCTTTCACTGAACGCCAGAGGACTCAATCACCCCGCAAAATGGACCTCTTTATGGTCTACAGCCAATTCCCTAAAATGTGACATCCTGTGTGTACAGGAGACACACTTTTCACAGCCTGCAACCCCTAAATGCAGCCATTTGCAATTCCCTGTTCTCTACATGCCTTCTGGGAAGAAAAAGCGTAAAGGTGTCCTTATAGCTATCAGACAATCCTTGGCCTTCCAGCACCATGAATCCATACTAGATACTAAGGGTCGCTACATTATTCTTCGGTGCTCTATTGACAATAGGAACTACACCATAGTCAATCTATACGCTCCCAATAGCCATCAGTTGCCCTTTATCCGTTCAGTTGTGGGAAAAGCGAAGTCCCTTCAGTGGGGCAATCTACTTATCTGTGGAGACTTCAATCTGGTTCCTGATAGTGCTTTGGACTCGTCTGCCTCTCCTAGGAGGCACAATGCATCCCTCTCTAAATACTTGTGGGACAACGATCTATTTGACGTGTGGAGGTGCTGCCACGCGGAGGAGAGGGACTATTCTTACCTCTCCCCTCGTCACGGCACCTACTCACGCATTGACCTTTGTGTTACCGATAAGAGTTTATTAGAACATGTTTCTGCTGCAGAGCTCCACACGGCCACCTGGTCGGACCATTCTCCACTTACGATCTCGGTAAATTGTGGCCCCCCTACCCAATCCGCCTATGTGTGGCGACTTCCTAACCATCTGTTGACCAACCCATCTTATGCAGCTGAAATCCAGTCTCATCTAACCAATTTCGTGTCCGAAAATTGCCTTCCTGACTCCGATCCGTTGGTCGTGTGGAACGCTCATAAAGCTGTCCTAAGAGGTGTGTTTCTCCAATTAGGAGCTAGGGACAGGAAGAGGAGGACGCAGCAATTGGACGACCTCACCAACAAACTGTCTTCCCTAGACTCTAAAAACAAGCAAAACCCTTCCCCGACATTACAATCGCAAATTTTTGCACTCAGATAGGACCTTAGAACCCTTATGCTGGAGAAACATAGCTATTTCCTTAAAAAGCGGAAAGCTACCACCTACTCAACAGGTAATAAGGCTACCAAAGCCATGGCCACTCGCATTAAGGGCCAGCGTCTTAAATCTAGAATAGCCTACATGTTTCACCCCAAAACGAAAGAAAAACTTCTCAAACCCAATCTAATCGCTGATGCCTTTAGCTCGTATTATGAATCTTTGTACAATCTTAGGAATGACCAAACAACACACCAACCTTCTCCTTCTGACATTCATGACTTCCTTGCCCAAATCAATTTGCCATCAATACCTCTCCAGGCCATGGAATCTATTAATAGACCCTTTTCTGACATGGAAGTTGAAGAGGCTATCGCCCTACTCCCTAACTTAAAATCACCAGGACCAGACGGGTATTCGGCCGAATACTATAAGCATTTTCGAGACACCTTGACCCCCCTATTAAGTAGGATTTTTAACTCTGCTGCCTCCTCCTCCACCTTCCCGAAAGAGATGTTAAGCGCCTTAATTGTGACTCTTCCCAAACCGGGTAAACAACCTGACCAACCTCAGAACTTTAGGCCCATTTCTCTTTTAAATCTGGACGTAAAAATTTATGCTAAGGTTATAGCCAATAGATTAGTGAATCTTCTCCCCACTATCATCCATAAAGATCAATCGGGATTTACCAAGGGTAGGCAGGCCTCGGACGCCACGAGGTGGGTAATTAATGCCATTCACCATTCGGGGCTCTGTGGAACGCCTTCTCTGCTCCTGTCTTTGGATGCGGAGAAGGCGTTCGACAGGGTCCATTGGGGATTTCTTTCGGCGGTCCTACAGAAATTTGGGTTCCAGGGATTCATCCATGATGCCATTATGGCCTTATATTCCACGCCTTCTGCAATAGTCCGTACAACAGACGCAATATCCACTCCATTCACCATCTCTAATGGTACCAGACAGGGTTGTCCCCTCTCACCCCTGATCTTTAATATGATCATGGAAACTTTGGCCGAACATATTAGGTCCAACCCCAAAATTTCGGGCATATGCATGGCAGACCAACAGCATAAAATTAGCCTTTTTGCTGATGACGTAATCCTTATGATTACGGACCCCTCTAATTCCCTACAGGAAATTCAAAGGATACTGAAATGGTTTGGGGAGGTTTCCCTCTACAAGGTAAACGAATCTAAATCTAACATATTGGGAATAGGTATTAATGCTACGATGAGTAACCTTCTCCAGCAGCAGTTCCCGTATGCATGGGCAGACCACAGTATCACCTATCTGGGAGTGCAACTAACAGCATCTACTAAAACGCTCTTTAAGCATAACTTTATCCCGGCACGCTCCAAACTACAAGACAATCTTAAGCATATAGCATCCTTTGAATTTTCATGGTTGGGTAAGCTCGCGGCTTTCAAAATGATGTATCTCCCTCAGCTTCTATATCTATTCAGGACTCTCCCAATCCCGATATCTAAGCAGTACTTCCAATCTCTCCAATCACTATTGTCTACATATATCTGGCAAGGGAAAAAGCCCTGATGTGCACATATTAAGCTTACCAAACATAGATCAATGGGGGGAGCCGGTTATGTTGATATTTATGACTATTATCTGGCATCGGTCCTCACTCCGTTGCAAGATTGGTTAAAATTGACCCCCTCTACTTTGTGGGGCACTATGGAAGCCACTTATTACACAAGGCGGAGTTTGTCCGATTGGCTCCTGGCGACAACTCTGAACAACAAATTACCTTCTTTCTTGTCCCCATTTATGATCGCTGCGGCTAGGGCATGGAAAGTACTAATAACACAGGAAGCCCCTCCTTCCCTCAGAACCCCTCTCAAGATCCCCTTGACAGCCCTTCACTCACTCATGGACCAAATCTGTCTTACAGACTGGCAGAGAAATGGCATTGCCTATATTGGAGACTTATACCATGGTTCCAAACTTGTCCCCTTTGGTACCCTGCAGATGAACTTTAATCTACCCCATACCGCTCTCTTTACGTATATGAGAGTGTCTCACTACTTGACTACCCGTCCACCTTGGCCACAATACATCCATTCACATGCATGGTTGTTCCTCACTAATAGGAATCCTCCTAACCAAAAAGGCATAACCACTTTCTATAACATTTTAGACCATAAAACGTCTTTCACCAAAAATGCATCGCATCTCCTTTGGGAACGAGACCTGGGTGCTCAGTTTACGGACAGACAATGGTTACAGGCTATTCAATCTGTATACGCGGCTACCAGCTGCTCCAATCTGTGGGAACTGGCAATTAAAATCTCTCTTCGTTGGTACCTAACACCTTCTAGACTTCGCAAATTTGACCCCCAACATGATGGCAAGTGCTGGCGACTATGTGGACAAGATGGCACACTGTTGCATGTGTTGTGGCAATGCCCACATCTTACCCAATACTGGGAAGCCGTATTTGCAATTATATCTGCAATCACCCATACTGATGTTACACCTTCATCGGGCCTGGCTCTACTGAGTATCGGCATAGGACAGATTCCTAAACATTTTAGACACACCGTGACCCATGTTCTTCTGGCGGCCAGACTAAATATAACACAAGCTTGGAAACGAGAACTCCCACCTACAGTCCCAGACGTTGTTGACCTAACTAATTTACATTGCACATATGAACGTGCCCTTTCTCTTAAACACCACTCTGTACACAAAATGTCTAGCCACTGGCAACCTTGGATTGATTGGTTTGAACACTTGACGGTCCACTCTCCTCCTTGAGGTTATACTTATTTCCTAGTGTGCTTACGTTATGGATAGCTGATGGAGGGATTTTTCCTCCTTCCCCCTCCGCGCTTGGGCACAGTGTTGTTCCCCTTGGGGGTGTCCAGGCGTGGAATGGGTCCCTAGATTCTGCTAACGGAGTAATCTTCGATGTGGACGTTTGACTCTCTCTTCTCCTTTTTCTTTGGTTTACAAGTGTTTAGTGTACTATGTATACACAGTTATCCTGTTCTGGAGAACTCAATATTACTCACGATGTATGCCTTACTGTTTGTGAAGTTTGGTAATTATTTGTGCTGATAGTTACTGTCAACCATAATTGTCGTTTAAACTCTGGACCCATATGGTCCTGGTTATCAATGTACGTTTTGCATTACACTATTTCATCTGATGTGTTTTACTGCATACTTGTTACTTGTATGTTTTGTATCTCTCATGATATTGAAAATTCAATAAAAACATTTGTGAAAAAAAAAAAAATTCAACGCGGTTTATCGTGCACTTATTTGGAAGAAGCAGTCACCCAGGATACGCTTGGAGACGCTGCAAGAGGCTAAGGACAGTGGTGGCCTGGCGGTCCTATTACTTGGCTGCCCAATTGCAACATCGAACGGGTTGGCTGCAAGCTGTTGATAGTGACCCGATTGGACGGATCCTGGGAGTGCATTTGGCATCTGGCACCTTAGTCGAATTCTTGGAGGCTGGAACGCTGGGGGCATCTCCTCAGTATCCCACCCTTCTTTTGCTGGATAGGAGTTGGCGACGGGTTAAACAGCACTTTGGCTATGAAGGCTACACTAAATTCTCCCGTATTACCCATAACACTAACTATCCGGAATTAGATAAACTTCAGGACTCTCTGCGCTGGGACAGGTTTGGGCTTAACTTTATTGTGCAATTGTATAGCGGTAACACACTTAAAGATTTTCAAACGCTGCGTGCGGAATTTGGCTTGCCTAACTCCTTGGTTTTCCAGTACCTGCAACTGCGTCATGCTTTGACATTGCAGGCCAGGGAGAGCGTTTGTGGTTTGTGTAACCCAGTGATCTTACTTAATTTGCTGAGCTCCACGGTTAAGAGGGGACAAATTTCCTCTCTTTATGTATCCTTCATGGATCAGGTGTCGAGGTCCTTAACCTTCAAATGTCGGGGAGATTGGGCCTCCGATGTGGGAGATATCTCTTCTGAGGAATGAATTGGTATCCTGGACAATGTGCTTAAAGTGTCACTGTCCGCCTCCCAAAAACTCACGCAACTGTTTATCATTCACCGCACTTATAGGACTCCCCAGCGCTTGCATAGTTGGCAGAGGAGGGATTCCTCACTCTGTCTTTGGTGTAAGGTGCACACGGGTACTCTCCTGCATATGCTTTGGAAATGTCCAAAGCTGCACCGCTATTGGACAGCGGTGTTGCATTCTATAAACTCTATCTGGAAGTTGAATCTTCCCTTAGACCCAAAACTCTGCATCCTGGGCTGCTTGGATTAGGAATTGTATACTCCTGGGGTACATGTGGCAGTTTTGCGGACCCTATTTCTTGCCAGGAAATTAATTTCTTGCCACTTCACCTGGTTTGCGCCCCCCCCAAAAATTTTGAGCACCAGCCGCCACTGGATTGCACAGGGGGCAAACCACTCGTGTCCTGTCATCAGCACATTTTCTGAAGAACTTCCACGCTAGAGAACTCCTTTGAGCTGGCTTTGGTGCGCTCGGTCCTTTGCTGCGTTGGGCAGTAGCAGGCGTAGTGTCTGGCACGGCCGCTCCGCTTCTGCACCCTGCTCCCTCTTCTGCTGTGCTGGTGGCTCTGTGAGACCACCGCCTCTTCCTCCAAACTACTCAGGTCACCTACATGACCTTCATTCCATGTGGGGTCGAGGACCTCATCGTCCTCCACATCATCTTCCACCCAGTCTTCATCCCTGCCCTCCTTGTCGGTCTCCACAATTCTGAATGCCGCAGCAGTTGGCACCTGCGTTTCGTCATCATCGGAGACGTGCTGCGATGGTCCTTCCATGTACTCATCTTGAGAAATAAGTGGTTGGGCATCGCTGCACTCAATCTCTTCCACTTCTGGGGCAGGGCTAGGTGGATGGCCCTGGGAAACCCTGCTGACAGAGTCATCAAAAAGAAGAAGAGACTGCTGCATGACTTGGGGCTCAGACTGCTTGCCTGATTTGCAAGGGGGTGAGATGAAAGACGGTTGGACATCGGCTGCAGGTGCCAACTCTGACATTTCTGCAGTAGACTGGGTGGGAGACAATGTGAATGAACTGGAGGCACTGTCAGCAACCCAATCTACTATCGCCTGTACTTCTGGCCTCATCACTTCTAGAGGCGCATGATGCCCTACCAAATACTGCTGCAGGTTCTGTCGCCTACTCACACTTGAGGAAGGGGTTTCACTTGTGCGTGTAGCTGGCACAGATCGACCACGTCCTCTCCTTGCAACAGGAGCTCTACCAGCAGCACCACGACCCAGGCCTCAGCCCCTATTTGACGGTCTCCTCATATTTCTGTAATTTATGATCTTGCCCTAGAAAGGTGTTTATTGAATAGCGGAACAAAACAACAACAGTATCGCATGGGTGGATCTCACAGTCAAATATGCAAACTATGCCGCAATTTAATTTTTTTTACCCCAAAAGGGTGTTTATTAAATAGCGGAATAGAAAAACAGTATACAAATACAACGGGTGTATCTCACAGTCAAATATGCAAAGTTTGCCGCAATTTAATTTTTTTCACCCCAAAAGGGTGTATATTGAATAGCGGAATAGAAAAAAGGATATAAAACGGTGTATCTCACACGTACAAACACAGACTAGGCCCCGATTACAATTTTTTGTACCCGAAAGGGAGGATGAGGAAGAGGAGTAGGAGGAGTTTGGAACAGGAGGCAAATTGAAGCGCCCTGCAATCCTCGGCGGTGGAAGGAGATGCGCCAAACAAATTTAAAAGGTGTATCTCACACGTATCGATACAGACTATGCCGTAATTTAATTTTTTACACTCCAAAAGGGTGTATATTGAATAGCGGAATAGAAAATTTTTTTATAAAACGGTGTATCTCACACGTACAAACACAGACTAGGCCCCGATTACAATTTTATGTACCCTAAAGGCAGGATGAGGAAGAGGAGTAGGAGGAGTAGGAGGAGTTCGGAACAGGAGGCAAACTGAAGCGCCCTGCAATCCTCGGCGGTGGAAGGAGATGCGTCAAACAAATATAAAAGCTGTATCTCACACGTACCGAGACAGACTATACCGTAATTTAATTTTTTACACTCCAAAAGGGTGTATATTGAATAGCGGAATAGAAAAAAATTTATAAAACGGTGTATCTCACACGTACAAATACAGACTAGGCCCCGATTACAATTTTATGTACCCTTAAGGCAGGATGAGGATGAGGAAGAGGAGTAGGAGGAGTTCGGAACAGGAGGCAAACTGAAGCGCCCTGCAATCCTCGGCGGTGGAAGGAGATGCGCCAAACAAATTTAAAAAGGTGTATCTCACATGTACCGATACAGACTATGCCGTAATTTAATTTTTTACACTTAAAAAGGGTGTATATTGAATAGCGGAATAGAAATGTTTTTATAAAACGGTGTATCTCACACGTACAAACACAGACTAGGCCCCGATTACAATTTTTTGTACCCTAAAGGGAGGATGAGGATGAGGAATAGGAGGAGTTCAGAACAGGAGGCCAACTGAAGCACCCTGCAATCCTCGGCGGTGGAAGATGCGCCCCAAAAATTTGGAAGGTGTATCTCACACGTACCGATACAGACTATGCCGCAATTTAATTCTTTTTACCCCAAGGATGTAGATTGAATAGCGGAATAGAAAATATGATATCAAAAGGTATATCTATCTCACACGTACAGACCCAGACTAGGCCCCCGATTACTATTTTTTGTACCCCAAAGGCAGGATGAGGAGTAGGAGGAGTTCAGAACAGGCAGGAGGCAAACTGAAGCACCATGCAATCCTCAGTGGTGTAAGATGCGCCCCAAAAATTGGAAAGGTGTATCTCACACGTACCGATACAGACTATGCCGCAATTTAATTCTTTTTACCCCAAGGGTGTAGATTGAATAGCGGAATAGAAAATATGATATCAAAAGGTGTATCTATCTCACATGTACAGACCCAGACTAGGCCCGATTACAATTTTTTGTACCCCAAAGGCAGGATGAGGAGTAGGAGGAGTTCGGAACAGGCAGGAGGCAAACTGAAACACCCTGCAATCCTCGGCGGTGTAAGATGCGCCCCAAAAATTGGAAAGGTGTATCTCACACGTACCGATACAGACTATGCCGCAATTTAATTCTTTTTACCCCAAGGGTGTAGATTGAATAGCGGAATAGAAAATATGATATCAAAAGGTGTATCTATCTCACACATACAGACCCAGACTAGGCCCTGATTACTATTTTTTGTACCCTAAAGGCAGGATGAGGAGTAGGAGGAGTTCGGAACAGGCAGGAGGCAAACTGAAGCACCCTGCAATCCTCAGCGGTGTAAGATGCGCCCCAAAAATTGGAAAGGTGTATCTCACACGTACCGATACAGACTATCCCGCAATTTAATTCTTGTTACCCCAAAGGGTGTAGATTGAATAGCGGAATAGAAAATATGATATAAAATTGGTGATTTTTCAATAGCACATGTGAACACAGCAGTGTCATATGTCAGTCAGCTCTGCTGCAGGCTATGAAGGGAAAAAAAAAGAAAATTCCCCTTTTGTTTGTAATTTTTAAATAGATTAGTACAGATGCCACAATTTAATTTTTTTAACCCAAAAGGGTATATATTGAATAGTGGAATAGAAAAAAGTATATAAAATTGAAAATCACTCAATAGCACATGTGAACACGGCAGTGTCTTATCACAGTCAGCACTGAAGCAAAAAGGCTATGGAAAAAAAAAACCCTTTTAACTTGTAGTAAAATAGATCTAAGATGAACGCTGCACACAACTGACTGATAAAAATAGATTTTTTTCTCCCTCCTCCTCCTCCTCAGTGGGCTCAAGTGAGGGCAAAAAGATTGTGTTCACTGCACCACCCCCCACACAGCAAAATCGATGTAGAACACGACCCTGCCTAATCTCCAGCCTCGCCCTAATATGCTCGATAAGATCATTCACTGCACAACCCCCCACACAGCAAAATCGATGTAGAACACTGACCCTGCCTAATCTCCAGCCTCGCCCTAATATGCTCAATAAGATCGTTCACTGCACCACCCCCCACACAGCAAAATCGATGTAGAACACGACCCTGCCTAATCTCCAGCCTCGCCCTAATATGCTCGATAAGATCATTCACTGCACAACCCCCCACACAGCAAAATCGATGTAGAACACTGACCCTGCCTAATCTCCAGCCTCGCCCTAATATGCTCAATAAGATCGTTCACTGCACAACCCCCCACACAGCAAAATCGATGTAGAACACTGACCCTGCCTAATCTCCAGCCTCACCCTAAAATGCTCTAATAACTCTCCCTGCCTGCACTCCGACCTGACCCTGCATTCTTTCCGGACACAATTTTTCACAGAATCACTGTCTGTCCCTAATCAGCAGCCAGCACGTATGATGTGTGCTCTGTCCCTAAACTACAGCAGAATGACGCGGCGCGCTGGGGGCTCTCGAACTTATAAAGACATGGTCACATGCTTCAGATGGCCAATCACAGCTACTAATACATTAGTAGGCATGGCTGGGATGGCTTAAGGCACACCAGTTAAACGCTTGTTGATTGGCTGTTGAAAGCCCGCCATTAAAAGCGCGCCATTACATACAAAACAGGAAATAAAATGACCGAACACGGATTTTAAACACGAACATACAGTAAAGTTTTCGGGTCCGTGTTCAGGTAACAAAAATCCAATTATTCGGTACGAACACGAATAATACAGTCCGTGTTTGCTCAACAATACTCGGAAGGTGACATATCTGGGTTTGGTTGGTGTGTACTCCCCTTTTGATTTGCTGGGAGGGGAATATGGGCAACTCCGTCTGTGTTTTTCCTTCATTAGGTGGAATCTATGTGCTCGGGAAGGAAGGTTCGAGGGCTGGTTCACCGTTGGGATGTTTGTTTTCTTTTCACCCCCCCCCCCCTGTCCCCTCTGGTTTTTCTTTTGTTTTGTTTTTTTTTGTTTTTTTTCAGTGCAGAATGGCTGGACTATTATTCATGTTTACGGGTAACCATTTCTTGGTTTGGGCTGCTGGCCCAAGATAGTGTCACTCAACCTTCGGGAGCGCTTTCTGATGGTTTTATGGTTATTAATACTCCACGCCATTTAATATTCTTTTGCTTCCGAAGGGTTGCTTAGGCGACCATGGGGTATGCAGATGTGGACTGAGACTCATTTGTCATGTTTCGATAATGTTGGTCATGCCTTTACTTATGTGCTTCTGTGGCTGCATTCACACCATTGCTCTGTAGCTGTATGCACTGTTCTTATCTTTTGTTCTTCTGGTTGTTTTGTTTCTTCTAACTGTTGTGGAGTGTTGTGTATAAAAAAAAGTTTCAATAAAAATGATCTGATTCAAAAAAAAAAAAAAAGAACTGAGGGGGTAAGCAACCTAGTCATGTCACCAAGTGACCCTGCCCCATTGGGGCATAATCAACTGGGTGCATGCTGGGTCATTGATGTCACAAGGGGGAAGTGCCACCCGGGGATTTCACTGGGTAGCCCCCATCTCTTATTTAAGAGCCACCAAATGGCAGAGTTTTCTTTTTTCGGGTTGGTGGTGGCGGCGGGTGTCCTGATTGACGATGGATCTACATCAGGGGACATTTTATTTTTTCCTTTTTTTTTTTATTAATGGATTTGTCAAAAACTTGTGTTGTTTTTTTATTTGTATTTTTTTTACTTTTTACACTTTTTTGGTGAATGAGTAGGGGGTACTACTTCACATGGGGGGGGGTCATAATCTGGAGGCTCCCTTGTTAAAGGGGCTTCCAGTTTCCGATAAGCCCCCCACCTGCAGCCCCCCACAACCAGCGGCCAGTATAGAAGGAAAGAGGCCCTTGTTCCCATGAACATGGGGACAAGGTGCTTTGGGGGGAGCCCCCCTGGCCCAAAGCACCCCCCATGTTGTGGGTATGTGACCTTGTATAGTTTAGGAAGGGGGGGCACTCGCTCATCCCCCCTTTCCTGGCCCGCCAAGCTGAATGCTCAAATAAGGGCCTGGCATGGATTGACATTTCTTTCACAATACACATATGCTTGTACCATTTCAGAGGTCCATACCAGTGATGCTGAGTCTGCAGAGAATGTGCTCTGTCTGAGCATATTTTCATAATGCGAACAATCAGGTATCCATTGGCGGGAGTAATCAAGCATACCCAAGAAGGTGAGCAACTTCTTCTAATCTCGTGGGCGGTACATACTCACTAGAGCTGACACTCTCTGAGAGCTGATATTTCTCTGACCCTGTGACAGAGTGAAATCCAGATATGCAACAGCAGGCAGACACCATTGCATCTTTTTCTTTGATGCTCTATGACCTTTCTGAGCTAGGTGTAACAACAAAGATTCAGTGTCTAATCTACATGCTTCTTGGGAAGGGCTGCACAGAAGTAGGTCATCGACATACTGAAGGAGGACAGAACCATGGCTGGGTGACCAGGACTTCAAGGTGGCACAGAGGGCTATTGAAAAGACTGCAGGTGAATCAACATAACCTTGGGGTATGCTGGTCCAGGTTAACTGGAACCCCAAAGTTGTAAATGCCATAAGTAGTTGTGTCTCTTCGTCAATAGGGATGGAGAAAAAAGCATTTGTTAAATCAATAACTGAAAAATTTGTAGAACTGACTGGTATAGAAGAAATCAGTGTAGGTACATCAGGAACAATAGAGGCAATAGGGACTACCAAATTATTAAGAGCCCGTAGGACTTTGACAAATCAATATGATCCATCTGATTTGGCAACAGGGTGGATGGGAGAGTTATAAGGAGATATAACTGGTTTTAAAATTCCCTTCCTTTTAAAGTCCTCAATAATTGGTGTGATGCCCTCAATTTTTTCTTGTGACAATGGGTATTGTTTATGACACACTGGACTCAACCCTGGTTTTAATCTAGCCTTATAAGGTGTACAGTTAATGAATCCCACGTCTAAAAAATTGTTTTCCCAAATTGGGTGGTTTTCCTCAAGGGGGGCTTCCTGGGCCATATAATAATGCAGGGTTGTTACCTCTACTCCCCCTCTTGGGTGGACTGAAATATTTACTTGCAGGGTTCCCAACAGATCCCTTCCCAATAAATTGATGGGGCACCAGGGACTTATCCTAAAGGAGTGCAGTGCAATTGGTTTCCCTGTTTGTGTATTATAAACCTGGAGCGGGGGTGTTTTAAATGTTTTTGTTAGTATCCCATTTTGGATCTCCCCCATAATATGGAAAAGATTTCTGATCACCAAGACAAAAACCCTTTACCATATTCATATTGAATTGATAATTATCACCATCCCAGGAAAAAGGGTTACTACTCCCCATAGATTCTGTCCATCCTGCAAAATTATTGACCCAGGGGTGAACAAAATAATCTCCTGTAGTACTAACACGAGTCACATATATTTTACAAGTCTCACCTGATAATGGCGGAGGATATTGTTTACTATCCTTTTGTCCCATCTTAATTTTGTCTTATAATAATCAGGCTATAATTCCACCGGCTTACCTTCCAGCAATTATAAAAATACAACTTACAAATACAACTTATCTTAATACTCTATTTCATACAGCGATAGGAAGAAAAAGGAAATATAAAAGAGGCACCACTGGTGTTTTTGCACGCTAATTAATATAATCCTTTCACTTCTCCCCTAGAAGTGTTACTTCTTCACTTCTCCCCTAGAAGTGTTACTACAATTAACCTCATATGTCTACTCTAGACATCAATGAACCTTATATGTCTACCTTAGACATCAAATTCAAATGAACCTGTTTTTCACTATCTATGAATTATTTCTGGGTGGTAATCTGCCAGAGCTTAGGTAATAGAAGTATGTAAAAAATAAAGAGACATAGTTCACTTACCTGAGCTGGCTACCATCTCACTTCTGACACCAGTGCTGTTGGGGTTCTTCCTTAAGGTTCAGACCACTAGGGGATACCTTGTCAGAGCTCTGGGAACAAACTTTGACATAAACGAGCTGAGAGTCAAAACATGTTCACTATATTGAATGCCAAGCATGAGTATATATGCAGTTCTGGACAAAAGAACACATATACAGTTTCAACAAGAAAAACATAAGGGTAGTGATGAGGGTAGTGATGAGCGAAACACCCCCCTGTTCAAAACAGGAGAAAAGTTTGTTCAAACAAAGGAACTCCATTGAAGTCTATGGGACTCAAACGTCAAAAATCAAAAGTCCTCATTTTAAAGGCTTATATGCAAGTTATTGCACAACTAAAGTGTATGGGGGTTCGGGTAATGACCTGGGGAACATGTAGCAAAGCTAATATTTTTTTTAAAAGAAGGGACAGTGATTTTAATGATGCTTACAGTGAAACTATAAAAATGTAAAATTAATTTGAATATAGTGCCTGGGGGTCCCCTTAATGTGCCTGTAAAGTAGCGCATCTGTACAATGTATGTAGCCTGCTGCAGCAATACTGACATTTCTAAAGGAAAAAATGTCATATACAAATATACATACAAAATTGGAAATTGCATGTACTTGTCATACAAGGTGCAGAAAAATTGGGCCTTTAGTGTTGGTAGTGCCTGAACACCGTAAACCCTGACAGTTACTCTTGCTGGGTGCAAGAATCGGCCCTACTGGTAAAAATTCCATACAAATTTGAACTTGGTTAACATCAAGTGTAGTATCTTTTCTTATCAGGGATCTAGTGGGGGCGCTGTGCTGTCATCTGACCTGGCCAAGGTTGGGTGTCGGCTATGCAAACCTGCAGGAGTCATGGGGCCCTGGAAGGTTAGTATCGGCAGGAACTGAAACTGAAATTGGGCCTTTGGTGTTGGTGGTGCCTGAACACCATAACCCCTCAGAGTTACTCTTGCTAAGTGCAGGGACAGGCCCTGCCATTTAAAATTAGATATGAATTTGAAATCGCATAAACTTGTCATACAGGTGCAGAAAAAATGGGCCTTGGTTGTTGGTGGTGCCTGAACACTGCAACCCCTCACAGTTACTCTTGCTGGGCACAGGGACAGGCCCTGCCATTTGAAATTAGATATGAAATTGAAATTGCATAAACTTGTCATACAGGTGGCAGAAAAATTGGGCCTTGGTTGTTGGTGTTGCCTGAACACCGCAACCTCTTATAGCTACTCTTGCTGGGCACAGGGACAGGCCCTGCCGTTAGAAATTAGATACGAAATTGAAATCACATGAACTTGCATACAGATGCAGAAAAATTGGGATTTTGGTGTTGGTGGTTGGAGTTTCTCTTGCTGGGCACAGGAACGGGCCCTGCTAGTAAAAATTCCATACAAATTTGAAATTGCATGTACTTGTCATACAGGTGCAAAAAATTGGACCTTTGGTGTTGGAGGTGTATGAACACCGTTAACCCTCACAGTTGCCGGCCGCAGGGTACAGGGACAGGGCCTGCTGTTAAAAATTACATATGAAATTTAAATTGTATGCACCTGTCATACAAGTGCAGAAAAATTAGGCCTTGGGTGTTGGTGGTGACCTAAACCAAAAACATTG
Organism: Pelophylax lessonae; assembly: GCF_965119305.1. Taxonomy (NCBI): domain Eukaryota; kingdom Metazoa; phylum Chordata; class Amphibia; order Anura; family Ranidae; genus Pelophylax; species Pelophylax lessonae. Next base: position 326,302,443 of record NC_138768.1, on the reverse strand, counting down.
TTGGAAGCTAGCAGAATCAAGGTTGAGGAATAGGATAGGCAGCATATGCAGTCTTCAAGGGATGGCAGACCCCTAGCAAATTCAATTAGTTACATCAGCATCAGGGGCTTGATAGCTGTTGTTGATCCAGGACTGATTAATTTTGATAAAAGTCAACTGGTCAACAGAGTCTGTGGATCGACGCACTCTTTTGTCCATCACAAAACCTCCAGCAGCACTTAAATGTCAGTTCGGAAAGCATGCTGGAAGAAGGACAGACCAGTAGCTCCATTGCATATTGTGCAAGTTCTGGCAAGTGGTCCATCCTCAAGACTAGTGATGAGCCGAACACCCCCCGGTTCGGTTCGCACCAGAACACCGCAACCAGAGGAAAGGTTTGTTCGAACAAATGAACCCCATTGAAGTCTATGGGACTCGAACCTCAAAAATCAAATGGCCTAATTTTGAAGGCTTAAATGCAAGTTATTGCCCCAAAAAAGTGTATGGGGGTCCGGGTCCTGACCTGGGGAACATGTAGCAATGAAAACCCCTCGCAGTTACTCTTGCTGGGTGCAGGAACAGGCCCTTCTGCTAAAAAAATCCATACAAATTTGAAATCGCATGTACTTGTCATTCAGGTGCCAAAAATTGGGCCTTTGCTGTTGGTGGTGCCTGAACACCGTAACCAAGGCCTCAAAGTTACTCTTGCTGGGTGCAGGAATGGGACCTACTGGTAATAATTCCATACAAATTTGAAATTGCATGTGCTATACAAGTGCCAAAAATTGGGCCTTTGCCGTAGGTGGTGCCTGAACACCGTAACCAAGGCCTCGCAGTTACTGTTGCTGGGTGCAAGAATGGGACCTGCTGGTAAGAATTCCATACAAATTTGAAATTGCATGTGCTATACAAGTGCCAAAAATTGGGCCTTTGCCATTGGTGGTGCCTGAACACCGTAACCAAGCCCTCGCAGTTACTCTTGCAGGGTGAAGGAATGGGACCTGCTGGTAAGAATTCCATGCAAATTTGAAATTGCATGTACGACACAGGTGCCAAAAATTGGGCCTTTGGTGTTGGTGGTGCCTGAACACCGTAACCCCTCACAGTTAGCAGGGCACAGGGACAGGGCCTGCTGTTAAAAATGATATATGCCATTTAAATTGTATGCAGCTGTTATACAAGTGCAGAAAAATTAGACCTTGGGGGTTGGTAGTGACCTATACCAAAAACATTGTTGGAAGCTAGCAGAATAAAGGTAGAGGAATAGGATATAAAATCCAAAAAAATCCTGCGCTAAAATTATAAATGTAAAATAAGAAAAAATGTGATAATGAAAATGAAAGCAGCAAATACATTTGATCTATAGAAAACCAAAAACAATAATCCCAATAAAATGTGTAGCGCTAACATCAAACCAGTGTTGAATGCAAAAGTGATACTCAGAAAATACAAATTATATAAAAACCCTTAAATTCAGGGAAGAATAAGGGCCTTGAGGGTTTTTCAATCCCATTACGTGCTACTTGATGTCTCAAGGAGGGAGCACCCCTGAAAATGACATTGGGTTGTTCAGGTAATGTTGGAACTAAAATACGGTCATTTTTAATCACTGACCAGTGATTGTGAATTATATTTTTGAAAAGATAGTGCTGCGTGGAAAAATATGTAATATATATCCTTAAAACATATGTCCCCCATGGCTTAAACGTGGAGTGGGACGTTAACTGTTTCATGAACTCTTTATATAATTTTATCTGCATAAATTAAGTTTTATATTTTTTCAGTGCTTATTATTACCATTTTTAGTTAATATAATATGGTAATTTTTATTGTCTCTTCTTTTGTACATTTTTTGTATACATTCCCCTAGATGTTTTGTATTTTTTAGATCTACCTAGTGTTGTCGTTTTTCCTTCAGGGGGTATCACAATATACACTTTTGTCTTTTATATTACTCATCCTACTATAAATATTTTTCGCCACTAGATGGAGCTATATGGCTCCTTGGCATTATATAATTTATATATTTATTTTAAAATTATTTGTTATCTATTTTTTTCTATAATCTGCCTTTTTTCATACGTTTGGCTGTTATGGCACACTCTACTTGTGCCTATACATAAGAAGGGCATGATTTTCATTTTATTTTACATGTTCACCGTATGTTTTCTTTTTTCTCCACCCCTCCGGTGTCATGTCTCTCCTTTTTTTCAATATATATTTTTCTTGTTGCCTTTGTATATTAATTATAGTATAATAATTTTTATACTAAGAGATCGATTATTTATTTTATTCACTATATACTATGGTCTTTTTGAGAGATGAGGCATCTGCACTTAAGCCGTAAGGTGTATGTGTGACACTTCCGCCCAGCGTTTTATTTAATTGGTCTATGCTGCCGATGTGTCATTGGATCTGGGGGATTTATAGGCGTGATGGCCACGCCCGGTAACCATGCCCCGGACAACGTCACGTATGACGAAACTGGTCGAGAGGTACCTGCCGTGACGCTACCACGGCCCCTGAGACGCCGGCTTTTGTATCTCGCCGCGATTTTACTGTGTCTGCTTGCTTTTATGGAAAAATTGTAAGTGCATTTCCTATTAAATCTTTGTTTACCATTTACTGGATTCTGCTATGTGCTTTTTATTTCTTCCTTGCACATTTGGTTCTTACTATTCCTGGAGTTGATTATGAGAGTCCATATCTGATATACATCTCCTCCCATGACAACTGAAGGAATGTTAATAATGTAGTCCTACATCTAAGCGCTGGCGGACTATCCATTAATTTGGGGGCCTAAGTTTCTGGTAAACAGCCATTTTTCATACTCCTCACGGGTGGATTCCTGCTTCACCACCTCCTTGGGATCACAGTCTTCCATCTATCACCGTCCATCCTGGGACTTGTTGTTCTATTGATTTATTTTATTTTTAATTTTTCAATGGACTTTTTTCACAAATATGCACAGTTTTTGATATGGATATGTCACTAATTCATTCTATGTAATTTGTTATTTATTAAAGATGAAGGCGCCTGGTTTTAGTATTTTTGCCCTTGATGTGATGCAAATACCTGCTGCCCTTTTTTATTTTAATGGTGGTATACCAAAAAAATACAAACGTTAAATGGGTGAAAAAATATGCGCTGGTGATCAGTGGTGGTGTTTAAAGTGTGCTGAGGGTATTATATAAATTGTCTGCACCAATAAATCCGTATATAAAAGGTAAACCTTATTTACCAATAAATTGTTAATAAATAAATAGACGAAAGGTGGACCTTAAAATCATCTATAATACCATAATGTATACCTTTCTAATATCAACCTAGTAAAAAGTGAAAAATATATATCTCTGTATATATATAAAAATTGGTGACTTTTAGTGATAATAAAATTGCGATTTTGGTGACACTTGTGATTATATTATAAAACATTGCGTGACATAAAAAAACGCATGTAATTAGCTGTAAAATATGTAAAACATGTAATTCATATATATTTTCGTGCAATTAGTGAAAAGAAGTCCATGGTAATTTAATAAAATCTTCAAAGTGCTTTTGTGCTCCGATTAGTGCTCTTGATAAAATTCAGCAATATTTGCTTCTTACCAGATGGCTTTAGGCCACAAGGACCTAGATCACTTTTGATCCCTTTAAGGATAGATCAATCCTCCACCGGGTTTATCCAATCCGAGGATAGGTGGTAGATGTTCCAATCTGGATCTGGACCGCAGGATAGGGTCTCAAGCAGATGTATATGGAAAAATATGATAGGGAAGCCAAAATATAGTGTAAATCCGTTTTTATTAAGGTGACAAACTGAAAGATAAAAATTGGCTGCTTACAGTGTGTAGTGCCTTTTCCTGGCACTAGGTGGAAGCGCTGTAGTATGTTTTGGGTCTATGGAGGTGACCGCTCTGGTGCTCTGTAGCATATTACAGTTTCCTTCACAGCCCATGTAGCGTGGCCACGGTGGCGTGCGTTCCAGACCAAAGCAGGAAATTACGTCGCTGGTTTGCTTGATTCCCGGTTTACAGACCACAATGCATTTTGCGGTTTATCGCGTCATCAGGAAGTCTGCTGAACACCGGACTTAACAGCTATTTATGGGGCTTACTCGTTTGTCATTGGAGGAATGAACAAAATAACCGCCCACTAGTTAAACTCCTTGTATATGTGTTCTTTATGGCGGAATGTTTTTAATTACCCCAATATCTGTCGGTGATACAAAATATGACACTATTTAGGTGCCCTGTTATACCGGGACCTATTTTATAATTTTAAAAACCAAATGGACCGAAAATTTTTAGATAAAATGTAAAAACAATGTTTTGTGTATATGTCTTAGCGTGTGTGGGCAATCATTATCTGCCAAAAACGTTAGGTGAATGTTTGCTCTATCTTTTATATATCTGGCTAGCAAGCGGATCACATGCACAAAACCATAAACACACAGCGCTAACACTTACAAAATAGACATTTTACAATTACTTAATAATTCTAAAATCATGTTTATAAAATCTTATACCTCAAAGTTAATCTATTTTTATGACTCTAAAATAGATATTATAATGTGGTAAATAATTCATAAAATATTAAAAACGTCCATAAATGATATGTTGTTTTGAATTTATTTATTTACATAGAAGTATATGGGTAACTGTATTGATAAAATTATATGGGTTGCTTTATTTGACTCCCTCTGGTGGTTAAAGTTAAGTATTATCCAGAGTTGTACTACCTCACTACCTTCTTATTATTCTTAGATAGTGATAAAAAAGTTTGTAAACTCAATAAAAAAGTATATATAAAATAGACTGGTTTACCTTTTATATACGGATTTATTGGTGCAGACAATATATATAATACCCTCAGCACACCTTAAACACCACCACTGATCACCAGCGCCTATTTTTTCACCCATTTAACATTCTATATAATTTGTATTTTCTGAGTATCACTTTTGCATTCAACATTGGTTTGATGTTAGCGCTACACATTTTATTGGGATTATTGTTTTTGGTTTTCTATAGGTCAAGTGTATTTGCTGCTTTAATTTTCATTATCACATTTTTTCTTATTTCACATTTATAATTTTAGCGCAGGATTTTTTTTGATTTTATTTGTTTGTTTTATATAGATTTTTCCTGCAGCTCATTCACAATTTTTCATTATGGATATATTTGAATTTAGGAATCAGCAGGTCCTAGATATGGAGGATGTCTTCAATGACACCCCAATTCCAACAGATGATATTGGTAGTCGCTTTATGCGACTTAAAAACCTTATGACATCAGAAGTACACACCAATTGGGACATAGCGTTCTTAGAGCGCTATGTAACCAATAAAATGGTGCCTAGGAGCTTCAGGTGGGAGGTCAATCCCCAAAGTGATGAATCTGACTTGGACGGTTGTTTCCGATACTTCGATGGGGCTGGTGTTGGGGGTGGTGCCTTAGAAACACGTCCGGAGAATGTTGACCTACCAGTATCTGGAAAGGCGGTACACAAATTTTTTTTCAAGGCCTCCTCAAGATGTTTCATCCTCTGCTCCCTCTGCGAAGGCAGGATGAGCTCTGTAACTTTACCCTTCGAAAGGGTGCCTGAACACCGTAACCCCTCGCAGTTAGTCTTGCTGGGTGCAGAAACGGGACCCACTGGTACGAATTTCATATAAATTTGAAATCGCATGTACTTGTCATACAGGTGCCAAAAATTGGACCTTTGGTGTTGGTGGTGCCTGGACACCATAAACCCTCACAGTTAGCAGGGCACAGGGACCTGCTGTTAAAAATTACATACAACATTTAAATTGCATGCACCTGTCGTACAAGTGCAGAAAAAATAGGCCTTGGGGGTTGGTAGTAACCTAAACCAAAAACATTGTTGGAAGCTAGCAGAATCAAGGTAGAGGAATAGGATAGGCAACATATGCAGTCTGGGGATGGCAGACCCCTAGCAAATTCTATCTGTTACATCAGCATCAGGGGCCAGATAGCTCTTGTTGATCCAGGACTGGTTCATTATTATGAAAGTCAGCACTTTTTTGTCCGTCACAAAACCTCCAGCAGCACTGAACATCTGTTCGGAAAGCACGCTGGAAGCAGGACAGGCCAGTTTCTCCATTGCATATTGAGGAAGTTCTGGCCAGTGGTCCATCCTCAAGACCCAGTAAGAAAGTGGATGCGGAGCTGGAAAGGTCTCCAAGTCTGCTCTTGTGCCTAGATAATCATGCACCATATGATGGAGACGCTGGCTATGGTTGCTTAAGCCTAACAGCCCTGGATGCTGCTGAGGACTAAAGAACTGTTTAAAGGCATCGGTCAGCAGGCCACCTTCTCCACCGCTCCTCCTTTGGCTGAACAATGCCTCAGAAACAGGTCCAGAGAATGTTGATCTCCCAGTGTCTGGAAAGGCGGTACACACATTTTTTTTCAGGATGTTTCATCCTCTGCTCCCTCTGCGAAGGCAGGATGAGCTCTGCAACTTTACCCTTGTAACGTGGATCAAGAAGGGTTGCCAACCAGTAATTATCCCTCTCCTTGATAGCACGAATCCTTTCGCAGGCTTTGCAGAATCAGGGAGCTCATGCTACGTAGGTTGGAAGAGGCATAATCTTCTGAGTCCTCTGGGTCACTAAGGATGACATTGTCAGCAGGAGAAACCTCTCCCCAACCACGTACTACTCCTGGGGTTTCTGGGGAATCAAAACCGTCCCTTGAAGACTTCCGTATGTTATCTTCTTCCTCTACATCCATGCTGCCGAAATCCTCCTCCTCCTCTTCCTCCTGTGTGTTTTGTGGCCCTGCAGGAATGATATCTGCATAAAGGGGGCCTTGTGAGGAAAGGAAGTCCTCCTCTTCCTCCCACTGTTCTGCCTCAAGTGCCCTGTCCATGATTCCATGCAGCGTGTGCTCCAGCAGGTAGACTAGCGGGAAAGTGTCACTGATGCATGCATCGTCCCGGCTCACCATCCTTGTGGCCTCCTCAAATGGTGACAGGACGATGCATGCATCCTTTATCAAAAGCCACTAGCGTGGCGAAAAAAAGCCAAACTCCCCTGACCCTGTCCTTGTGCCATACTCACACAAGTACTCATTGATGGCCCTCTGCTGCATGTGCAGCTGCTGCAGCATCGCCAATGTTGAGTTCCACCTGGTGGACATGTCACGAATGAGGCGGTTGGTGGAGAGGTTGAATTCCCTTTGAATGACAGATAAGCGAGCACTGGCATTGAATGACCGGCAGAAATGGCCACAGACTTTTCTGGCCTGCCTCAGGAGATCTTGGAAGCCCGGGTATCTGGTCAGGAAATGTTGCACCACCAGATTCAGAAAATGTGTCAAGTGTCCCTATCGGAGGGCGGAGAGAAGGTTGGTGCCATTGTCGCATACAACCATTCCTGGATCAAGCTGTCGTGGCGTCAACCATCTCTGAGCCTGCCCCTGCAGAGCTGACAGAATCTCTGCACCTGTGTGACTCCTATCCCCTAGACAGACCAACTAGCATGGCATCTTTTAGCCTGACTGCTTGCGTAGCCCCTTGAACGCTTAGGGAGCACCGCTGCTGCAGAGGAGAATTGATCAGAAGAGGACATTGAGGAGGAGGAGGTGGTGGAGTAGCCAGATGTGGCATAACCAGTAGTGATGGACGAACATCGGCCGGGGCGGTTCGCGAACGCCAGCTGCAAATTTTCTCAAAAGTCCGCGAACCGCGAGTTCGCGGCGGGCCCCATTGACTTTAACGGGAGGCGAACTTTAAAAACCTTTCGGTCATATTTGAAGCCATAAAAGATGTACTAGCTGTGCACAAATAGTCCCAGCAAATGTACAATGTCATAACAGAAGTATTGCAGTTGAAAAAGTTGCCCTAAATTTTTTTATTTTCTTTTTACAGCAAAAAATATATATAATTTTTTCATAAATCAGCCAGAACTGACAGCAGCCGGTAAATACAATGTCTAATACATATAGGGTCCATTCACACATCTGTAAAATGGGTCCGCATCCATTCCACAATTTGGCGGAACCTTTACAGACCCATTGTTTTTCATTTCCAGTCTGAAAAATTAGGCATTCACAGGATAAAGAAGTAAGTGTTGGCCATTCCAGGCCCCAAAAATTAACCCACATGCGTTTACCTGACAGCTAAAAACGTAGTATTCTGTGGCTGAAGGTACATTAGGCATTCACAGGTAACAGAAGTAAGTGTCGGCCATAAAAGGCACCAAAAAATAGCCCACATGGGTTTACCTGACAGCTAAGAATGTAGTATTCTGTGGTTGAAGGTACATTAGGCATTCGCAGGATACAGAAGTAAGTGTTGGCCTGTATAGGGCCCAAAAATTAGCCCACATGGGTTTACCTGACAGCTAAGTACGTAGTATTCTGTGGCTGAAGGTACATTAGGCATTCACACAGTATACAGAAGTAAGTGTCGGCCTGTATAGGCTGCAAAAATTAGCTCACATGGTTTGAACTGACAGCAAAAAACTTAGTTTTTGATGGCTAGAGGTATGGTAGGCGTTCACAGTACACAGAACCGTAAGTGTCGGCCTGTATAGGCTCCAAAAATGAGCTCACATGTTTTGAACTGACAGCAAAGAACTTAGTATTTGGTGGCTGGAGGTACATTAGGCATTCACAGAAAAAATAATTAACGGCCCTGAAAGGCCCCAAAAATTTGCCATTCAATGGACATAAAGTGCCTTTTATGCTGCTGTATGTAGCAAAGCAAGGACCAGGAATTGTTGTGGGTGGAGGAATTTCAATGAAACCTGGTCTATGGGTCACATGTGTTGAATTCCTCAGAGATCCATGCCTCATTAATTTTTATAAATGTGAGGTAGTCTACACTGTCATGAGCTAGGCGAGTGCGCTTATCGGTCACGATCCCCCCTGCTGCGCTGAACGTCCTTTCGGACAGGACACTGGATGTGGGGCAAGCCAACATTTCCATTGCAAATCGTGCAAGCTCTGGCCAGTGGTCAAGCCTGCCCACCCAGTAGTCCAGGGGTTCATCACTCCTCAGAGCGTCCACATCGGCCTTTAACCCAATGTAGTCGGACACCTGTCGGTCTAGTCGTTCCCTCATGCTGGATCAGGAGTACAGCTGTCAATGGTTCGGCTGAAAGAAGGATCTCCTATCTGAAGTGACCAAGACATCTTCCAACCGCCCTCTTCTTGCAGGCGCTGTTGGATTGCTACCCGCAACTGTCTCTCTGTGACTGGAAATTCCTCTGCCAGCACACGGAAAAGCAGAATGCAGCATTTCCCACAGCAAGGCCTGGAAGTGCTGCATTCTGACCGCCCTCTGTGATTGTGGTAACATTTCCGCCATTTTGTGTTTGTACCTGGGGTCTAAGTACGTTGCCACCAAGTACTGGTCCTTGGCCTTTATGCGTTTTATACGGGGGTCCCCCTTAAAACACTGCACCATTCCCACTAAACTGGAAGTGGTATAGTGGCCTGCTTCCAGCTCATCATCCATGATAATGTCGTCCTCGTTCTCCTCCCCCCATCCACGGATAACACCAGGGATCCCAGAAAGGTTTAAAGCATGCTCTTCTTGCTCCTCCTCATCCCCCCCAGCACCATCCTCCTCCTCTGACTCCTCTTCAGACTCCTGCTGTTGATTTGTCTCAGATGGAGTAGCACCCCCTGGGAATTCATTCAACATTGCGACTTCCTGATATTCCTGCTCCTGCTCCTCGAAGGCTTGATCAATGACACGACACAATGCACGCTCCAGAAAGAAGGCGTAAGGTATGATGTCACTTATGGCGCCCTGGCCATGACTGACCAGTTTGATCTCATCAAATGGCTGCAGAAGTCTACATGCGTCCCGCATGAGCAGCCACTGGCGAGGTGAAAAAAACCCAAGCTCCCCAGAACCTGTCCTGCCACCGAGTTACACCAGGTAGTCATTAACTGCACGTTTCTGCTGGAGCAGCCTATCGAGCATATGCAACATTGAGTTCCATCGCGTCGGGCAGTCACGCCTGAGGGGCAGGTTGTGTCGCCGCTGAATCTCAGCAAGGCGAGCCATAGCTGTGTAAGATCTTCGGAAATGGCCGGAGATTTTCCTGGCCTGCCGCAAGACGTCCTGGACCCCAGGGTATTTGGCAACGAATCGCTGCACCACCAAGTTCAGGACGTGTGCCATGCATGGCACGTGTGTTATTTTGCCCTGTTTCAGCGTGCTCAGCAGATTGGCACCGTTGTCCCACACCACTTTACCAACTGACAAATTCAGCGGTCTCAGCCACTGATCTGCCTGTGAACGCAAAGCTGAAAAGAGTGCAGGACCAGTGTGGCTCTTGGCTTCCAGGCACAACAGACACAGCACAACATGGCAACGTCTCACCTGGCATGTGGAATAGGTTCTGGGGATCTTGGGCGGCACAGGAGAAGAGACGGTAGCAGCGGAAGAGGAGGAGTCAGCCGAGGAGGAGAGGGAGGATAGAGGAGGAGGAGAAGAAGAGGCAGGCCTGCTTACAATCCGTGGCGGTACAACTAAATCTACACGGGTGCCACAGGTTGCATGCTTAACGGCCGTCAGAGGGTTCACCCAGTGGACAGTAAAAGTGATATACCTTCCCTGCCCGTGTTTGCTAGACCATGTGTCTGTGTAGATAACACCCCGCTTCAATCTGTGGTATTGGGGGGGCACAGGTTTATCACACCAGTTTTACAAATAATTGGCCAGTATCTGTTGTCAATGTGTGTAGCACAGTTAACACAGCAAAAGAGGCCAAATTTTTGCAGGACTAAAATACAATCTTAGAAAAGTATACTGTTAAATAACACCCTGCTTCAATATGTGCTATTGGGGGGCCATTGGTCTATCACACCAGTTGTTCAAAAAATTGGCCAGTGAGTTTGGCACTGTGTGTAGCAGACTTCACTAAGCAAAAGAGGCAATATTGTTGCAGGACACAAATACACTTATGAAAGTATACTCAGATTACACACCAAGTCAATATGTGGTATTGGGGGGCCACTGGTTTATCACACCAGTTGTTCAAAAAATTGGCCAGTGAGTTTGGCACTGTGTGTAGCAGACTTCACTCAGCAAAAGAGGCAATATTGTTGCAGGACACAAATACACTTATGAAAGTATACTCAGATTACACCCCACATCAATATGTGGTATTGGGGGGCCACTGGTTTATCACACCAGTTGTTCAAAAAATTGGCCAGTGAGTTTGGCACTGTGTGTATTCGAGTTAACACAGCAAAAGAGGCAATATTGTTGCAGGACACAAATACACTTGTAAAAGTATACTCAGATAACACCCCACTTCAATATGTGGTATTGGGGTGCCACTGGTTTATCACACCAGTTGTTCAAAAAATTGGCCAATAAGTTTGGCACTGTGTGTATCAGACTTCACTCAGCAAAAGAGGCAATATTGTTGCAGGACACAAATACACTTATGAAAGTATACTCAGATAGGCTCCAAAAATTAGCTCACATGGTTTGAACGGACAGCAAAGAACGTAGTATATGATGGCTAGAGGTACAGTAGGCGTTCACAGTATACATAAGTAGGTGGCGGGCTGTTTAGGCCGCAAAAATGAGCTCACATGGGTTGAACTGACAGCAAAGAACGTAGTATATGATTGCTAGAGGTACAGTAGGCGTTCACTGTATACACAAGTTGGTGGCGGGGCTGTTTAGGCCGCAAACATGAGTTCACATGGGTTGAACTGACAGCAAAGAATGTAGTATATGATGGCTAGAGGTACAGTAGGCGTTCGCAGTATACACAAGTTGGTGGCGGGCTGTTTATGGGTTGAACTGACAGTAAAGAACATAGTATATGATGGCTAGAGGTACAGTAGGCATTCACAGTATACACAAGTTGGTGGCGGGCTGTTTAGGCCGCAAACATGAGCTCACATGGGTTGAACTGACAGCAAAGAACGTAGTATATGATGGCTAGAGGTACAGTAGGCGTTCACAGTATACACAAGTTGGTGGCGGGCTGTTTAGGCCGCAAACATGAGCTCACATGGGTTGAACTGACAGTAAGGAATGTAGTATATGATGGCTAGAGGTACATTAGGCATTCATAGTATACACAAGTTGGTGTTGGGCTGTTCAGGCATCAAACATGAGCTCACATGGGTTGAACTGACAGCAAAGAACGTAGTATATGATGGCTAGAGGTACAGTAGGCATTCACAGTATACACAAGTTGGTGGCGGGCTGTTTAGGCCGCAAACATGAGCTCACATGGGTTGAACTGACAGCAAAGAACGTAGTATATGATGGCTAGAGGTACAGTAGGCGTTCACAGTATACACAAGTTGGTGGCGGGCTGTTTAGGCCGCAAACATGAGCTCACATGGGTTGAACTTACAGTAAAGAACGTAGTATATGATGGCTAGAGGTGCAGTAGGCATTCACAGTATACACAAGTTGGTGGCGGGCTGTTTAGGCATCAAACATGAGCTCACATGGGTTGAACTGACAGCAAAGAACGTAGTATATGATGGCTAGAGGTACAGTAGGCGTTCGCAGTATACACAAGTTGGTGGCGGGCTGTTTATGGGTTGAAGTGACAGTAAAGAACATAGTATATGATGGCTAGAGGTACAGTAGGCATTCACAGTATACACAAGTTGGTGGTGGGCTGTTTAGGCCGCAAACATGAGCTCACATGGGTTGAACTGACAGCAAAGAACGTAGTATATGATGGCTAGAGGTACAGTAGGCGTTCACAGTATACACAAGTTGGTGGCGGGCTGTTTAGGCCGCAAACATGAGCTCACATGGGTTGAACTGACAGTAAGGAATGTAGTATATGATGGCTAGAGGTACAGTAGGCATTCACAGTATACACAAGTTGGTGTCGGGCTGTTCAGGCATCAAACATGAGCTCACATGGGTTGAACTGACAGCAAAGAACGTAGTATATGATGGCTAGAGGTACAGTAGGCGTTCACAGTATACACAAGTTGGTGGCGGGCTATTTAGGCCGCAAACATGAGCTCACATGGGTTGAACTGACAGAAAGAACATAGTATATGATGGCTAGAGGTACAGTAGGCATTCAAAGTATACACAAGTTGGTGGCGGGCTGTTTAGGCATCAAACATGAGCTCACATGGGTTGAACTGACAGCAAAGAACGTAGTATATGATGGCTTTGTTGGAGATACAACTTTAAAGCTTAGCCTATTATAGATAAACTGCAGTTCACAAATAGGACAGTAGATTTCGCTAATGCTAAGTGATATGCTATGCATTTTCTATGATGTGTATTTCCTGTACACTGTACTGTACTTGTTGGTTATCTCTTCCTGTTCTGTTGTTCTTAATACAAAGAAAGTGACATCTTTGATATCTGTGTTATGTTCCAATAAAGAAGCCAGTTCCTGTTTACTCCACAATGTCTGATCTGAATGGACTCCGCTGCACCCAGTGATCACACTCTGCAACAGGTTATGGGCCCAGGATCCGGATAAAGATCGACATGAGGAAGCTTTCCAGTCACATCTCCTATAAACAAGTAAGACTGCTTATATATAAAGGAGGGAAAATGTCTGGAAACTCAGAACTTAAACTCTCAGTGGCCAAGCTGAACAATGACAATTATCAGCTATGGAAGTTTAAAGTGGAAATGCTATTATCTAGAGATGACTTGTGGGAGGTTACCACCACAGAGAGGCCACAGGACAATAATCAGGACTGGGACAAGAAAAACAGACAGGCACGGGCCACCATAAGCTTACTAGTGGAGGATGATCAGCTCATACATATACGCCATGAGGACACAGTGAAAGGCATGTGGGACATACTGAATACACTGCATGAAAGATCCAGTTTAAACAGCAAGCTGTTTCTACTGCGGAAACTTTACAGAATGAGACTTAGCAGAGAACAGGACATGCAGGAGCACATAAACGCAATGCTGGAAGTGATTGCACAACTCAGATCAATCAGGGAGAATATAACAGACAGCCATGCTGTAGCCATGTTGTAGCCATGTTGTTATGCAGTTTGCCCGATACATATACTGCACTGATCAATGCACTGGAGACACGTCCTGAGACAGATCTGACGCTATCATTTGTAAAAACCAGGCTCATAGATGAGTATCAGAGAAGAAAGGAATTAGTGCATGACTCCACAGAAATTGACACCAGAACCGCTCTTAAAGTTACAGATGCAAGGTTACACAGGAAAGAGGCCAGAGTGTGTTTCAGATGTCACAAACAGGGACACATAAAGAAAGACTGTACTATATGGAAAGCAGAGCAAAGAAGACAGCGTCCCTCTTATGCTAAACAAAAGGTCAAAGCCACAATCAATGATCCATGGGAAGGAAACTGGAATGCCACATTTAAAGCGACAGGCAACCATAAATGTCAAGGCTGGTGCATCGATTCAGGGGCAACCAGTCACATGACGAGTGATAGAAGTTTTTTCACAGAACTTGATCTGAACAACAAAGAAACTATTTATCTTGCAGATGGAAGCAAAATACATGCAGAAAGATATGGGCATGGAACCCTTGTATGCCCTGATGATGCGGGACACAATCTAGCATACCAGTGAAAGATGTACTTTATGTTCCTACTCTAGAAGGAGGACTCTTATCTGTGAAGCGTCTGACAGCCAGAGGACTCACTGTAGCATTCCAAGGTGACAAGTGTTCAATCCTAAACGGCAACCAGACAATAGCAAGTGCCAAGCTGGATGATCATCTATATCACCTAGACACAGTGAAGGAAAAGGTGAGACTATGTACACACAAGCACAATGACTGTATACATATATGGCACAGACGTCTAGGTCACAGATAGTGTTGAGCGAACACGGACTGTATTATTCGTGTTCGTACCGAATAATTGGATTTTTTTTACCCGAACACGGACACGGACACTTTACTGTATGTTCGGGTAAAAATCCGTGTTCGGTCGTTTTATTTCCGGGTTTTGCATGCTTTGGCGCTCTTTTCATGGCGGGCTTTCAACAGCCAATCAACAATCGTTTAACTGGTGTGCCTTAAGCCATCCCAGCCATGCCTGCAAATGTCTTAGTAGCTGTGATTGGCCGTCTGAAGCATGTGACCAAGTCTTTATAAGTTCGAGGCAGCCGCCGCAGCAGCGTCATTCTGCTGCTTAGCTAAGGGACAGAGCACACATCAATGTGCTGGCTGCTGATTAGGGAAAGATAGGCAGGAAAAAACCATTTGTGTCCGGATAGAATTGAGGGACAGGTCGGAGTGTTTAGGCAGGGCGAGTTGTAGGCATTTTAGGGATAGAGTCTGCTGAATTATAGGGTCAGTGTCTTCTACAAACTACAATCGATATTGCTGTGTGGGGGGTGGGGTGAATCTGCACTCAATCCTGATCTACGATCTCTTCTCAATCCTGTTAGGGACAGAGTCTGCTGAATTTTAGGGAAACTGTGTTCTACAAACTACAATCGATATTGCTGTGTGGTGTGGGATTGGAGATAGGCAGGTGTCAGTGATCCACATCCATTTTTCTGTGTGTGAGCTGCAGTGAACACAATCTTTTTGGGCTGCAGTGAACACAATCTTTTTGGGCTGCAGTGAACACAATCTTTTTGGGCTGCAGTGAACACAATCTTTTTGGGCTGCAGTGAACACAATCTTTTTGGGGTGCAGTGAACAAAATCTTTTTGGGGTGCAGTGAACACAATCCTTTTTGGTGTGCAGTGAACACAATCTTTGTGGGGTGCAGTGAACAAAATCCTTTGTGGGGTGCAGTGAACACAATCTTTTTGGGGTGCAGTGAACAAAATCCTTTTTGGGGTGCAGTGAACAACATCCTTTTTGGGGTGCAGTGAACACAATCTTTTTGGGGTGCAGTGAACAAAATCCTTTGTGGGGTGCAGTGAACACAATCTTTTTGGGGTGCAGTGAACACAATCTTTTTGGGGTGGAGTGAACAACATCCTTTTTGGGGTGCAGTGAACAAAATCCTTTTTGGGGTGCAGTGAACAAAATCATTTTTGGGGTGCAGTGAACACAATCTTTTTGGGGTGCAGTGAACACAATCTTTGTGGGGTGCAGTGAACACAATCTTTTTGGGGTGGAGTGAACAACATCCTTTTTGGGGTGCAGTGAACAACATCCTTTTTGGGGTGCAGTGAACACAATCTTTTTGGGGTGCAGTGAACACAATCTTTGTGGGGTACAGTGAACAGAATCTTTGTGGGGTGCAGTGAACACAATCTTTGGGGGGTACAGTGAACACAATCTTTTTGGGGTGCAGTGAACACAATCTTTGTGGGGTGCAGTGAACACAATCTTTTTGGGGTGGAGTGAACAAAATCATTTTTGGGGTGCAGTGAACAACATCCTTTTTGGGGTGCAGTGATCAAAATCCTTTTTGGGGTGCAGTGAACACAATCTTTTTGGGGTGCAGTGAACAAAATCCTTTGTGGGGTGCAGTGAACAGAATCTTTGTGGGGTGCAGTGAACACAATCTTTGGGGGGGTACAGTGAACACAATCTTTTTGGGGTGCAGTGAACACAATCTTTGTGGGGTACAGTGAACAGAATCTTTGTGGGGTGCAGTGAACACAATCTTTGGGGGGTACAGTGAACACAATCTTTTTGGGGTGCAGTGAACACAATCTTTGGGGGGTACAGTGAACACAATCTTTTTGGGGTGCAGTGAACACAATCTTTGTGGGGTGCAGTGAACACAATCTTTGGGGGGGTACAGTGAACACAATCTTTTTGGGGTGCAGTGAACAACATCCTTTTAGGGTGCAGTGAACACAATCTTTGTGGGGTGCAGTGAACAACATCCTTTTAGGGTGCAGTGAACACAATCTTTGTGGGGTACAGTGAACAGAATCTTTGTGGGGTGCAGTGAACACAATCTTTGGGGGGTACAGTGAACACAATCTTTGTGAGGTGCAGTGAACACAATCTTTGTGGGGTGCAGTGAACACAATCATTGTGGGGTGCAGTGAACTCAATCTTTGTGGGGTACAGTGAACACAATCTCATACTTCTGAAGATTTGAGGGTGCTGCCTGTTCCATACTCCCCCTACTCCTCATCTAGCCTTTTAGGGGTACAAACAATAGTAATTGGGGCCTAGTGTGGTTGTGTACGTGTGATATACATACACTTTTTTTGGATCATATTTTCTATTCCGCTATTTAATCAAAAACCTTTGGGGATCAGTTAAATTGGGGGATAGTCTGTGTTGGTACGTGTGAGAGAGATCCACCTTTCCAAGTTGTTGGGGTTCATCTCATACTTCTGAAGGTTTGAGGGTGCTGCCTGTTCCATACCCCCCCTACTCCTCATCTAGCCTTTTAGGGGTACAAACAATAGTAATTGGGGCCTAGTGTGGTTGTGTACGTGTGATATACATACACTTTTTTTGGATCATATTTTCTATTCCGCTATTTAATCAAAAACCTTTGGGGATCAGTTAAATTGGGGGATAGTCTGTGTTGGTACGTGTGAGAGAGATCCACCTTTCCAAGTTGTTGGGGTTCATCTCATACTTCTGAAGGTTTGAGGGTGCTGCCTGTTCCATACCCCCCCTACTCCTCATCTAGCCTTTTAGGGGTACAAACAATAGTAATTGGGGCCTAGTGTGGTTGTGTACGTGTGATATACATACACTTTTTTTGGATCATATTTTCTATTCCGCTATTTAA
The DNA here is from genome assembly GCF_965119305.1 of Pelophylax lessonae. Lineage (NCBI taxonomy): Eukaryota > Metazoa > Chordata > Amphibia > Anura > Ranidae > Pelophylax > Pelophylax lessonae. The sequence continues at coordinate 326,284,799 of NC_138768.1, read as the reverse complement.
TCAAAAACCTTTGGGGATCAGTTAAATTGGGGGATAGTCTGTGTTGGTACGTGTGAGAGAGATCCACCTTTCCAAGTTGTTGGGGTTCATCTCATACTTCTGAAGGTTTGAGGGTGCTGCCTGTTCCATACTCCCCCTACTCCTAGCCTTTTAGGGGTACAAACAATAGTAATTGGGGCCTAGTGTGGTTGTGTACGTGTGATATACATACACTTTTTTTGGATCATATTTTCTATTCCGCTATTTAATCAAAAACCTTTGGGGATCAGTTAAATTGGGGGATAGTCTGTGTTGGTACGTGTGAGAGAGATCCACCTTTCCAAGTTTTTGGGGTTCATCTCATACTTCTGAAGATTTGAGGGTGCTGCCTGTTCCATACCCCCCCTACTCCTCATCTAGCCTTTTAGGGGTACAAACAATAGTAATTGGGGCCTAGTGTGGTTGTGTACGTGTGATATACATACACTTTTTTTGGATCATATTTTCTATTCCGCTATTTAATCAAAAACCTTTGGGGATCAGTTAAATTGGGGGATAGTCTGTGTTGGTACGTGTGAGAGAGATCCACCTTTCCAAGTTGTTGGGGTTCATCTCATACTTCTGAAGGTTTGAGGGTGCTGCCTGTTCCATACCCCCCCTACTCCTCATCTAGCCTTTTAGGGGTACAAACAATAGTAATTGGGGCCTAGTGTGGTTGTGTACGTGTGATATACATACACTTTTTTTGGATCATATTTTCTATTCCGCTATTTAATCAAAAACCTTTGGGGATCAGTTAAATTGGGGGATAGTCTGTGTTGGTACGTGTGAGAGAGATCCACCTTTCCAAGTTGTTGGGGTTCATCTCATACTTCTGAAGGTTTGAGGGTGCTGCCTGTTCCATACTCCCCCTACTCCTAGCCTTTTAGGGGTACAAACAATAGTAATTGGGGCCTAGTGTGGTTGTGTACGTGTGATATACATACACTTTTTTTGGATCATATTTTCTATTCCGCTATTTAATCAAAAACCTTTGGGGATCAGTTAAATTGGGGGATAGTCTGTGTTGGTACGTGTGAGAGAGATCCACCTTTCCAAGTTGTTGGGGTTCATCTCATACTTCTGAAGGTTTGAGGGTGCTGCCTGTTCCATACTCCCCCTACTCCTCATCTAGCCTTTTAGGGGTACAAACAATAGTAATTGGGGCCCAGTGTGGTTGTGTACGTGTGATATACATACACTTTTTTTGGATCATATTTTCTATTCCGCTATTTAATCAAAAACCTTTGGGGATCAGTTAAATTGGGGGATAGTCTGTGTTGGTACGTGTGAGAGAGATCCACCTTTCCAAGTTGTTGGGGTTCATCTCATACTTCTGAAGGTTTGAGGGTGCTGCCTGTTCCATACCCCCCCTACTCCTCATCTAGCCTTTTAGGGGTACAAACAATAGTAATTGGGGCCTAGTGTGGTTGTGTACGTGTGATATACATACACTTTTTTTGGATCATATTTTCTATTCCGCTATTTAATCAAAAACCTTTGGGGATCAGTTAAATTGGGGGATAGTCTGTGTTGGTACGTGTGAGAGAGATCCACCTTTCCAAGTTTTTGGGGTTCATCTCATACTTCTGAAGATTTGAGGGTGCTGCCTGTTCCATACCCCCCCTACTCCTCATCTAGCCTTTTAGGGGTACAAACAATAGTAATTGGGGCCTAGTGTGGTTGTGTACGTGTGATATACATACACTTTTTTTGGATCATATTTTCTATTCCGCTATTTAATCAAAAACCTTTGGGGATCAGTTAAATTGGGGGATAGTCTGTGTTGGTACGTGTGAGAGAGATCCACCTTTCCAAGTTGTTGGGGTTCATCTCATACTTCTGAAGGTTTGAGGGTGCTGCCTGTTCCATACTCCCCCTACTCCTCATCTAGCCTTTTAGGGGTACAAACAATAGTAATTGGGGCCCAGTGTGGTTGTGTACGTGTGATATACATACACTTTTTTTGGATCATATTTTCTATTCCGCTATTTAATCAAAAACCTTTGGGGATCAGTTAAATTGGGGGATAGTCTGTGTTGGTACGTGTGAGAGAGATCCACCTTTCCAAGTTGTTGGGGTTCATCTCATACTTCTGAAGGTTTGAGGGTGCTGCCTGTTCCATACTCCCCCTACTCCTAGCCTTTTAGGGGTACAAACAATAGTAATTGGGGCCTAGTGTGGTTGTGTACGTGTGATATACATACACTTTTTTTGGATCATATTTTCTATTCCGCTATTTAATCAAAAACCTTTGGGGATCAGTTAAATTGGGGGATAGTCTGTGTTGGTACGTGTGAGAGAGATCCACCTTTCCAAGTTGTTGGGGTTCATCTCATACTTCTGAAGGTTTGAGGGTGCTGCCTGTTCCATACTCCCCCTACTCCTCATCTAGCCTTTTAGGGGTACAAACAATAGTAATTGGGGCCCAGTGTGGTTGTGTACGTGTGATATACATACACTTTTTTTGGATCATATTTTCTATTCCGCTATTTAATCAAAAACCTTTGGGGATCAGTTAAATTGGGGGATAGTCTGTGTTGGTACGTGTGAGAGAGATCCACCTTTCCAAGTTGTTGGGGTTCATCTCATACTTCTGAAGGTTTGAGGGTGCTGCCTGTTCCATACCCCCCCTACTCCTCATCTAGCCTTTTAGGGGTAAAAACAATAGTAATTGGGGCCTAGTGTGGTTGTGTACGTGTGATATACATACACTTTTTTTGGATCATATTTTCTATTCCGCTATTTAATCAAAAACCTTTGGGGATCAGTTAAATTGGGGGATAGTCTGTGTTGGTACGTGTGAGAGAGATCCACCTTTCCAAGTTTTTGGGGTTCATCTCATACTTCTGAAGATTTGAGGGTGCTGCCTGTTCCATACCCCCCCTACTCCTCATCTAGCCTTTTAGGGGTACAAACAATAGTAATTGGGGCCTAGTGTGGTTGTGTACGTGTGATATACATACACTTTTTTTGGATCATATTTTCTATTCCGCTATTTAATCAAAAACCTTTGGGGATCAGTTAAATTGGGGGATAGTCTGTGTTGGTACGTGTGAGAGAGATCCACCTTTCCAAGTTGTTGGGGTTCATCTCATACTTCTGAAGGTTTGAGGGTGCTGCCTGTTCCATACTCCCCCTACTCCTCATCTAGCCTTTTAGGGGTACAAACAATAGTAATTGGGGCCCAGTGTGGTTGTGTACGTGTGATATACATACACTTTTTTTGGATCATATTTTCTATTCCGCTATTTAATCAAAAACCTTTGGGGATCAGTTAAATTGGGGGATAGTCTGTGTTGGTACGTGTGAGAGAGATCCACCTTTCCAAGTTGTTGGGGTTCATCTCATACTTCTGAAGGTTTGAGGGTGCTGCCTGTTCCATACTCCCCCTACTCCTCATCTAGCCTTTTAGGGGTACAAACAATAGTAATTGGGGCCCAGTGTGGTTGTGTACGTGTGATATACATACACTTTTTTTGGATCATATTTTCTATTCCGCTATTTAATCAAAAACCTTTGGGGATCAGTTAAATTGGGGGATAGTCTGTGTTGGTACGTGTGAGAGAGATCCACCTTTCCAAGTTGTTGGGGTTCATCTCATACTTCTGAAGGTTTGAGGGTGCTGCCTGTTCCATACTCCCCCTACTCCTCATCTAGCCTTTTAGGGGTACAAACAATAGTAATTGGGGCCTAGTGTGGTTGTGTACGTGTGATATACATACACTTTTTTTGGATCATATTTTCTATTCCGCTATTTAATCAAAAACCTTTGGGGATCAGTTAAATTGGGGGATAGTCTGTGTTGGTACGTGTGAGAGAGATCCACCTTTCCAAGTTGTTGGGGTTCATCTCATACTTCTGAAGGTTTGAGGGTGCTGCCTGTTCCATACTCCCCCTACTCCTAGCCTTTTAGGGGTACAAACAATAGTAATTGGGGCCTAGTGTGGTTGTGTACGTGTGATATACATACACTTTTTTTGGATCATATTTTCTATTCCGCTATTTAATCAAAAACCTTTGGGGATCAGTTAAATTGGGGGATAGTCTGTGTTGGTACGTGTGAGAGAGATCCACCTTTCCAAGTTGTTGGGGTTCATCTCATACTTCTGAAGGTTTGAGGGTGCTGCCTGTTCCATACTCCCCCTACTCCTCATCTAGCCTTTTAGGGGTACAAACAATAGTAATTGGGGCCTAGTGTGGTTGTGTACGTGTGATATACATACACTTTTTTTGGATCATATTTTCTATTCCGCTATTTAATCAAAAACCTTTGGGGATCAGTTAAATTGGGGGATAGTCTGTGTTGGTACGTGTGAGAGAGATCCACCTTTCCAAGTTGTTGGGGTTCATCTCATACTTCTGAAGGTTTGAGGGTGCTGCCTGTTCCATACTCCCCCTACTCCTCATCTAGCCTTTTAGGGGTACAAACAATAGTAATTGGGGCCCAGTGTGGTTGTGTACGTGTGATATACATACACTTTTTTTGGATCATATTTTCTATTCCGCTATTTAATCAAAAACCTTTGGGGATCAGTTAAATTGGGGGATAGTCTGTGTTGGTACGTGTGAGAGAGATCCACCTTTCCAAGTTGTTGGGGTTCATCTCATACTTCTGAAGGTTTGAGGGTGCTGCCTGTTCCATACTCCCCCTACTCCTCATCTAGCCTTTTAGGGGTACAAACAATAGTAATTGGGGCCTAGTGTGGTTGTGTACGTGTGATATACATACACTTTTTTTGGATCATATTTTCTATTCCGCTATTTAATCAAAAACCTTTGGGGATCAGTTAAATTGGGGGATAGTCTGTGTTGGTACGTGTGAGAGAGATCCACCTTTCCAAGTTGTTGGGGTTCATCTCATACTTCTGAAGGTTTGAGGGTGCTGCCTGTTCCATACTCCCCCTACTCCTAGCCTTTTAGGGGTACAAACAATAGTAATTGGGGCCTAGTGTGGTTGTGTACGTGTGATATACATACACTTTTTTTGGATCATATTTTCTATTCCGCTATTTAATCAAAAACCTTTGGGGATCAGTTAAATTGGGGGATAGTCTGTGTTGGTACGTGTGAGAGAGATCCACCTTTCCAAGTTGTTGGGGTTCATCTCATACTTCTGAAGGTTTGAGGGTGCTGCCTGTTCCATACCCCCCCTACTCCTCATCTAGCCTTTTAGGGGTACAAACAATAGTAATTGGGGCCTAGTGTGGTTGTGTACGTGTGATATACATACACTTTTTTTGGATCATATTTTCTATTCCGCTATTTAATCAAAAACCTTTGGGGATCAGTTAAATTGGGGGATAGTCTGTGTTGGTACGTGTGAGAGAGATCCACCTTTCCAAGTTGTTGGGGTTCATCTCATACTTCTGAAGGTTTGAGGGTGCTGCCTGTTCCATACTCCCCCTACTCCTCATCTAGCCTTTTAGGGGTACAAACAATAGTAATTGGGGCCCAGTGTGGTTGTGTACGTGTGATATACATACACTTTTTTTGGATCATATTTTCTATTCCGCTATTTAATCAAAAACCTTTGGGGATCAGTTAAATTGGGGGATAGTCTGTGTTGGTACGTGTGAGAGAGATCCACCTTTCCAAGTTGTTGGGGTTCATCTCATACTTCTGAAGGTTTGAGGGTGCTGCCTGTTCCATACTCCCCCTACTCCTCATCTAGCCTTTTAGGGGTACAAACAATAGTAATTGGGGCCCAGTGTGGTTGTGTACGTGTGATATACATACACTTTTTTTGGATCATATTTTCTATTCCGCTATTTAATCAAAAACCTTTGGGGATCAGTTAAATTGGGGGATAGTCTGTGTTGGTACGTGTGAGAGAGATCCACCTTTCCAAGTTGTTGGGGTTCATCTCATACTTCTGAAGGTTTGAGGGTGCTGCCTGTTCCATACCCCCCCTACTCCTCATCTAGCCTTTTAGGGGTACAAACAATAGTAATTGGGGCCTAGTGTGGTTGTGTACGTGTGATATACATACACTTTTTTTGGATCATATTTTCTATTCCGCTATTTAATCAAAAACCTTTGGGGATCAGTTAAATTGGGGGATAGTCTGTGTTGGTACGTGTGAGAGAGATCCACCTTTCCAAGTTGTTGGGGTTCATCTCATACTTCTGAAGGTTTGAGGGTGCTGCCTGTTCCATACTCCCCCTACTCCTAGCCTTTTAGGGGTACAAACAATAGTAATTGGGGCCTAGTGTGGTTGTGTACGTGTGATATACATACACTTTTTTTGGATCATATTTTCTATTCCGCTATTTAATCAAAAACCTTTGGGGATCAGTTAAATTGGGGGATAGTCTGTGTTGGTACGTGTGAGAGAGATCCACCTTTCCAAGTTTTTGGGGTTCATCTCATACTTCTGAAGATTTGAGGGTGCTGCCTGTTCCATACCCCCCCTACTCCTCATCTAGCCTTTTAGGGGTACAAACAATAGTAATTGGGGCCTAGTGTGGTTGTGTACGTGTGATATACATACACTTTTTTTGGATCATATTTTCTATTCCGCTATTTAATCAAAAACCTTTGGGGATCAGTTAAATTGGGGGATAGTCTGTGTTGGTACGTGTGAGAGAGATCCACCTTTCCAAGTTGTTGGGGTTCATCTCATACTTCTGAAGGTTTGAGGGTGCTGCCTGTTCCATACTCCCCCTACTCCTCATCTAGCCTTTTAGGGGTACAAACAATAGTAATTGGGGCCCAGTGTGGTTGTGTACGTGTGATATACATACACTTTTTTTGGATCATATTTTCTATTCCGCTATTTAATCAAAAACCTTTGGGGATCAGTTAAATTGGGGGATAGTCTGTGTTGGTACGTGTGAGAGAGATCCACCTTTCCAAGTTGTTGGGGTTCATCTCATACTTCTGAAGGTTTGAGGGTGCTGCCTGTTCCATACTCCCCCTACTCCTAGCCTTTTAGGGGTACAAACAATAGTAATTGGGGCCTAGTGTGGTTGTGTACGTGTGATATACATACACTTTTTTTGGATCATATTTTCTATTCCGCTATTTAATCAAAAACCTTTGGGGATCAGTTAAATTGGGGGATAGTCTGTGTTGGTACGTGTGAGAGAGATCCACCTTTCCAAGTTGTTGGGGTTCATCTCATACTTCTGAAGGTTTGAGGGTGCTGCCTGTTCCATACCCCCCCTACTCCTCATCTAGCCTTTTAGGGGTACAAACAATAGTAATTGGGGCCTAGTGTGGTTGTGTACGTGTGATATACATACACTTTTTTTGGATCATATTTTCTATTCCGCTATTTAATCAAAAACCTTTGGGGATCAGTTAAATTGGGGGATAGTCTGTGTTGGTACGTGTGAGAGAGATCCACCTTTCCAAGTTGTTGGGGTTCATCTCATACTTCTGAAGGTTTGAGGGTGCTGCCTGTTCCATACTCCCCCTACTCCTCATCTAGCCTTTTAGGGGTACAAACAATAGTAATTGGGGCCCAGTGTGGTTGTGTACGTGTGATATACATACACTTTTTTTGGATCATATTTTCTATTCCGCTATTTAATCAAAAACCTTTGGGGATCAGTTAAATTGGGGGATAGTCTGTGTTGGTACGTGTGAGAGAGATCCACCTTTCCAAGTTGTTGGGGTTCATCTCATACTTCTGAAGGTTTGAGGGTGCTGCCTGTTCCATACTCCCCCTACTCCTCATCTAGCCTTTTAGGGGTACAAACAATAGTAATTGGGGCCCAGTGTGGTTGTGTACGTGTGATATACATACACTTTTTTTGGATCATATTTTCTATTCCGCTATTTAATCAAAAACCTTTGGGGATCAGTTAAATTGGGGGATAGTCTGTGTTGGTACGTGTGAGAGAGATCCACCTTTCCAAGTTGTTGGGGTTCATCTCATACTTCTGAAGGTTTGAGGGTGCTGCCTGTTCCATACCCCCCCTACTCCTCATCTAGCCTTTTAGGGGTACAAACAATAGTAATTGGGGCCTAGTGTGGTTGTGTACGTGTGATATACATACACTTTTTTTGGATCATATTTTCTATTCCGCTATTTAATCAAAAACCTTTGGGGATCAGTTAAATTGGGGGATAGTCTGTGTTGGTACGTGTGAGAGAGATCCACCTTTCCAAGTTGTTGGGGTTCATCTCATACTTCTGAAGGTTTGAGGGTGCTGCCTGTTCCATACTCCCCCTACTCCTAGCCTTTTAGGGGTACAAACAATAGTAATTGGGGCCTAGTGTGGTTGTGTACGTGTGATATACATACACTTTTTTTGGATCATATTTTCTATTCCGCTATTTAATCAAAAACCTTTGGGGATCAGTTAAATTGGGGGATAGTCTGTGTTGGTACGTGTGAGAGAGATCCACCTTTCCAAGTTTTTGGGGTTCATCTCATACTTCTGAAGATTTGAGGGTGCTGCCTGTTCCATACCCCCCCTACTCCTCATCTAGCCTTTTAGGGGTACAAACAATAGTAATTGGGGCCTAGTGTGGTTGTGTACGTGTGATATACATACACTTTTTTTGGATCATATTTTCTATTCCGCTATTTAATCAAAAACCTTTGGGGATCAGTTAAATTGGGGGATAGTCTGTGTTGGTACGTGTGAGAGAGATCCACCTTTCCAAGTTGTTGGGGTTCATCTCATACTTCTGAAGGTTTGAGGGTGCTGCCTGTTCCATACCCCCCCTACTCCTCATCTAGCCTTTTAGGGGTACAAACAATAGTAATTGGGGCCTAGTGTGGTTGTGTACGTGTGATATACATACACTTTTTTTGGATCATATTTTCTATTCCGCTATTTAATCAAAAACCTTTGGGGATCAGTTAAATTGGGGGATAGTCTGTGTTGGTACGTGTGAGAGAGATCCACCTTTCCAAGTTGTTGGGGTTCATCTCATACTTCTGAAGGTTTGAGGGTGCTGCCTGTTCCATACTCCCCCTACTCCTAGCCTTTTAGGGGTACAAACAATAGTAATTGGGGCCTAGTGTGGTTGTGTACGTGTGATATACATACACTTTTTTTGGATCATATTTTCTATTCCGCTATTTAATCAAAAACCTTTGGGGATCAGTTAAATTGGGGGATAGTCTGTGTTGGTACGTGTGAGAGAGATCCACCTTTCCAAGTTGTTGGGGTTCATCTCATACTTCTGAAGGTTTGAGGGTGCTGCCTGTTCCATACTCCCCCTACTCCTCATCTAGCCTTTTAGGGGTACAAACAATAGTAATTGGGGCCCAGTGTGGTTGTGTACGTGTGATATACATACACTTTTTTTGGATCATATTTTCTATTCCGCTATTTAATCAAAAACCTTTGGGGATCAGTTAAATTGGGGGATAGTCTGTGTTGGTACGTGTGAGAGAGATCCACCTTTCCAAGTTGTTGGGGTTCATCTCATACTTCTGAAGGTTTGAGGGTGCTGCCTGTTCCATACCCCCCCTACTCCTCATCTAGCCTTTTAGGGGTACAAACAATAGTAATTGGGGCCTAGTGTGGTTGTGTACGTGTGATATACATACACTTTTTTTGGATCATATTTTCTATTCCGCTATTTAATCAAAAACCTTTGGGGATCAGTTAAATTGGGGGATAGTCTGTGTTGGTACGTGTGAGAGAGATCCACCTTTCCAAGTTTTTGGGGTTCATCTCATACTTCTGAAGATTTGAGGGTGCTGCCTGTTCCATACCCCCCCTACTCCTCATCTAGCCTTTTAGGGGTACAAACAATAGTAATTGGGGCCTAGTGTGGTTGTGTACGTGTGATATACATACACTTTTTTTGGATCATATTTTCTATTCCGCTATTTAATCAAAAACCTTTGGGGATCAGTTAAATTGGGGGATAGTCTGTGTTGGTACGTGTGAGAGAGATCCACCTTTCCAAGTTGTTGGGGTTCATCTCATACTTCTGAAGGTTTGAGGGTGCTGCCTGTTCCATACTCCCCCTACTCCTCATCTAGCCTTTTAGGGGTACAAACAATATTAATTGGGGCCCAGTGTGGTTGTGTACGTGTGATATACATACACTTTTTTTGGATCATATTTTCTATTCCGCTATTTAATCAAAAACCTTTGGGGATCAGTTAAATTGGGGGATAGTCTGTGTTGGTACGTGTGAGAGAGATCCACCTTTCCAAGTTGTTGGGGTTCATCTCATACTTCTGAAGGTTTGAGGGTGCTGCCTGTTCCATACTCCCCCTACTCCTAGCCTTTTAGGGGTACAAACAATAGTAATTGGGGCCTAGTGTGGTTGTGTACGTGTGATATACATACACTTTTTTTGGATCATATTTTCTATTCCGCTATTTAATCAAAAACCTTTGGGGATCAGTTAAATTGGGGGATAGTCTGTGTTGGTACGTGTGAGAGAGATCCACCTTTCCAAGTTGTTGGGGTTCATCTCATACTTCTGAAGGTTTGAGGGTGCTGCCTGTTCCATACTCCCCCTACTCCTCATCTAGCCTTTTAGGGGTACAAACAATAGTAATTGGGGCCCAGTGTGGTTGTGTACGTGTGATATACATACACTTTTTTTGGATCATATTTTCTATTCCGCTATTTAATCAAAAACCTTTGGGGATCAGTTAAATTGGGGGATAGTCTGTGTTGGTACGTGTGAGAGAGATCCACCTTTCCAAGTTGTTGGGGTTCATCTCATACTTCTGAAGGTTTGAGGGTGCTGCCTGTTCCATACCCCCCCTACTCCTCATCTAGCCTTTTAGGGGTAAAAACAATAGTAATTGGGGCCTAGTGTGGTTGTGTACGTGTGATATACATACACTTTTTTTGGATCATATTTTCTATTCCGCTATTTAATCAAAAACCTTTGGGGATCAGTTAAATTGGGGGATAGTCTGTGTTGGTACGTGTGAGAGAGATCCACCTTTCCAAGTTTTTGGGGTTCATCTCATACTTCTGAAGATTTGAGGGTGCTGCCTGTTCCATACCCCCCCTACTCCTCATCTAGCCTTTTAGGGGTACAAACAATAGTAATTGGGGCCTAGTGTGGTTGTGTACGTGTGATATACATACACTTTTTTTGGATCATATTTTCTATTCCGCTATTTAATCAAAAACCTTTGGGGATCAGTTAAATTGGGGGATAGTCTGTGTTGGTACGTGTGAGAGAGATCCACCTTTCCAAGTTGTTGGGGTTCATCTCATACTTCTGAAGGTTTGAGGGTGCTGCCTGTTCCATACTCCCCCTACTCCTCATCTAGCCTTTTAGGGGTACAAACAATAGTAATTGGGGCCCAGTGTGGTTGTGTACGTGTGATATACATACACTTTTTTTGGATCATATTTTCTATTCCGCTATTTAATCAAAAACCTTTGGGGATCAGTTAAATTGGGGGATAGTCTGTGTTGGTACGTGTGAGAGAGATCCACCTTTCCAAGTTGTTGGGGTTCATCTCATACTTCTGAAGGTTTGAGGGTGCTGCCTGTTCCATACTCCCCCTACTCCTCATCTAGCCTTTTAGGGGTACAAACAATAGTAATTGGGGCCTAGTGTGGTTGTGTACGTGTGATATACATACACTTTTTTTGGATCATATTTTCTATTCCGCTATTTAATCAAAAACCTTTGGGGATCAGTTAAATTGGGGGATAGTCTGTGTTGGTACGTGTGAGAGAGATCCACCTTTCCAAGTTGTTGGGGTTCATCTCATACTTCTGAAGGTTTGAGGGTGCTGCCTGTTCCATACTCCCCCTACTCCTAGCCTTTTAGGGGTACAAACAATAGTAATTGGGGCCTAGTGTGGTTGTGTACGTGTGATATACATACACTTTTTTTGGATCATATTTTCTATTCCGCTATTTAATCAAAAACCTTTGGGGATCAGTTAAATTGGGGGATAGTCTGTGTTGGTACGTGTGAGAGAGATCCACCTTTCCAAGTTGTTGGGGTTCATCTCATACTTCTGAAGGTTTGAGGGTGCTGCCTGTTCCATACTCCCCCTACTCCTCATCTAGCCTTTTAGGGGTACAAACAATAGTAATTGGGGCCTAGTGTGGTTGTGTACGTGTGATATACATACACTTTTTTTGGATCATATTTTCTATTCCGCTATTTAATCAAAAACCTTTGGGGATCAGTTAAATTGGGGGATAGTCTGTGTTGGTACGTGTGAGAGAGATCCACCTTTCCAAGTTGTTGGGGTTCATCTCATACTTCTGAAGGTTTGAGGGTGCTGCCTGTTCCATACTCCCCCTACTCCTCATCTAGCCTTTTAGGGGTACAAACAATAGTAATTGGGGCCCAGTGTGGTTGTGTACGTGTGATATACATACACTTTTTTTGGATCATATTTTCTATTCCGCTATTTAATCAAAAACCTTTGGGGATCAGTTAAATTGGGGGATAGTCTGTGTTGGTACGTGTGAGAGAGATCCACCTTTCCAAGTTGTTGGGGTTCATCTCATACTTCTGAAGGTTTGAGGGTGCTGCCTGTTCCATACTCCCCCTACTCCTCATCTAGCCTTTTAGGGGTACAAACAATAGTAATTGGGGCCTAGTGTGGTTGTGTACGTGTGATATACATACACTTTTTTTGGATCATATTTTCTATTCCGCTATTTAATCAAAAACCTTTGGGGATCAGTTAAATTGGGGGATAGTCTGTGTTGGTACGTGTGAGAGAGATCCACCTTTCCAAGTTGTTGGGGTTCATCTCATACTTCTGAAGGTTTGAGGGTGCTGCCTGTTCCATACTCCCCCTACTCCTAGCCTTTTAGGGGTACAAACAATAGTAATTGGGGCCTAGTGTGGTTGTGTACGTGTGATATACATACACTTTTTTTGGATCATATTTTCTATTCCGCTATTTAATCAAAAACCTTTGGGGATCAGTTAAATTGGGGGATAGTCTGTGTTGGTACGTGTGAGAGAGATCCACCTTTCCAAGTTGTTGGGGTTCATCTCATACTTCTGAAGGTTTGAGGGTGCTGCCTGTTCCATACCCCCCCTACTCCTCATCTAGCCTTTTAGGGGTACAAACAATAGTAATTGGGGCCTAGTGTGGTTGTGTACGTGTGATATACATACACTTTTTTTGGATCATATTTTCTATTCCGCTATTTAATCAAAAACCTTTGGGGATCAGTTAAATTGGGGGATAGTCTGTGTTGGTACGTGTGAGAGAGATCCACCTTTCCAAGTTGTTGGGGTTCATCTCATACTTCTGAAGGTTTGAGGGTGCTGCCTGTTCCATACTCCCCCTACTCCTCATCTAGCCTTTTAGGGGTACAAACAATAGTAATTGGGGCCCAGTGTGGTTGTGTACGTGTGATATACATACACTTTTTTTGGATCATATTTTCTATTCCGCTATTTAATCAAAAACCTTTGGGGATCAGTTAAATTGGGGGATAGTCTGTGTTGGTACGTGTGAGAGAGATCCACCTTTCCAAGTTGTTGGGGTTCATCTCATACTTCTGAAGGTTTGAGGGTGCTGCCTGTTCCATACTCCCCCTACTCCTCATCTAGCCTTTTAGGGGTACAAACAATAGTAATTGGGGCCCAGTGTGGTTGTGTACGTGTGATATACATACACTTTTTTTGGATCATATTTTCTATTCCGCTATTTAATCAAAAACCTTTGGGGATCAGTTAAATTGGGGGATAGTCTGTGTTGGTACGTGTGAGAGAGATCCACCTTTCCAAGTTGTTGGGGTTCATCTCATACTTCTGAAGGTTTGAGGGTGCTGCCTGTTCCATACCCCCCCTACTCCTCATCTAGCCTTTTAGGGGTACAAACAATAGTAATTGGGGCCTAGTGTGGTTGTGTACGTGTGATATACATACACTTTTTTTGGATCATATTTTCTATTCCGCTATTTAATCAAAAACCTTTGGGGATCAGTTAAATTGGGGGATAGTCTGTGTTGGTACGTGTGAGAGAGATCCACCTTTCCAAGTTGTTGGGGTTCATCTCATACTTCTGAAGGTTTGAGGGTGCTGCCTGTTCCATACCCCCCTACTCCTCATCTAGCCTTTTAGGGGTACAAACAATAGTAATTGGGGCCTAGTGTGGTTGTGTACGTGTGATATACATACACTTTTTTTGGATCATATTTTCTATTCCGCTATTTAATCAAAAACCTTTGGGGATCAGTTAAATTGGGGGATAGTCTGTGTTGGTACGTGTGAGAGAGATCCACCTTTCCAAGTTTTTGGGGTTCATCTCATACTTCTGAAGATTTGAGGGTGCTGCCTGTTCCATACTCCTCCTCCTACTGCTCAACCATCCTTTTAGGGGTACAAACAATAGTAGTTGGGGCCTAGTGTGGTGGTGTACGTGCGAGATACATACACTTTCTTTTTGATCATATTTTCTATTCCGCTATTCAATTAAAACCTTTGGGGATCAATTCAATTGCGAGATAGTCTGTGTCGGTACGTGTGAGATCCACCTTTCCAAGTTGTTGGGGTTCATCTCATACTTCTGAAGATTTGAGGGTGCTGCCTGTTCCATACTCCTGCTCCTACTGCTCAACCATCCTTTTAGGGGTACAAACAATAGTAATTGGGGCCTAGTGTGGTTGTGTACGTGCGAGATACATACACTTTTTTTGATCATATTTCCTATTCCGCTATTCAATAAAAACCTTTGAGGATCAATTGAATTGCGGGATAGTCTGTGTCGGTACGTGTGAGATCCACCTTTCCAAGTTTTTGGGGTTCATCTCATACTTCTGAAGATTTGAGGGTGCTGCCTGTTCCATACTCCTCCTCCTACTCCTCATCCATCCTTTTAGGGGTACAAACAATAGTAATTGGGGCCTAGTGTGGTTGTGTACGTGCGAGATACATACACTTTTTTTGATCATATTTCCTATTCCGCTATTCAATAAAAACCTTTGAGGATCAATTGAATTGCGTGATAGTCTGTGTCGGTACGTGTGAGATCCACCTTTCCAAGTTTTTGGGGTTCATCTCATACTTCTGAAGATTTGAGGGTGCTGTCTGTTCCATACTCCTCCTACTCCTCATCCATCCTTTTAGGGGTAGAAACAATAGTAATTGGGGCCTAGTGTGGTTTTGTACGTGCGAGATACATACACTTTTTTGGATCATATTTCCTATTCCGCTATTCAATAAAAACCTTTCTAGGGCAAGATCTTAAATTACAGAAATATGAGGAGACCGTCAAATA
The DNA here is from genome assembly GCF_965119305.1 of Pelophylax lessonae. Classification (NCBI taxonomy): domain Eukaryota; kingdom Metazoa; phylum Chordata; class Amphibia; order Anura; family Ranidae; genus Pelophylax; species Pelophylax lessonae. The sequence continues at coordinate 326,269,630 of NC_138768.1, read as the reverse complement.
AGGGCCGTGGCCTGGGTCGTGGTGCTGCTGGTAGAGCTCCTGTTGCAAGGAGAGGACGTGGTCGATCTGTGCCAGCTACACGCACAAGTGAAACACCTTCCTCAAGTGTGAGTAGGCGACAGAACCTGCATCAGTATTTGGTAGGGCATCAAACGCCCCTAGAAGTGATGAGGCCAGAACAAGTTGAGGCGATAGTAGATTGGTTTGCTGCTGACAGTGCCTCCAGTTCCTTCACATTGTCTCCCACCCAGTCTACTGCAGAAAGGTCAGAGTTGGCACCTGCAGCCAATGTCCAACCGTCTTTCACCTCACCCCCTTGCAAATCAGGCCAGCAGTCTGAGCCCCAAAGCCATACAGCAGTCTCTTATTCTTTTTGAGGACTCTGTCAGCAGGGTTTCCCAGGGCCATCCACCTAGCCCTGCCCCAGAAGTGGAAGAGATTGAGTGCAGCGATGCCCAACCACTTATTTCTCAAGATGAGTACATGCAAGGATCATCGCAGCACGTCTCCGATGATGACGAAACGCAGGTGCCAACTGCTGCGGCGTTCAGCATTGTGGAGACCGACAAGGAGGGCAGGGGTGAAGACTGGGTGGAAGATGATGTGGAGGACGATGAGGTCCTCGACCCCACATGGAATGAACGTCATGCAGGTGACCTGAGTAGTTTGGAGGAAGAGGCGGTGGTCGCACAGAGCCACCAGCACAGCAGAAGAGGGAGCAGGGTGCAGAAGCGGAGCGGCCGTGCCCTAGACACTACGCCCGCTACTGCCCAACGCAGCAAGGGAACGAGCGCACCAAAGTCAGCTCAAAGGAGTTCTCTAGCGTGGAAGTTCTTTAGAAAATGTGCTGATGACAGGACACGAGTGGTTTGCACCCTGTGCAATCAGAGCTTGAAGCGAGGCATAAACCTTCTCAACCTGAGCACAACCTGCATGATCAGGCATCTAAGTGCAAAGCACGAGCTGCAGTGGAGTACACACCTTCAAAACCAAGAAACGTCTCTGGCTCATCCTGCTTCCTCTTCTGCTGCAGTCTCGGCCGCTCCAGCCACATCTGTAGTGATACCGGCACCTGCCACCCCGCAAACAGACGATCTGTCAGCAACACCACCACCTGGGTCACCAACAACCATCTCCACAATGTCCCGTGGAAGCGTTCAGCTTTCCATCTCCCAAACACTTGAGAGGAAGAGGAAGTACCCCCCTACCCACCCGCGATCCCTGGCCCTGAATGCCAGCATTTCAAAATTATTGGCCTTTGAAATGCTGTCATTCCGTCTGGTGGAGACGCACAGTTTTAAAAACCTTATGTCGGTGGCTGTCCCACAGTACGTCGTGCCCAGCCGCCACTACTTTTCCAGGCAAGCCATCCCTTCCCTGCACAACCAAGTGGGGGAAAATATCAGGTGTGCACTGCGCAACGCCATCTGTGCCAAGGTCCACCTAACTACGGATACGTGGACCAGTAAGCACGGTCAGGGGCGTTATATCTCCCTAACGGCACACTGGGTAAATGCAGTGGCGGATGGGCCTGAGGCGGATAGCAATTTGGCGCATGTCCTTCCACCACCGAGGATTGCAGGGCGCTTCAGTTTGCCTCCTGTTCCTAACTCCTCCTACTCCGCTTCCTCATCCTCTACCGCCTCCTCATCCGGACAGCGTAACACCTTCACCACCAACTTCAGCACGGCCAGGGGTAAACGACAGCAGGCAGTTTTACAACTTGCCTGTTTGGGGGACAAACCACACACCGCGCAGGAGTTGTGGAGGAGCATGGAACAGCAGACAAATGAGTGGTTGCTGCCAGCGAGCCTCAAGCCCGGCCTGGTGGTGTGCGATAACGGGCGAAATCTCATAGCAGCTCTGGGCCTAGCCGGTTTGACGCACATCCCTTGCCTGGCGCATGTGCTGAATTTGGTGGTGCAGAGGTTCCTTAAAAACTACCCCGATATGTCAGAGCTGCTGCAGAAAGTGCGGGCCGTTTGTGCGCACTTTCGGCGTTCTCACCCTGCTGCTGCTCGCCTGGCAGCGCTGCAGCGTAACTTCGGCCTTCCCGCTCACCGCCTCATATGTGACGTGCCCACAAGGTGGAACTCCACCTTGCACATGCTGGAAAGACTGTGCGAGCAGCAGCAGGCCATAGTGGAGTTTCAGCTGCAGCACGCACGCGTGAGTCGCTCTGCGGAACAGCACCACTTCACCACCAATAACTGGGCCTCCATGCGAGACCTGTGTGCCTTGTTGCGCTGTTTTGAGTACTCCACCAACATGGCCAGTGGCAATGACGCCGTTCTCAGCTTAACTATCCCACTTCTATGCCTCCTTGAAAAAACAATTCGGGCGATGATGGAAGAGGATGTGGCACAGGATGAGGAGGAGGAGGAGGATGAAGAGGTAACATTTCCAAGGCTTTCAGGGCAGTCATTCGCAAGGGGCTCCGAGGGTGGGTTCCTGCACACGCAAACGCCAGGGACGCAATTGTCCAGCAGGGGCACAGTTCTGGAGGATGAGGAGGATGAGGAGGAGGAGGAGCTGGAGGAGGAGATGGAACCATGTTCACAGCAGGGTGGCACCCAGGCCAGCTCATGGCCATCACTGGTGCGTGGCTGGGGGGATACAGAGGACACGGACGATACACCTCCCACACAGGACAGCCTTTCGTTGCCTCTGGGCAGCCTGGCACACATGAGCGATTACATGCTGCAGTGTCTCCACAACGACCGCCGAGTTGCCCACATTCTAACTTGTGCTGATTACTGGGTGGCCACGCTGCTGGATCCCCGTTACAAGGACAACGTACCGTCCTTAATTCACTCACTGGAGCGCGATCGCAAGATGCGCGAGTACAAGCGCACGCTGGTAGACGCCATGCTGCTGGCATTCCCATCTGACAGCGGGGCCACAGTGGAAGCACAAGGCAGAGGAGGAGGAGGAGGAGGTCGCCAACGCAACCAGGGCACCGCCAGCACCTCAGAAGGCAGGGTTAGCATGGCCGAAATGTGGAAAAGCTTTGTCAGCACGCCACAACAAACAGCAGCACCAGCAGCTCAGATGGAACGTCTTAGCAGGAGGCAGCATTTTACCAACATGGTGGAGCAGTATGTGTGCACACGCCTACATGTAGTGAATGACGGGTCTGCCCCCTTCAACTTCTGGGTCTCCAAATTGGGCACATGGCCTGAGCTTGCCCTTTACGCCTTGGAGGTGCTGGCGTGCCCTGCAGCCAGTGTATTATCTGAACGGGTATTTAGCACGGCTGGGGGCGTTATAACAGACAAGCGCAGCCGCCTGTCCAGAGACAATGTGGACAAGCTCACGTTCATTAAAATGAACCAGGCATGGATCCCACGGGACTTTTCCGTACCTTATGCAGAATAGCAATGGATACCGACCTTACCCACCCATTGTTCCATTTTTGCTCTTTCTCACTCTTTTGGGGTGTACCCTCATTTAAAATTTTTGAAAAGAAGCAGTGTTGGCTACCTCGTCCTCCTCCTCAGGGCCAGATTAATGTAGGGGCTATTGGAGCTGCAGCTCCAGGCCCCTACCTTTTATATAGGCCCCGGGTTGGCCATATTCACTGTTACCGCTCTTCTGTCACTTGTAAACACAGAAGTCTGGCTTCTATGCTCGCTTCCCCAGGCAGCACCCTCAGAACCTCCCCACACAGCGTGAAGGCCGGACAAGGAGGGACAGTTGGCGATGCATGGATGTGTTTATGGGCTTCAGAGACAGCATCCCATGTTGAATTAGGCATGCATGGCTGCACCCTTCCTCCTCTGGGTGCATGGCAAGGCACGGCCCTTAAGGCCCTTCAAAATCCTCAGCACCAAGCCCATGATGCTGTTAATCCGGCCCTGGTCCTCCTCCACCGCCGCTTCCACCTACACCGCCCATAGGTGTGCGCAGCCTATTGCATTAAGGTGTGCACCCCAAAGTTGAAATACACATGCATGTGTTTGCCAGCAGGGAGAGTAATGTATCGGGGCCATGTACCTGTAGGCAAGGAGAAATAGAGCAGAGCAGGTCCCAGGGAGATCTTTCCCATCTCCTCACTGGCAATGCTATGTGCCCTAGGTGATTAGGGTGTGCCCAGGCACACCCAGCACACCCTGTGCGCACGCCTATGTCACCGCCACATCCACCACCACCTCAACCTCCCTCCTACTCCATATGGGCCTCGTCCTTCAGAGATGAAGAAGAACATTGTTTTATTTTTCTGTTTTTTTTTGTTGTTTTAAGTTATTTCCCTATCCACATTTGTTTGCAGAGCACTTGCCATGCTCTTAATTACGTTTTGCTGCCATTTGCAGCACTCTAGCCCTTTCCTTTGGTGTTTTAGAGCCATTTTAGTGCCTTAAAGTTCGGGTCCCCATTGACTTCAATGGGGTTCGGTGTCCGGGAAAAGTTCGGTAAAAGTCCGGGACACGGACCCGGACTTTTTTTTAAAGTTCGGCCGAACCCGTCGAACACGGACATCTAGGTGTCCGCTCAACCCTAGTCACAGACACCCAGAATGCATACAGGAACTACAGAGGAGGAATCTGACAAGGGATCTAACAATATCCCCTTGTCCAGTTACTGTTAAGTGTGAACGTTGCATTAAATCCAAAGCTACAAGAGCAACACTTCCCAAAGTCAGTCAGAAGAGAGCTTCAAGACCACTTGACTTAGTTCACAGTGACGTGTGTGGTCCCCTAAACCCACCTACACCTGGAGGCAAAAGGTACATAGTGACTTTCATAGATGACTATTCAAGATACAGTCACCTACCTAATGCAACACAAGAGTGACGTTTTTGACAAACTACAAGACTATATAATAAAGACCAGTAACAAGTTTCAGAGGAAGCCTCTCATACTTCGGAGTGACAATGGAGGTGAATTCACAGGATATAAGATACAAGAGTACTTAAAACAGAATGGAATAGAACATCAAAAGACAGTCCCATATACACCAGAACAAAATGGAGTAGCTGAAAGAAAGAAGAGAACTCTGACTGAAATGATCAGATGTATGCTGACAGACTCTGGACTACCACAAAAATACTGGGATGAAGCAGAAATACTAGAAAAATTAAATCAGAACTTCAACACCAAAGATCTTGGCAACATAAAGAATTACCTCGGCATCCAGATCGAGAGAGAGGGGGATGGCAGCTTTCTTCTGAACCAAAGACACAAAATACAAGAAATAATTGAAACATTTGGAATGGAAGACGCCAAACCAGTAAAGTCTCCTATGGAAACCAACTACCTAAAGGAGATGAATTGCCAAGATGACCCATTACCTACTAATACTCAATACAGGAAGGCAATAGGGAAATTGCTATATCTTACCACTGCTACAAGGCCGGACATTGCAGCAACTGTTGGAATCCTATGCAGAAAGGTTTCAATGCCAAGTCAAAAGGACTGGAATGCTGTAAAGCGAATCATTCGCTATCTTAAAGGGACTTCGCACTACAAGTTAAAGTTACCAGCAAGTGATGAAAGCACCTTGACAGGATATGTGGATGCTGACTGGGCAGGAGACACCAGCGACAGGAAATCTACCAGTGGCTACTTATTTTTTCTGTCAGGAGGTGCCATCAGTTGGACTAGTAAAAAGCAACTCTCTGTTTCATTGTTGTCTACTGAAGCAGAATACGTTGCTGCAGCGCAGGCAAGTCAAGAAGTTATATGGCTGAGACAGCTATTAACAGATTTGGGTCAACCACAGTTCGGACCAACAGAAATCTATGAGGACAATCAAGGATGTCTTGCACTTGCGCGCATGGAAGGAGTTAATTCAAGAACCAAGCACATTGATGTGAAGTTCCACTTTCTTAGGGATCTTCAAGAGCAAGGTCTTCTTGAGTTACTTTATTGCCCAACCGAGGATATGACAGCAGATATCCTTACAAAGCCTCTGACCGCTGAAAGACACTCAAGGCTTACAAAGAAGATGGGTTTAATAGACTAAGCCTTAGCTGTTGAGAAGGGGTGTTGGAGATACAACAACTTTAAAGCTTAGCCTATTATAGATAAACTGCAGTTCACAAATAGGACAGTAGATGTCGCTAATGCTAAGTGATATGCTATGCATTTTCTATGATGTGTATTTCCTGTACACTGTACTGTACTTGTTGGTTATCTCTTCCTGTTCTGTTGTTCTTAATACAAAGAAAGTGACATCTTTGATATCTGTGTTATGTTCCAATAAAGAAGCCAGTTCCTGTTTACTCCACAATGTCTGATCTGAATGGACTCCGCTGCACCCAGTGATCGCACTCTGCAACAGGCTAGAGGTACAGTAGGCATTCACAGTATACACAAGTTGGTGGCGGGCTGTTTAGGCCGCAAACATGAGCTCACATGGGTTGAACTGACAGTAAAGAACGTAGTATATGATGGCTAGAGGTACAGTAGGCATTCACAGTATACACAAGTTGGTGGCGAGTTGTTTAGGCTGCAAAAATGAGCTCACATGGGTTGAACTGACAGCAAATAACGTAATATATGATTGCTAGAGGTACAGTAGGCGTTCACAGTATATACAAGTTGGTGGCGGGCTGTATAGGCCGTAAAAATGAGCTCACATGGGTTGAACTGACAGCAAAGGTTGTAGTATATGATTGCTAGAGGTACAGTAGGCGTTCACAGTATACACAAGTTGGTGGCGGGCTGTATAGGCTGCAAAAATGAGCTCACATGGGTTGAACTGACAGCAAAGAACGTAGTATATGATGGCTAGAGGTACAGTAGTCATTCACAGTACACAGAACAGTAAGTGTCGGCCTGTATAGGCTGCAAAAATTAGCCATTCAATGGACATGAAATGCCTTTTATGCCGCTGTATTTAGCGAAGCCAAGGACCAGGAATTGTTGTGGGTGGATGGCGGTCTTTCGGATATTTGTGGCCTGGCATGAGGAATTTCGATGAAACCTGGTCTACTGGTCACATGTGTTGAATTCCTCAGAGATCCATGCATCATTAATTTTGATAAATGTGAGGTTGTACTAGTCTACACTGTCATGAGCTAGGCGAGTGCGCTTATCGGTCACGATCCCCCCTGCTGTGCTGAACGTCCTTTAGGACAGGACACTGGATGGGGGGCAAGCCAACAGTTCCATTGCAAATTGTTCAAGCTCTGGCCAGAGGTCAAGCCTGCCCACCCAGTAGTCCAGGGGTTCATCACTCCTCAGAGCGTCCACATCGGCAGTTAACCCGATGTAGTCGGACACCTGTCGGACACCTTTTTTTACGCTCCAACATATAAGCCACAGAAGTCTGCATTTTTCCAGAAAAACGTGATGACGGCATCATGGAAGGTGGAGTGTTGGACAACTGTGAGGAGACAGGATAAGGAGAAGGGAGAGGAAAAGGAGAAGAGGCTGGACGGTGAGAGCATGAAGTGTGGCTTTGTGGGTTCTGACAGTTTTGCTCCCACTGGGCTTGGTGATGGGATTTCAGGTGCCTTCTTGAGGCGGTTGTCCCTAGGTGAGTGTTGGGCTTACTGCAACTTATGCGTTGACTGCAAAGGCTGCAGATGGCAACACTGGTGTCAGCAACGGACACATTAATAAAAGCCCACACTGCGGAGCCATTTATCTGGCGTCCTGGGAGCGCCAGATGTGATTGTACATGGTTGATGGCTCGCTCCTGATACATTTGCAGTCTGCTTTCTACCTCTTCTGCAATGCAAGTTCTGCCTGCCTCTCCTCCCTATCTGCCGGTCCGTCAGTCCGCCAGTTCTACAAATAATTGGCCAGTAACTGTTGTTACTGTGTGTAGCACTGTTTACACAGCGAGAGGCCAAATTTTTGCAGGACTAAAATACACTCTTAGAAATTTATACTGTTAAATAACACCCCACTTCAATATGTGGCATTGGGGGGGAGCATTGGTGTAGCACACCAGTTCAAAAAGTTGGCCAGTGACTTAGGCGCTGTGTGTACCAGACTTCACTCAGCAAACTAGGCAATATTGTTGCATGACACAAATACACTTGAAAAAGCTTACTCAGAGAACACCCCACTTCAATATGTGGCATGGGGGGGGGGGGGCACAGGTTTATTACACCAGTTCTACAAATAATTGGCCAGTAACTGTTGTCACTGTGTGTAGCACTGTTTACACAGCGAGAGGCCACATTTTTGCAGGACTAAAATACACTCTTAGAAAATTATACTGTTAAATAACACCCCACTTCAATATGTGGCATTGGTGTAGCACACCAGTTCAAAAAATTGGCCAGTGAGTTAGGCGCTGTGTGTACCAGATTTCACTCAGCAAACTAGGCAATATTGTTGCATGACACAAATACACTTGAAAAAGCTTACTCAGAGAACACCCCACTTCAATATGTGGCATGGGGGGGGGGGGGGGCACAGGTTTATTACACCAGTTCTACAAATAATTGGCCAGTAGCTGTTGTCACTGTGTGTAGCACTGTTTACACAGCGAGAGGCCACATTTTTGCAGGACTAAAATACACTCTTAGAAAATTATACTGTTAAATAGCACCCCACTTCAATATGTTGCATTGGGGGGGCAGGCTTATTACACCAGTTCTACAAATAATTGGCCAGTAACTTGTTGTCACTGTGTGTAGCACTGTTTACACAGCGAGAGGCCAAATTTTTGCAGGACTAAAATACACTCTTAGAAAATTATACTGTTAAATAACACCCACTTCAATATGTGGCATTGGTGTAGCACACCAGTTCAAAAAAATGGCCAGTGAGTTAGGCGCTGTGTGTACCAGACTTCACTCAGCAAACTAGGCAATATTGTTGCATGACACAAATACACTTGAAAAAGTTTACTCAGATAACACCCCACTTTAATAATTGGCATTGGGGGGGGGGGGCATTGGTGTAGCACACCAGTTCAAAAAATTAGCCACTGAGTTTGGCACTGTGTGTACCAGACTTCACACAGCAAACTAGGCAAAATTGTTGCATGACACAAATACACTTGAAAAAGTTTACTCAGATAACACCCCACTTCAATATGTGGCATTGGGGGGGGGGGGCAATTGGTCTATCACACCAGTTATAATACATTATAAGTGCTTTAGTCACTGTGTGTAGTGTTGCTGCAGAAACGCTCAGTCTCACCACCACACCTGTCACAATGCTGCACAATAACAGTTCTAATCCACTATAATATGCTTTCTACAAAGTATATTATACTGTGGATTACCCCCCTCCCACCCCCTTTTTAGTGCACTGCACAGCAATACCAAAAAATTTGCAGCCCTTTACATTACTTTTGTGGACATTAACAGAGCAATTTGTGTGTGACTGCAGCCGATCTCTAACTGCCCCTAAAGCAACCACAGGATACCTGGCCCTATAGTAAAGAGACTGTAATAGACCCTATAACAACATTGGAGCATTTTAAATGACCTTTGTGGACATTGACAAAGCAATTTCTGTGTGACTGCAGCCGATCTCTAACTGCCCCTAAAGCAACCACAGGATACCTGGCCCTATAGTAAAGAGACTGTAATAGACCCTATAACAACATTGGAGCATTTTAAATGACTTTTGTGGACATTGACAAAGCGATTTCTGTGTGACTGCAGCCGATCTCTAACTGCCCCTAAAGCAACCACAGGATACCTGGCCCTATAGTAAAGAGACTGTAATAGACCCTAAAACGACATTGGAGCACTTTAAATGACTTTGGTGGACATTCACAAAGCGATTTGTGTGTGACTGCAGCCGATCTCTAACTGCCCCTAAAGCAACCACAGGATACCTGGCCCTATAGTAAAGAGACTGTAATAGACCCTATAACAACATTGGAGCATTTTAAATGACTTTTGTGGACATTGACAAAGCGATTTCTGTGTGACTGCAGCAGATCTCTAACTGCCCCTAAAGCAACCACAGGATACCTCTCCCTAAGCTCTAAAGATACTAGACCTATACCGAAATACCAGCCCTCAAAAGGACTTTTGTGGACATTGACAGAGCGATTTGTGACTGCAGCCGATCTCTAACTGCCCCTTAAAGCAACCACTGGATACCTGTCCCTAACCGGAAAAGAGACTTTAGAAGGCCTATACCGAAATACCAGCCCTGAAAAGGACTTTTGTGGATCTTTACAGCGCTATATGGGTCTAGAAAACTCTCCCTGATGAGCACAGCAGACCTCTCCCTACACTGGCAGAAAGCGGAATGTGAAATGGCCGCCAGATTGGGTCTATTTATAGGGTAGGGGGACTGTCCATGTGCTGGAATGTTTCAATTGGCTGTCCCGTTCCACCTGACAGCTGTGTCACGGATCAAAGTTCTCCCCAATGTAAACAAATATGGCCGCCGCGAATGACACCATGTGTCCGAAGATTTGGCGGGTAGCGAACAAGCAAAATTCGCCACAAACCGACCTCCGGGCGAACCGCAAGGCCAGCTCTAATAACCAGCACCAGCTTTTTGGAGGCATGATGGCAAAACAAGCTGCAACACTGAACCCTGTCCTGCACCCTTCCCAGCTGCCAGCAGAGTTACCCAGTGCGCCATGAAAGAAATGTAACGTCTCTGTCCATGCCTGCTGGACCAAGAGTCTGCAGTAATGTGCACCTTCCTGCTGACCGCTTTGTCCAATGAGGCCAAAACACTACCTTCCACATGACAGTAGAGAGCCGAAATGGCCTTACGTGAAAAGAAAGAAATGCCTTTTTTGGGACCTGCCACTGTGGTGCAGCACATTCCACAAATTCACAAAAGGGAGCTGAGTCTACCAGCTGAAAAGGTAGCAACTGTAATGCTAGCAATTTGGCCAAACTAGCATTAAGATGCTGAGTATGGGAATGGCTGGGACAGTATTTCTTTCTACAGTTCAAATACTGGGGTAGTAAAATTTGCCTGCTGCTCAAATCAAGCGGTGGTGTACTGCTAGCAGATTGGGTGCAAGTCTCTGTGCCACTCATTGCTATACCATCATCCCTCTCAATGCTGGTATTTGAGAAGGCATGAGGTATAGTAGGGTTAGAGATCGTAGATGAGGAGCAAGGTGATGTATGCTTGTTTTGATCTGGTGCCTCTTTCAGGTGCTGTTGCCAACAGACTGCATGGCAGGTCATCATATGCCTTGTCAAGCATGTGGTGCCCAAGCGGCTGGTGTTCTGGCCATGCTTGATCCGCTTTAGACAGATGTTGCAAACAGCAATGCTGTGGTCTACTACACAGGTGCTGAGAAAAGCCCACACTAATGAACTTCTTGGAGTCCGTGGGGATTTTGCAGCACCCTGAACCTGTGAAGCTCTGTGCTGTGATGCAATAGGTTGGCTACTGCTATGACGGCCCCTGGAGCACATCCTGCCTCGTTGGAGTTGTGCGTCCTCCTCATCCTCCCCCCTCCTCCTCCTCTATCCTGTCAGGCACCCAAGTACAGTCAGTGACCTCATCATCCCCTCCCTCCTCGTCACTGGAGCAAACTTGGCAATATGCTTCAGCTGTGACAACATAAATGCTGGTTTCTTGTCCGTCATTGTCACCCCCTCTCTCTAGGCTCATGTTATTCCCTTCATCAACCTGGGAACCAACATCACAGCTTTCAAATTGCTGCGCATCCTCCAGGAGCATGCCACTGAGACTATGATCGAATAGTTCAGGTGACTCCTCCGTTCATGATGGTGGGGCAACTAAAGGAGTAGCTGTGGAGAAGGAGTCTGTGGAACGGACCACTTTGGCAGCTGCGGTGGAAGGCAAACTATTAGGAGCGTGGGTGTCAGAGGAAGAGGAGGATGAGGACAGCTTATTGATCCACTCCACCAACTCTTCCACATGTTGTGGATAAATAGCACGGGCAGCACCGGAAATAAAGGACGGGCATGCCCCGCCTGCAGAGGATGCACTATGTCGACTGTGACCACCACTTTTCACAATGCACACAGAGGTTGCTTGCCCTCTTTTCGTGGCCTGTGAGCATCAGCCTCTCCTTGTCGGCCTTTCGGACATAATGTGGATACAGATCAATATAGGGTATACGCAACTGACCAATAGATACTTAATGACTTGATATGATGTAATTGATAGCCCTATAGATGAGCTGTGGTGGTTATAGATGTAGGAAAGTGACCGATTATCAATACTCTCACTGATATCTGATGTAATCTATAATCCTATAGATGGATGATCTGTGATGCCTATAGAATGTTCCACAACTCATCAATGGTTACTCTGGCTGATATCTGAAGTGATCTCTATTCCTAGAGGTCTGTGATGCCTATAGAAAGTTCCACAACTGAGCAATGGTTACTCTGGCTGATATCTGAAGTGATTTCTATTCCTAGAGGTCTGTGATGCCTATAGAAAGTTCCACAACTGAGAAATGGTTACTCTGGCTGATATCTGAAGTGATCTCTATTCCTATAGGTCTGTGAATATTATAGAATGTTGCAGAAACTGACCCATGAACAATACTGTGACTGGTATCTGATGTAAAGAAAGAAAGCTCTCCCTACATCACACAGGAACCTGGCCCTCCCTACACTGCTACTCACTCAGTGGCGCTATACTCTCTGAAATGATGTAAAGAAATAAGTCTCTCCCTACCTCACACAGGAACCTGGCCCTCCCTACACTGCTAGGAATGTCTCGAGCAGCCTTTATGTAGTGTGGGGCATGTACTTGGCCCCTGAGCCATGATTGGCTAAATGGAGCCTGCCTTTTGTCCAATCATGGCAGAGATCATTTGATTGGCCAAAGCATGAGGTCAGGGTGCATGCATTGGCCAATCACATAACGCGCTGCATGCAAGGCGCGCGTGCAGTGCATTATGAGAAACTCGAATTTCCCGCAAAGAAGCACATTTGTTCGTCATTCAACAAACGATCGAATGACGATGTTCGAGTCGAACGTAGCCTCGACTCGAACTCGAAGCTCATCCCTACCGACGTATATATACAGTATACGGTCGGCAAGTGGTTAATATCACTGCTCTGTCAAGAACAATATTTTTTAAAAACATTTTTTGCATTGATACATGTCCCCCAGGGCAGTACCTATATTGGCCAGTACACTTTTTATGGCCAATAACTTGCATATAAGCCTTCAAAATGGGGACTTTTGATTTTTCAAATTCGGGTCCCATAGACTTTAACCACTTCTGAAAAGCCCACCGCATATATACTGGGGCAGGACGACCTGGCTGTGCAAAATCACGTATAGGTACGTGATTTTGTGCACAGGTTCTCGGGGGTATGTGTGCTGTGATCAGCCAATCAGTGGAACCGGCGGCCGCTATGGCTGCTGGCCACCCGCGACCGTGAAGGGGAATGAAAGAATAGCCATATGCCTATGTAAACAAGGCAGACGGCTGTTCTGTCACTGAGGCAGAAAGAGATATTGTGTTTCAGCTAAGCTGAAACACAGATCTTTTTTTCCCTCTAGTACATCCATCCCCCACACAGTTAGAAATCATTCCCTAGGACAGCGATGGTGAACCTTGGCACCCCAGATGTTTTGGAACTACATTTCCCATGATGCTCATGCTCTCTGCAATGTAATTGAGCATCATGGGAAATGTAGTTCCAAAACATCTGGGGTGCCAAGGTTTGCCATCACTGCCCTAGGAGCACATTTAACCGCTTGATCACCCCTAGTCATAAACCCTTCCCTGCCAGTGTCATTTATACAGCAACAGTGCATTTTTTTTTAGCACTGATCACTGTATTGGTGTCACTGGTCCCCAAAAAGTGTCACCTAATTTCAGATTTGTCCACCGCAATGTCGCAGTTCTGCTAAAAATCACTGATCACCGCCATTACTATTAAAAACAATTAAAAAAATTAAAATGCCATAAATCTATCCCATAGTTTGTAGACGCTATAACTTTTGTGCAAACCAATCAAAATTCACTTATTAGGATATTTTTTTACCAACAATATGTAGCAGAATACATACTGGCTTAAATTGTTGAAAAAATTTGATTTTTCTAATTTTTTTATTGGGAATGTTTTATAGCAAATAGTAAAAAACATTGTTTTTTTTTTTGTTTTTTTTCAAAATTGTTGGTCTTTTTCGTTTATAGCGCAAAAAATAAAACCCAGAGGTGATCAAATACCACCAAAAGAAAGCTCTATTTGTGGAGAAAAAAAATATCAATTTTATTTGGGTACAGCATCGCACCACAGCACAGTTGTCAGTTAAAGCAAAACAGTGTCAAATCACAAAAAATGGCCAGGCCATTAAGGGGTAAAAACTTCTTCAGCTGAAGTGGTTAACAGAGTTCGCAGCTCGGGTCTGAACTTTTGCGATGTTCGAGAGTTCTGGAGTGAAACGAACCATCTCTACACAATACCGTAGTACCATAGGGGTTATCAGGAGGAATCACAGTGAAGGACACACTATTCCATACACCTGGAAGTATGGCATTGGATAAGTATCGAGAGCTCTGATACAGCATGACGTTTTAGCAAACAGGTTGATGCACAGGTATGTATAAAGCTGTTTTATTCACAGGTCAGCTCTTTTGTGATTTCATAGACTCTCTGGCAGGGTAGCATTATCACTAATTTCTTTGTGACAACCTTTTGAATTCTGGGACAGAAAAATGGTCATAAATGCCTTTGGTGTGAAGGATGTCTTGCCTATGCCCTCCATATGACAGCTATTCTGACGAAGTGCAACTATAAATGCTTCAGGAGCTTATGAAAAGAACAGTGAGGCATTTAAAATGAAATTGCATCTAAAAAAAAAAAAATAAAAATACAAATTTTGACAGGTAAGATTTTTATCACAGAAAAGACCCTATTGGTTTCCTCAGTCATAACTTCTTTTCCCTGCTTATCAATATTTGTGTTCACTGAGCCGAACATGCGAAGCTCAGTGTATGTTTACATCTGCATGCACGGGAGTGGCATCAATGCAGCCCCACCAACCAAGTGGCCGAGGATTAGGAGCATAGAAGGAAGACAGGGAGAAGATGACACAACCTGTGACCAATGGCAGTGCTGACACCACAGCACTTGTGGGGATTGTTCTGTCTCAGCATCGATTGTACCTGTGACCCTCTTGTAGACCCAGTCTGTAAGTGTGTGCAGCAGGTTGAATGATGGCTTTAACAGATAGTTTACTCAATGAATAAAGACTCCAGAGGTGTTCTCCAATGCTTCTTTATGCTTCAAGTTAGCAAAGGCATAAACATAGAGGCTTTTCCATAGGTAAATTTACAATGAAGTTACACAGCTTCCACACTCTGCAGTCTCCTCATAACAACTAAACAAAATGGCAGTTACAGCAGGAAAATGGAGATGGGAGAAACCATCTAGCCAGAAACAGCAGGGGTGCTAGGAAGATACCAATATCATAGCATAACATAACATGTAATAACAACTGCTAGACAGTTAAGCTGCGTGGCAGCACACTCCCCGCCTGGTATCGTGAGATACCACTACACAATTATTTTCCATAAACATACAATTAACATTGCATACAGTAGAATGCTATGTAGCCCTCTCCTCTAAGCTAACTATGCTAGAGATCTAAGTGACTCCTTCACATAACACTGAATCAGAATTTTTGGAAGCAGGCATAATTAGGACTGTCTCAGTGACTGGTCTCAGGAAGGTTTTTGGGCTCCTGTCCTTTACAATCCTGACTTCCACACTTCGGACCTTTCCATCATCACTAGCAATGGCCTTTGAAATAACTCCAACTGGCCACTGGATCCGATTGGTTTGCTTTTCTTTTAGAAGAACCAGGTCCCCTTCCTTTAAGTTAGGCTTCTGGGTTTGCCACTTTTTACGTCCTTGAAGAAGTGTGAGGTATTCCCTCCTCCATCTGTCCCAGAAACAATCTGCAAGGTATTGAGCATATCTCCATTGACGTTTATATATGTCCTTTTCATCAAAGATGCTCTTTGGCGCTGGGATCTGTCCAATTTTCCGGCTCAATCATGCAGCTGGAGTTAAAACAGTTGGACATTCTGGGTCTGTGGATACAGCTGTCAGCGTTCTTGAGTTGATTATTGCTGCGACCTCAGCAAGGAATGTAGTAAGTACTTCATGGGTAAGACGTGAAGAACTCACATCAAGCAACATAGAATCCAGTATGCGCCTTGCCATCCCAATCATACGTTCCCATGCTCCGCCCATGTGTGAAGCGTGTGGTGGGTTGAATTTCCACTGGTTTGCAGTGGCGGAGAAGGTGGCCCTTGGAGGTGGCTCTGTCTGAGAAGCTCGCTCCCGCAGGGGTTTGTTAATGCTCTGGGACGCTCTCTCGCTATAATTGAACTGGTTGGTCAGTTTTCTCTCCTTCTTGTTCTTGGATGGTATTTCCTCACCTTCTGTCCATTCTTCACTAGCCTGAGCGTCAGACTTCCCATCTGTATCTTTGTCTCCCGGCTCTGTGGAGTCGTTGGTCTGAGTCTCTTCAATGACTCCCAACTTCGCCATCTGTCGTCGCGCTTTATCAGAGTCTTCGTTTAACATGTTTCCATCCAGGGAGAAGTGTACGGCCAGCTGGTCCACGATGCTAATGGGTTTGTAGGCCAGTTCCTTAAAACTGTACCTCACAATGTTCTGGGGGGCATGAGGGTTGTTTGCAGTCAGGATACGAGTGAATTCCTCCTTAAGTTCAGCCTCGCTGAGTTCCAGCTGGTCCGGAGGCTTAACCAGAGTCTTGGCCTGCATCCATTCATCAGCTCCATCCCCCATAACTGTGGAGTCATCTTCATCCTCCAAATTTCTTCTTGAGCAGATGTTGGAACTCAATGCTACAACTTCAGGCCGGATTTCCGGATCAGTATCTGGATCCTCCAGATGGAAATCGATATCTTCTTCTGAGTTTGTAGAAGACTGGTCCATTAAAAACTTGGGTTCTGAAAACCAAATGGTTTGTGTGAGGACAACTGCTGGCACTAAAATCTTCTGCATGAATGCTAGAAAGTGCTCTCGCTTCTCAGGTTTGTTACGGAGAGTTTTCTTCAGTGCAGCAAATCTGGTTAAAGCTTGTTCTCGATTGTTAGGGAGAGTAAGCCTTGGTACTCGGAAGGGTACTGGAGCTACCCAATTGTTGGAATTGTCCTTGAAGAACTCTTCATCCGTAATCTTAATGAGCTCCTTGTCTTCGACTGAAGGAGCAATCTTGTTGTCATCACAAGTAGTCTGGTACACTGAATCACCAAAGTCCTTTTGAGAAGTGAGCTTGCAGTTAATGCTTTGGAGTGCTTGATATGGAACTTCGTTCTTAAAATCAAGTCTTTCCTTCACATAATAGTGCGATGGACATTTCATCAATTGACAGGTAACATTAGTTTTGTAGGAAGCTACATCCAAGAGCTTGTGAGATTGGTCTAAGCAGACTTCTCCTATTATCACCCATCCAAGATCGAGTTTCTGGGCCTGAGGAGCATCATCTGGACCGTTACATAACTCTCTTATTTTATGAACTCTAGGAATGTCTCTCCCTAGTAGAATCAAAATCTTAACATCCTTGTTAAGTGGTGGAATGTAGTTAGCAATGTGACTCAAATGAGGGTGATGACGTGCAACCTCTGGTGTGGGGATTTCTTCTCTGTTGTTCGGTAGCTGATCACATTCGATTAGAGTTGGAAGAGGAAACTCTGTGTCCTCATATTCTGATGCAACTACGAAGCCATGGGCTCTTCTTCCAGAAGTATTGACCTTTCCTGCACATGTCTGCAAGGTATAGGACCAGGTCTCTCCTTGAATGTTGAATAGGTCAAAGAATTCTGTACTGGCCAATGAGCGATTGCTCTGATCATCGAGTATGGCATACATTTTTATGGATTTTTGTGGACATCCTTCAGGAAAAACTCTTACAAGACATATCTTGCTACAAGACTTGCTATGAAGCCCTTCTCCACATACCTCTGTACACCTTGTGGTTACGGGGTCGACATATTGCTCAGTTCTCTCCCCGCCATCATCTGATGTAGTCTTGGGGTTGCTGCCGAGTGAAGGTTTCCTTTTGAACAGATCTGAATGAAGAGCGTCCACATGTTTGTCACTGTTGCAGAGAGAACATCTGATGGCGATCTTACAGTCTCTAGCTAAATGATCGGAGGATGCGCAACACTTAAAACAGATATTATGCTCTTTGAGAAATGACTTGCGTTCTTCAATAGGCTTGTCCTTAAATGCACGACATTTGGAGAGAGAGTGTGGCGCATTATGAATAGGACACTGTTGATTAAGATTGCTAGCTTTGATGTCTGTAGCTAAGACGTTGGATGCTATCGCGGTCTTCCCCACTGCAATAGGATGCCTTAAATCCTTGAATTTACCGTTGGTGGCAATACCCCTTGAAGTACTTAAAGGAATGGTGGTTGTATCTGGATAGAAGAAGCTTGGGTCATTCTTGGATCTTGCAACCTTCCGCACGAACTCTGAAAAATAAGAAAAGGGAGGGAAGGAAACACAATGCTCATACTTATACTTTGATCCTACACTAGTCCACTTTCCCTGAAGATGACTAGGCAACTTTGCTACAATAGGATTTACGCCCTGAGCAGTGTCTAAATAGCTAAGACCTGGTAAACTAGGATCTAACTTAGCAATTTCAAGTTCATGAAGGAGGTCACCTAACTCTCTAAGCTTATGATTGTCCTTAACAGAGATTTTAGGAAAGTCGTTTAGTCTCTGGAATAAGGCAGATTCAATGACTTCGGGGCTCCCATAGTCTTGTTCTAGACGTTCCCAGGCAGCATCAAGGCCTGCTTTAAAGTTATAAATGTAGACAGATTTAAGTCTCTTTACTTGTTCTGAAGATTGACGCC
This sequence comes from Pelophylax lessonae, assembly GCF_965119305.1. NCBI lineage: Eukaryota > Metazoa > Chordata > Amphibia > Anura > Ranidae > Pelophylax > Pelophylax lessonae. The sequence continues at coordinate 326,250,892 of NC_138768.1, read as the reverse complement.
CCAACCACTTTATTAGTAAGTCAAGTTCTGCTTGAGGTTCAATGTCCAAGTTCTTGGTTACCGCCTTAAATGTAGATCTCCAACTCCTGTAGTTCTCTGGGCGGTCATCAAATCCAGACAGTCCAGTTGTAATCAACTCTCGTCGAATCATATACTTGCTGAACTCTGCAATGTCAGTGCTTTCAGTTTTTATAGCCACAGGGTCTACTGATGGTGTGCCGTCTTGGACCATGGTTGGTATCTGATGTTGGCTGGTAGGTAGAGAGAAAGGTGTTGCAGATGGGTTTAATTTAGGTAAGGGTCTGTTGACTGAAGGTCTCTGAGCATTTGAAGTCAAAGAGAGCTGTATCAAAGGGGGTATAGAGTTCATTCTGTAGTCTTCTGCTGTGCCCTTGTAATCTCTATGCACATAGGGTTGTGGTGGCACATGAGCTGCGTAGGTTGATTCACTTGATTTTGTGACGTGCGGTAGTTGTGGAGGGTCTCTGTTAGTAGGTGCGTCTAGTTGACCAGCTTGCTTTGGCGACACATTGCCTTCTGATCCACTTGCTGGATGATTATGAGAAGAATCTCCAACTGTAGGTGGGACTGTATTGTCGTGGTTCTGAGTTAGGACATACTGTAGGGTCCTTTCAACAGGGTCTTGACAAGCAGCTAAGCTGGTACAAGCTGCTCCTTCTTCTTCCAATAGGGCTTGTTCCAAGACAGATAACTCTGCTAAAGCTACTTCCTTTTCTCTATTCTTCTGAAGAATTTCTAGCTGAGCCTCTGTTTCTGCTTGTATTCTTGCCTGAATGCGTTTAGCTTCTGCTTCCTTGCATTTAGCTTCTGCTTCCTTGCATTTAGCTTCTGCCTTGATGGCTGCTTCTTTTTCAGAGCAGGCGGCTTGAACCTGGGCTACTGCAACCTTTTGGCGAGCTTTGAGAATTTGGTCGCTCAGTATTGACCTTATAGAGCAGGACCGCAATGACTTAGAAGAAGATTTATGATATGAGCGGGCAGACCTAGAAGATTTTCCTGAGTGTCTTGAAGAAGCAGAGTTACAGGATATAGTCTCATATAGCTGTGCCAATCTCCCTTCTATCTGTGCCTTTGCTTCAAGATATGTGCTATGCCTCTGCTGGTCATTAGAAGTAAAGTCCTTTAATTCCAATGCAGCTTCCTCTATGTTGGAATGTGACAATAGGGAATAGTACTTCTCAGAAAGTCTTTTATAATTCTCAAATGCCTTCTTAACCCTTGAGAGAGCAGTGTTCAATTGCTCAGAATTGTTGCTAGTTACATTAGTGGCTGTTATACAACTTAAAGTCTTTTCCCATAATGCAGTCAGGTTACTAGAGGTTTCTTCCTTACTTGCTTCATAAACCTCCCTTGCCTTCAAGGATGGATGAGGGGCTCTGACAGGACGAGCAGAATGAAGTAAGGAGTCTGCTTTATCTTGACTAAATGCAGGTAACTCTGTGAGATCTCTGTCAGACATAATAAGTACTGTATTTCTGGTGTCTTGTTAGAAATCTGCCAGAGCTCAGCTCTGTAAGTAGTGACTTCTGTTATTAAGCAGGCTGGCTGAGGTATTTTTTGTTACAATAGTGGCTATTGCTGGAACTAGTTCAAACTGGATCACCTCAGAAGGCTGTAACAGTAATGAAGCAGTAATAGGTGGCTGGTTTCATATGCAGAGTGATGCTTCTGGTGACTCACAGACAAGTTTGGTACTTACAGTTCTGAAGCTGTATATTACCATGGACATTTACTTCAAGTACTTTTTGGAACTGTACTCTCTGAAGCTGTGTATTCCTGGAAATTTACTTTTTGAAGCTGTGTACTCCTGTAAATTTACTTTTTGAAGCTGTCTCAGCATCGATTGTACCTGTGACCCTCTTGTAGACCCAGTCTGTAAGTGTGTGCAGCAGGTTGAATGATGGCTTTAACAGATAGTTTACTCAATGAATAAAGACTCCAGAGGTGTTCTCCAATGCTTCTTTATGCTTCAAGTTAGCAAAGGCATAAACATAGAGGCTTTTCCATAGGTAAATTTACAATGAAGTTACACAGCTTCCACACTCTGCAGTCTCCTCATAACAACTAAACAAAATGGCAGTTACAGCAGGAAAATGGAGATGGGAGAAACCATCTAGCCAGAAACAGCAGGGGTGCTAGGAAGATACCAATATCATAGCATAACATAACATGTAATAACAACTGCTAGACAGTTAAGCTGCGTGGCAGCACAGGGATCACTAACCAGGTAAATCTACCATGCTAATACACTGTGCATACTGGCATATTATGGCTAAAAGCTTCTAGGGCTCAATTTCAATTGTTTAGTGAAGAGGTTTATTTCTGTCTTAGCCCTGGTTCACACTTGTGCGTGTGCGGGGTTCGCATGTAATGTCGGAGCGCACTGCTCCGACATTACATGCGATCAGCTGTGCGGTGCGAGTTTAGCCATACAAACTGTATGGCTAAATTCGCACCGCAGCCGCACCAAACACGCACAGGGACCCTTTTTTCTAGCCGCATCAGGATCGGATCGCACAGCGGTTCACACTTGTGCGATCCGATCCTGTGCGAACTGCACGATCGCACTGCGATATGCGATCAAACTGGGGGTGTCGTTAAGATTACATTGACACCCTTAGCGTATCGCATATGGCAGTGTGAACTGCCGGGGGTGCGTGTGCGATGCGGGAACAGGCTGCGAATTCGCAGCCTTCCCGCACTCGCATGAGTGTGAACCGGCACTTAATGTTCAGAGAGACATTCTTTATTCATGTCTAAATGTTGAATGCTGGTTACATGTTTTCTTTAATATTTGTCAAATGCTGGCATCTAACAAATCACTGCAAAGGTATATTGATCAGGATTACATTTCTCACTATTTACAAAGCTTTCTGGGTTTACTAAGATGCCTCCACTTCCATTGTTTTTCTGTAAGGGCTCTTTCACACGGGCGATCCAATCAGATCCGCCTGTCAGTTTTTTAGGCGGATCTGATCGGATCCTCCATGCAGCTCTATGGGGCAGCGGGTGTCAGCGGAGACACCTCCGCTGACACCCGCTGCCATCCGCATCTGATCCTGTCCGTGAAATCTGGACAGATGGAAACCCTATTTTTCCATCCGTTCAGTAATCGGATCGGATCGGATCGGGTGAGAGCGGACAGGCGGTCCGCTCTCATCCGATCCCCCATAGAGGGCAGCGGGGGCTGAGACACCTTCCTCTCCGCTCTGCAAGCGGAGAAGGAGCTGTCATCCGCCGGCTCAGCGGGGATCGCGGATCGATCCCCGCTGAGCAACACGGATCCGCCTACAGAGGCGGACCGTGTGAAAGAGCCCTAAAGCAGTTGATGTACATGCTGTTAGTTGTTTTGTCACATAGTGCCTCTCTTGCACAATAATATGTGCCGGATTCTTCAGGTTTCATTCCAGTGAGTTTTAAAAACACTTCTCCTTTATTTGTGTCTCTGGACAGAGTCAGTCGTCCCTTAACAGAGATGGCATAATATGTGCCTGCACTATAACATATTCTCCCCAACCATTCCATCTGTTTCCTTTCAGATTGTCGGCTCCAGTGCACACAATACATGTTAGTCCTGTCAGTGAGGAAGGCTCCGGTCACTTTACAGGTCACTTCCAGAGTCTCTGATGGCTTCACAGTCCCAGGACCAGACTCTGCCATTGTTATTTGCAGACATCCCAACCTGCAAAAACTCATTTCAGGGAGGTGGCAAAGTCATTTCAGGGAGGTGAGCCCCCCCCACATGCCGACGCCCCTCCCCCCACGCACGCCTGCGCCGCACCCCCCCCCTTCCAATTTAACACTACCAGAGAATAATGAAATGAAATGTAATCAGTATACCTGGTCACTGGTGCTGGTCACTGATGCTGGTACTGTACTGGTCTGGTTTGGTAACTGGTGCGGGTACTGGTCACTGGTGCTGGACATTGATGCTGGTACTGGACACTGATGCTAGTACTGGCCTGGTCACTGGTGCTGGTACTGGCCTGGTTCTGGTACTGGCCTGGTCACTGGTGCTGGTACTGGCCTGGTCACTGGTGCTGGTACTGGCCTGGTCACTGGTGCTGGTACTGGTCTCTGGTACTGCCCTGGTCACTGGTGCTGGTACTGCCCTGGTCACTGGTGCTGGTACTGGTCTCTGGTACTGCCCTGGTCACTGGTGCTGGTATTGGCCTGGTCACTGGTGCTGGTACTGGTACTGGCCTGGTCACTGGTGCTGGTACTGGTACTGGCCTGGTCTCTGGTGCTGGTACTGGCCTGGTCACTGGTGCTGGCCTGGTCACTGGTGCTGGTGCTGGCCTGGTCACTGGTGCTGGTACTGGCCTGGTCACTGGTGCTGGTACTGGCCTGGTCACTGGTGCTGGTACTGGTACTGGCCTGGTCACTGGTGCTGGTACTGGCCTGGTCACTTGCTGGTACTGGCCTGGTCACTTGCTGGTACTGGCCTGGTCACTTGCTGGTACTGGCCTGGTCACTTGCTGGTACTGGCCTGGTCACTACTACTGGCACAGAGTGGGTGTCACAGTGTCACGGTCCCGCACGCGCCAAAATGCCTCCTGGAGTAGAAGATGTGGTTGTAGTAGAGAGCAAAGCCGCTGCTTGCTCTCTGCAGCTCCTCCCACAGGCGGAGTGCATGACTCATATCACTCCGCCTGTGAGCCGGATCTACTTCGGCTCCGACGTGATTTCTCTGAGTGTGCAGGCTCAGCTTACTGACAGCTGACAGTCCTGCCTGCATCGATGAGTCATTTCATCTGAGTGACTCACTCTGTGACTGACTCACAGCCGGGATATTGCCCTGAGCTCGCGGGTGTCCGTGAGCTCAGGGCGGATAGCGGGAGTCTCCCGCGACTTGCAGGAGACTTGAGATGTCTGTATTTGTGATGTAACATCTGAAAAATATATATTATATTTTGTTATATATTTAATGTCTAATAGCTCAAACCACCTTAAACATCTAAATGAGTAATCTAAATAAAAAGAAACACACATTGTACTGAAGACACGATAAGGAGTAACCACAGGAGATGTGTCATGTCTGAAGTTGTGTCTTGGATTCGGTTGCACTGATTCAGATGAGTTAACTTTTCCTATATAACGCTCTGTAGTTAAGCAGAAATTTACCATGAATAAGTTTTGCATAAACTGAAATGATTGGATGAGTGGAACCGATGATATGGTCAATTTGTTTTAAAACAGAACTGTTACTTTCTCCTGCAAGAAGTTTTGCATTTAAATAGAATTTTACAGAAATATATTTTGAGTTGATCAAAAATGACACGTGTAGACACACAAGTAGCATATTTTATGGTGGTCATATAGTCAACAATCAAACAATTCTTCACAGAATTGGATACTATGATCAGATCTAGGATTTATTGAAAAGACACATACTGTGTCATGATTGACTTCAAGCAAAACTGATTGATTTAATCAAAATGATTCAGATTAGTCTGGATAAAAAAAAAAACAGACCATAGAAAAGTAGATAATTCAGTATGACCATTAAGGAGGAAGTAAACTTCCATGTATTGTTTGTACCTATAGAAAAGCCTCAAATGAGGCTTACCTATAGGTACTGTAAATATCTCTTAAAGGTGCACTGTTTAAAAGATATTTACTGTATATGCCGCTGATGATGTCATCAGCGCATGCTCTCTGAAGGAACAGCCACCTGTGCTCTTTCTTCAGAGCCCTATGCTGTGACTGGTGGCTCCCGTCATGTGGCTCAAGCCAGTTACACAGCCAGAGTCCGTGGACCAAGAAGGAAGATGGGCGAAGATGGATGCAGCCTCCAGCAGTGGCAGCAAGGGCTTTGCTTGCAGGTAAGTTTCACATAATGTGCTAGTATGCACTGCATACTAGCACATTATGCCTTTACTAGGCAGGTCTGGAAAAAGGAAAAAAAAAGAGGAAGTGTTTACTTCCTCTTTAGGCGTATTGTAAATATAATAATCTAAATTACAGCTTCTCTGTGTGCTAGTATACTTTAGCTCTAATGTACCTCTTTTACAGCAGAGATAACTCTATCCTTTCCTCCAGAAGCAGGCCTTACCTCAGCCAGCAGTTTCCTAAAAAGAAATCCATCCATGTCTTCCTGTAATCCATCCCATTCAAATTGTAGGATGGCATAGCCCTTAGTGGAGTGAGGAAGTGTAAGAGGCTCTGACGCATGGGTGTCCGCAAGGGGGGCAAGTGCTCCCCCCCCCCAGAATCTCAACTTCCTCTTTAAAGTGGTTGTTAAGCCACTTTATACTATCCTGCCTGGTTTAATAAATTTGTGTGCCCCTGTGTCTGTGTTTTAAAAAAATAAGCCAGTCTTTACCAGTTTTCAGAGCGCCAATCGATTTTCATGTGACCCGCCGGCTCTCTCCTCTCCCTGTCTTACAGCTGCCTGTATTGGGCGGGGCTGAGGGTTCCCTACTGACGTCAATAAGGAGGGGAGAAGAGAGGCAGCAGGTTACGTGAGCAGTGCTTGGCGCTCTGAAAACTGGTAAAGAACAGCTTATTTTTATGAAACACAGACACAGGCGCACGCAGGATTATTAAACAGACTGTAGACAGGATATGAAACTTTAAATTAAACTACAGCAGCAGAAGAGGAGGGGGCAGGCACTGACACAGGAGCAGACAGGCAGGGAGGGAGGGAGGCACGTAGACTGACCACGGTGTCAGCGCTCAGCAGCCATGGTATGCGGTGGTCAGTTTACAGAGGGGGGGACATAACCAGGAAGGATCAACCAGGTATTTTAGGTAATAGAAGGGGCCAAATTACACAGCACAAGCACTGTGTTGAATAACATGCTTTAAGGGAACAGGATCAATATTATTTCTTTTTTTTTTTTAGGTTAACAAACGCTTAAAAATAAATTCTGCTGTTTCCCCTTTAAAAATAAATACTTGCAAGTTGAAGTGACTGACGTCGCTGCATGACATTGTCGAAAAGGGGCGGAGTATGGGTGACCTTAAAATGTTCCACCCCTGAAAAAAGTTCTGCGGACGCCCATGCTCTGATGTCATTGAACACACCCACACCTTTTTGGGAAAACCGACCACTACATCAGGACATCAGGAGGTTCCTTCCACTCTCCTCCCCAGTATCTGCCAATTAGTGCTTTGCTAGATCCGCCCAGCTCTCAGCTTATGTGCCTACTCACACTCAGTGTCGGCTGCCTTTAATCACACAGACAGCTGATACTGCTACCTCCTCCCCTCCCCTCCCCCTGATGTAGTTTTCCTAATTTCCTTCTTCCTGTATTAACCACTTACCGACTGCCCGCTGCCTATATACTGTGGCAGGCTGACTTGGCTGCGTGAATTGATGTAGGGGTACGTCGGTTCGCAAAAGTGGTGCTGGGGGGCAAGCGCGCTCCCGCTAACACTAGGCAGCGGGCATGCTGATCCATGGCACCGACGGCCGCGATTGCCACCGGGCACCCGTGATCGCTCCTCGCTGAGAGAGGACGGTCAACTGTTGTAAACACAGCAGACTGTTGTTCTCTCTGAAATGATCACAGAGCGCCTGTGATTCTTCTATATAGGATCACAGATATCTATGATCATTTCACAAGTCCCTCCCCCCACAGTTAAAAAAACACTCCCCTAGGCTCACAATTAACCCTTTGATCACCCCATAGGTTAACCCCTTCCCTGCCAGTGTCATTATTACAGTAACAGTGCATATTTTTAGCACTGATTACTGTAGAAATGTCACTGGTCCCCTCAAAAGTGTCAAACATGTTAGTTAGGGGTCTGATCTGTCCGCCGCAATGTCGCAGTCCCTCTGAAAATCAGATCGCCGCCATTACTAGTAAAAATAAATAAATAAATAAATAAGTAAAAATGAAATAAATCTTTCCCCTAGTTTGTAGACACAATAACTTTTGCGCAACCCAATCAAAATACGCTTATTGCGATTCTTTTTTACCAAAAATATATAGCAGAATACAAATTGGCCTAAAAGGATGAAAAACTTTGATTTTTACATTTTGTTTTTGGGAATGTTATATAACTGAATGTGATTTTTTTTTTTTTCAGGATTGTCACGCTTTTTTTGATTATAACACAAAAAATAAAAATCACACAGGTGATCAAACACCACCAACAGAAAGCTCTATTTGTGGGTAAAAAAGGACATCAATTTTATTTTGGTACAGTGTTGCCGACCGTGGAATTTTCGCAAAAAATGGCCTGGTCATTAAGGGGGCAAATTCTTCCAGTCCAGAACTGGTTAAAAAATCAGGTTACAGGCTCAGCACTTCAGCAGGAAAGCAGCCTGTGTCAGTAAGAGAAATATTATAAGCAGGGAGAAAGAGAGAGCGCAAGTAAAGAGAGAGCGCACGGAGAGAGAGAGAGAGCATACAGAGAGCATGAGAGAGTACAAAGAGAGAACATACAGCGAGAAAAAGAGAGTACACAGAGAGAACATACAGGGAGAAAGAGAGAGTACACAGAGAGAGCATACCGAGAGGAAGAGAGAGTACACAGAGAGAACACACAGGGAGAAAAAGAGAGTACACAGAGAGAGCATACAGAGAGAAAGAAAGAGTACACAGAGAGAGCATACAGAGAGAGCATACAGAGAGAAAGAGAGAGTACACAGAAAGTATACGGAGAGAAAGAGTACACAGAAAGAGTATAAGGAGAGAAAGAGAGAATACACAGAGATAGCATACCGAGAGAAAGAGAGAGTGAACAGAGAGAAGATACAGGGAGAAATAGAGAGTACACAGAGAGAACATACAGAGAGAAAGAGAGAGTGCACAGAGAGAAGATACAGGGAGAAATAGAGAGTACACAGAGAGAACATACAGAGAGAAAGAGAGAGTGCACAGAGAGAAGATACAGGGAGAAAGAGAGAGTACACTGAGAGAGCATACAGAGAGAAAGAGAGACTACACAGAGAGAACATACAGAGAGAGCATACAGAGAGAAAGAGGGAGTACACAGAAAGAGTATACAGAGAGAAAGAGAGAGTACACAGAGAGAGCATACAGAGAGAGCATACAGAGAGAAAGAGAGAGTACACAGAAAGAGTATACAGAGAGAAAGAGGGAGTACACAGAGAGAGCATACAGAGAGAAAGAGAGAGTACACAGAAAGAGTATACAGAGAGAAAGAGAGGGTACACAGAAAGAGTATACAGAGAGAAAGAGAGAGTACACAAAGAGAGCATACAGAGAGAAAGAGGGAGTACACTGAGAGAGTACACTGAGAGAGCATACAGAGAGAAAGAGAGAGTACACAGAGAGAGCATTCAGAGAGAAACGGAGAGTACACAGAGAGAGCATACAGAAAGAAAGAGAGAGTACACAGAGAGAGCATACAGAGAGAAACAGAGAGTACACAGAAAGAGTATACAGAGAGAAAGAGGGAGTACACAGAGAGAACATACAGAGAGAAAGAGAGAGTACACAGAAAGAGTATACAGAGAGAAAAAGAGAGTACACAGAAAGAGTATACAGAGAGAAAGAGAGAGTACACAAAGAGAGTACACAGAGTATACAGAGAGAAAGAGAGAGCATACAAAGAGAAAGAGAGAGTACACAGAGAGAGCATTCAGAGAAAAACAGAGAGTACACAGAGAGAGCATACAGAGAGAAACAGAGAGTACACAGAGAGAGCATACAGAGAGAAACAGAGAGTACACAGAGAGAGCATACAGAGAGAAAGAGAGAGTACACAGAAAGAGTACACAGAGAGAAAGAGAGAGTACATACAGAGAAAAAGAGAGAGTACACAGAGAGAGCATACAGAGAGCACGATAGAGTACTCAGAGAGAACATACAGAGAGAAAGAGAAAGTACACAGAAAGAACATACAGAGAGAAAGAGAGAGTACACAGAAAGAGTATACAGAGTGTAGCGGCCCCTTTGGCATCGAGTGAATAACGAGAGGAGAGCTTCTGACGAGTGCAGTACTTTTATTCTTTTGCATCAAAGGTGTGTAGGAGGGTTGAACGTTAATCTCTTTAACACCTTGAGCACCGTAAACCATGAACAGCAGGAAAGCAGCCTGTGTCAGTAAGAGAAATATTATAAGCAGGGAGAGAGTGCACGGAAAGAGAGTGCATACAGAGAGCATGAGAGAGTACGGAGAGAGAACACACAGTGAGAAAAAGAGAGTACACAGAGAGAACATACAGAGAGAAACAGAGAGTACACAGAGAGAGCATACAGAGAGGAAGAGAGAGTACACAGAGAGAGCATACAGAGAGAAAGAGAGAGCATACAGAGAGAAAGAGAGAGTACACAGAGAGAAAGAGAGAGTACACAGAGAGAGCATACAGAGAGAAAGAGAGAGTATACAGAGAGAAAGAGAGAGCAAACAGAAAGAGTATACAGAGAGAAAGAGAGAGTACACAAAGAGAGCATACAGAGAGAAAGAGAGAGTACACAAAGAGAGCATACAGAGAGAAAGAGAGAGAGTACACAGAAAGAGTATACAGAGAGAAAGAGGGAGTACACAGAGAAAGCATACAGAGAAAAAGAGAGAGTACACTGAGAGAGTACACTGAGAGAGCATACAGAGAGAAAGAGAGAGTACACAGAGAGAGCATTCAGAGAGAAACAGAGAGTACACAGAGAGAAAAAAGAGAGAAAAAGAGAGTACACAGAGAGAGCATACAGAGAGAAAGAGAGAGTACACAGAAAGAGTATACAGAGTGTAGCGGCCCCTTTGGCATCGAGTGAATAACGAGAGGAGAGCTTCTGACGGGTGCAGTACTTTTATTCTTTTGCATCAAAGGTGTGCAGGAGGGTTGAACGTTAATCTCTTTAACACCTTGAGCACCGTAAACCATGAACACCATAATCACCATAAGCACCGTGAAAACTGCAAACGATATACAATACATTTGTTTACAGTGATCACCAAAAAGGGGGTTACAAGGTTAATTACAAATGTGAAATTACAAGGTGGATTACAGTTGTCTGCACACATATCTAAATAACAGTAACATATAAGGAAACATGTCTACATGCAAAATGATTTGGATTATCTATAGCATATTTTAAACTAACAGCATGGACACAATTTATGTCTAACAACATATACTTCTATATATATTGCACTCTTACTGCATACCTCGCTCCGCTTGCCAAGGGGTGCAAACTTTAAGCCTTAGGAATTCTCTCTAACAATCATCTTCCCATGATGTTCTGCTGACATGCTCTGTATATAAATCTGAGTCACAGAAAACTTTACCTCAGAGCTAGAGGGAGGAGGGGGAGGAGTGGTCTAGTGATCCTGCTGATTAAACATTCCCCAGGGAACCAAAAGAAAGGCAGAAAGGTTCCACCTGGCAGTAAGTGCTGAACAAAGATTTAAAGTGAAAGGCGGACAGTTACACAGAGAGAAAGAGAGAGTACACAGAAAGAGTATACAGAGAGAAAGAAAGAATACACAGAGATAGCATACATACAGACAGAAAGAGAGAGTACAAAGAAAAAGTATACAGAGAGAAAGAGAGAGTACACAGAAAGAGTATACAGAGAGAAAGAGAGAATACACAGAGATAGCATACATACAGAGAGTAAGAGAGAGTACACAGAGAGAACATAGATAGAGAAAGAGAGAATACACAGAGAGAGCATACAGGAAGAAAGAGAGAGTACACAGAGAGAGCATACAGAGAGAAAGCGAGAGTACACAGAGAGAGCATACAGAGAGAAAGAGAGAGTACGCAGATAGAGCATGCAGAAAGAAAGAGAGAGTACACAGAGAGAGCATACAGAGAGTGTTTGTGAGTGTGGGTATGCAGAGTGTGTGTGTGTATGAAGAGTGAGTGGGTGTGTGTATGCAGAGTGTGTGTGTGTGTGTGTGTGTGTGAAAGGATGTATCAACGTGCCTTACTAAAAAATTATATTTCATATTACATTTCAGCTAGGGCCCATTCTACGATGGAATGTGGGCTCTTGCAAATGACATTAACGAGCCATTTGACACACCTCATTCATACACCCTGGACATCAGACAGTTGTATTTTGCATATAGACGACAGACAGTGATAGGTGTTTACATGTTAAACACCTTTTCATTCATTCATTTGGACACTTAACAAGTTAAGGCTTCGCATAGAGATTACTGACACCACCCAAACACAATTGACAATTGCTTACATTAACACATCAGATAGCTGAACACAGACGGATCGGCTCTCCCACAAAACACAATTCCAAACAGGAGACACCTCACATTGACAAAGATGGATGGGGAACACAAGGACCTTTTTATGTATTGTTTCTGTGAGATATGTTCTATTGATAAATTGACCCATGAATTGTAACTGGTTTAAACGGGGTTTTGCCGCCCAAATCTCCTTTAAATGTGTGAGCGAAACTTGAAATTAACTAGATGTGTCTATGCTTTGCTTCAGTGCTCTGTGTCGTCGCATCTCCTGGCCAGAGGAGAGAGAATTCACTATACAGGGGGAGATAGCAACTGAAGGGCCGTATATCATCTTGTGATTGCCCCCTGACGAGATATGAGCTTACAGTGTGTGTGTGTGTGTGTGTGTGTGTGTATATGCAGAGTGTGTGTGTATGAAGAATGAGTGTGTGTGTGTATGCAGAGTGTGTGTGTGTGTGTATGTGCAGAGTGAGAGTGTGTGTTTGTGTACACAGAGTGAGTGTGTGCGTGTGTGTGCAGAGTGAGTGTGTGTATGTGTGTGTGTGTGTGTACACAGAGTATGTGTGTATGTGTGTGTGTGTGTGTGTACACAGAGTGGGGGGTGTGTAGAGTGAGTGTGTGTGTGCAGAGTGAGAGTGTGTGTATACACAGTGTGTGTGTAGAGTGAATGTGTGTATACACAGAGTGTCTGTGTGTAGAGTGAGTGTGTGTGGGCGCAGAGTGAATGTGTGTGTGTACACAGTTAGTGTGTGTACACATAGTGTGTATGTGTAGAGTGAGTGTGTGTGGGCGCAGAGTGAGTGAGTGTGTGTGTTTACACAGAGTGAGTGTGTGTGTGTGTGTGTACACAGAGTACACAAGTATGCAATTCAAGTACAGGTGCATCTCATAAAATTAGAATATCTTCAAAAAATCCATTTATTTCAGTAATTCAATTCAAAAAGTGGAACTCATATTATATAGATTTAGTACACACAGATCTAAATAACATTAACATCTTAATTATATATTTCAAGCATTTCTTTCTTTTAATTTTGATGATTATGGCTTGCAGCTAGTGAAAACCCTAAAATTCTGTATCTCAGAAAATTAGAATATTACATAAGACCAAAAAAAAAAAAAAGGATTTTTAATACAGAAATGTTGGCTTACTAAAAAGTATGTCCATGTACAGTATAGTATGTAGGGATGGCCTTGCGGTCCGCCCGGCGGTCGGTTCGCGGCAAATTCGTTACCCGCCAATTTTGCGAACACATTGCGATGTTCGCGACAGCCATATTAGTTTACATTGGGGAGAACTTTGACCCATGACACAGCCGTCAGGTGGAACGGGACAGAAAATTGAAACATTTCAGCACATGGACATGCCCCCTACCTTATAAAAAGACCAGAGCTGGCAGCCATTTCACATTCTGCTTTTTGTCAGCATAGGGAAAGGTTGGCTGTATGATAATGTAAAAAGTGGTCACCGCCTCCACCTATAACTGGTCTTAATGGTAAGGAGCACTGGACGGGCGGACGCAGATAAAAAAAAAAAAACCAAGAGATTTCCAGTCACAACTTACCAACCAGCCAGCGACCAACCGAATTGAACTGTCTAACAGTATGCGTTAAAAACAGGGGTTTGGTTGCACACATTTGCAAATACATGCGTAAGCTGCAGGCCCCAGCAAGGCACCCTATAATCTGCAGTCCCTAACTCTACAATTTAAAGAGTCTCTACAATGAGAGCACATGCATCTAATGGGATAGATGGAGGACAGGTGACTAGAGGGAGCCCACCCCTCCTTAAAGGCACAGGGTCACACTGAACACCCAGCACATCGCACAATGGCATCAAAGGTGTCAGTGCGTAGCCTGGCTCAATATAGATCTCAACGATAATGCAAAAAGTGGTCACCGCCTCCACCTATAACTGGTCTTAATGGTAAGGAGCACTGGACGGGCGGACGCAGATAAAAAAAAAAACAAAGAGATTTCCAGTCACAACTTACCAAACAGCCAGCGACCAACCGAATTGAACAGTCTAACAATATGCGTTAAAAACAGGGGTTTGATTGCACACATTTGCAAATACATGCGTAAGCTGCAGTCCCCGGCAAGGCACCCTGTAATCTGCGCTGCAGTCCCTAACTCTACAATTTAAAGAGTCTCTACAATGAGAGCACAAGGTTGGCTGTATGCATCAGGGACAGTTTGCCAGAAGCAAATAGCTCTATTAAGGTCCACGAAAGTCCTTTTGAGGGCTGGTATTTGGTATAGGTCTACTACACGTTCTTTTTAGTTTAGGGACAGGTATGCTGTGTTCATCAGGGACAGATCGAGATCGGCAGTGACACAAATCGCTCTGTTAGTGTCCACAAAAGTCATGTTAAGGGCTGCTATATATTTGGTATAGGTGTGCAGTTTTTCAGTTTAGGGACAGGTATCCAGTGTGCTCCAGGGACAGAGATCAGCAGTGACACAAATCGCTCTGTTAATGTCCACAAAAGTCATTGTAAGGGCTTTCATTTATTTGGTATAAGTGTGCAGTGCACTATATAGGGGTGTAATCCACGGTATAATATACTTTGTAATATAGGAAGCATATTATAGTGGATTTGTATTGTGCAATGTGCAGCATTGTGACTGGTGTGGTGACTGAGCGTTGCTGCAGCAATACTACAAACAGTGACAAAAGCACTTTTAATGTATTATAACTGATGTGATAGACCAGTGGCCCCCCCAATACCACATATTGAAGTGGGGTGTTATCTGAGTATACTTTTACAAGTGTATTTGTGTCCTGCAACAATATTGCCTCTTTTGCAGTGTTAACTCTGCTACACACAGTGCCAAACTCACTAGCCAATTTTTTGAACAATTGGTGTGATAGACCAGTGGCCTCCCAATACCACATATTGAAGTGGGGTGTTATATAACAGTATACTTTTCTAAGAGTGTATTTTATTCCTGCAAAAATTTGGCCTATTTTGCTGTGTTAACTGTGCTACACACAGTGACAACAGTTACTGGCCAATCATTTGTTGAACTGGTGTAATAAACCTGTGGCCCCCCAATACTACAGATTGAAGCGGGGTGTTCTCTGAGTATACTTTCCTAAGTGTATTTGTGTCCTGCAACAATATTGCCTCTTTTGCTGCGTTAACTCTGATACACACAGTGCCAAACTCCCTGGCCAATTTTTTGAACAACTGGTGTGATAGACCAGTGGCCCCCCAATACCACATATTGAAGTGGAGTGTTATCTGAGTATACTTTTACAAGTGTATTTGTGTCCTGCAACAATATTGCCTCTTTTGCTGCGTTAACTCTGATGCACACATTGCCAAACTCCCTAGCCAACTTTTTGAACAACTGGTGTGATAGACCAGTGGCCCCTCAATACCACATATTGAAGTGGGGTGTTATCTGAGTATACTTTTACAAGTGTATTTGTGTCCTGCAACAATATTGCCTCTTTTGCTGTGTTAACTCTGCTAAACACAGTGCCAAACTCACTGGCCATTTTTTTGAACAACTGGTGTGATAGACCAGTGGCCCCCCAATACCACATATTGAAGTGGGGTGTTATCTGAATATACTTTTACAAGTGTATTTGTGTCCTGCAACAATATTGCCTCTTTTGCTGCGTTAACTCTGATACACACAGTGCCAAACTCCCTGGCCAATTTTTTGAACAACTGGTGTGATAGAGCATTGGCCCCCCAATACCACATATTGAAGTGGGGTGTTATCTGAGTATACTTTCATAAGTGTATTTGTGTCCTGCAACAATATTGCCTCTTTTGCTGCGTTAAGTCTGATACACACAGTGCCAAACTCACTGGCCAATTTTTTGAACAACTGGTGTGATAAACCAGTGGCCCCCCAATACCACATATTGAAGTGGGGTGTTATTTAACATTATACTTTTCTAAGAGTGTATTTTAGTCCTGCAAAAATTTGGCCTCTTTTGCTGTGTTAACTGTGCTACACACAGTGATAACAGTTACTGGCCAATTATTTGTAGAACTGGTGTGATAAAACTGTGGCCCCCCAATATTACATATTGAAGTAGGGTGTTATTTAACATTATACTTTTCTAAGAGTGTATTTTAGTCCTGCAAAAATTTGGCCTCTTTTGCTGTGTTAACTGTGCACAGTGTACACAGTGATAACAGTTACTGGCCAATTATTTGTAGAACTGGTATGGTAAAACTGTGGCCCCCCAATATCACATATTGAAGTGGGGTGTTATTTAACAGTATACTTTTTTAAGATTGTATTTTAGTCCTGCAAACATTTGGCCTCTTTTGCTGTGTTAACTGTACTACACGCAGTGACAACAGTCACTGGCCAATTATTTGTAGAATTGGTGTTATAAACCTGTGGCCCCCCAATACCACAGATTGAAGCAGGGTGTTATATACCTTTTTCCAGATATACTGCGATTCTCTAGAGACTTTTGTCACAGGGTAATTTAAAAACATGACAGGCAGAGGAAGAGGCAGATACTTAAGCAGGGGTGGTAGGGGTAGGGCAGGAGCAGTAGGCCAAAGCCAAAATGTGAAGTTTCAGAAGGTGCGTTTGATTACATCAAAGGACGCACCAGACTTGGTTGAGTGGCTCACTCAGCCTTCCTCTTCTGCACCCTCCTCACCCTCTCTATCTGCACCCTCTTCACTCTCTGCTGTGTGCACCCCCAAAGTCACCACCACAAACACCACCACCACATACCCTCCGCTTGAGTCACTGGAATTATTTTCCGATCCATCACAAGACATTTGCGATGCGCAGCCATTCTTGGCATCGGATCAGGAAGAGGAGGTAGCAACAGCTGCCACTCAGCAGTCTGACGACAGTACCCAGATCAGCCCAAGGAGGTTGGTCCCCGCTGTTGCTGCCTACTCCGAGATCTCAAATGTTAGTGGTGGGGAAGGTGACGTGGATGATGACGTGTCTATGGACGTCACGTGGGTGGCCTCAAGAGAGGAAGAGGAGGGGAGTTCAGAGGGAGAGACGGAACGACAGATAGGGAGGAGAGGCAGGCAGAACTTGCATTGCAAAAGAGGTACAAAGCAGACTGCAAATGTATCAAGAGTGAGCCATCAACCATGTACAGTCACATCTAGCGCTCCCAGGACGCCGGCACATGGCTCCGCAGTGTGGGCTTTTATTAATGTGTCCGTTGCTGACACCAGTGTTGCCATCTGCAGCCTTTGCAGTCAATGCATAAGTCGCGGTAAGCCCAACACTCACCTAGGGACGAAAGCCTTAAGAAGGCACCTGAACTCCCATCACTGAGCCCAGTGGGAGAAGCACCGTCAGAACCCACAAAGCCACACTCCAGGCTCTCACCGTCCAGCCTCTTCTCCTTCTCCTCTCTCCTCACAATTGTCCTCCACTCCACCTTCCATCATGCCGTCATCACATTGTTCTGGAAAAAGGCAGGCTTCTGTGGCCCAAATGTTGGAGAGTAAAAAAATGATGACGCCGGATAACCCTCTTGCCCATTGTTTGACTGCTGGCTTGTTGGAACTGATAGCCCACCAACTACTGCCATATCAACTGGTGGACTCGGAGGCCTTTCGTAAATTTGTGGCCATTGAAACACCACAATGGAAGGTCCCAGGCAGGAAATATTTCTCGCAGAAGGGCATTCCAAAGCTGTATGGCCATGTTCAGCAGCAAGTGAATATATCTCTGGCACACAGTGTTGGTGCCAAGATACATCTGACCACAGACACATGGTCTAGCAAACACGGGCAGGGAAGGTATGTCACTTTTACTGCCCACTGGGTGAACCTTCTGACGGCCGTCAAGCATGTAACCCATGGCACCCATGTAGATTTGGTTGTACCACCACAGATTACATACAGGCCTGCCTCTTCTTCTCCTCCTCCTTCTCCCTCCATCCTCCCTCTTTACCTCGGCTGACTCCTCCTTTTCCGTTGCTACCGTCTCTTCCGCTGCGCTGCCCAAGATCCCCGGAACCTATTCCACATGCCAGGTGAGACGTTGCCATGCTGTGCTGCGTCTGTTGTGCCTGGAAGCCAAGAGCCACACTGGTCCTGCACTCCTTTCAGCTTTGCGTTCACAGGCAGATCAGTGGCTGACACCGCTGAATTTGACAGTTGGTAAAGTGGTGTGCGACAACGGTGCCAATCTGCTGAGCGCTCTAAAACAGGGCAAAATAACACACGTGCCATGCATGGCACACGTCCTGAACTTGGTCGTGCAGTGATTCGTTGCCAAATACCCTGGGGTCCAGGACGTCTTGCGGTAGGCCAGGAAAATCTCGGGCCATTTCAGGAGATCTTACACAGCCATGGCTCGCCTTGCTGACATTCAGCGGCCACACAACCTGCCCGTCAGGCGTCTTATTTGTGACTGTCCGACGCGATGGAACTCAACGTTGCATATGCTTGATAGGCTGCTCCAGCAGAAATGTGCAGTTAACGACTACCTGTACGAACTCTGTGGCAGGACAGGTTCTGGGGAGCTTGTTTTTTTTTTTACCTCGCTCATGTGCGACGCATGCAGACTTCTGCAGCCATTCGATGAGATCACCAAGCTGGTCAGTCACAGCCAGGGCGCCATCAGTGACATTGTACCTTACGCCTTCTTTCTGGAGCGTGCATTGCGTCTTGTCATTGATCAAGCCGTCGAGGAGCAGGAAGATGAGGAAGTCGCAATGTTGGATGAATTCCCAGTGGGTGCTACTCCATCTGAGACAAGTCAACAACAGGAAGAGGAGTCAGAGGAGGATGGTGCTGGAGGGGATGAGGAGGAGCAAGAAGAGCATGCTTTAAACCTTTCTGGGATCCCTGGTGTTATCTGTGGATGGGGGGAGGAGAACAAGGGCGACATTATCCTGGATGATGAGCTGGAAGCAGGCCACTACACCGCTTCCAGTTTAGTGCGAATGGGGGCCTTCATTCTCCAGTGTTTTAAGGGGGACCCCCATATAAAAAGCAAAAAGGCCAAGGACCAGTACTGGGTGGCAATGTACTTAGACCCCCGGTACAAACAAAAAATGGTGGAAAAGTTACCACAATCACAGAGGGCGGTCAGAATGCAGCACTTCCAGACCTTGCTGCGGGAAATACTGCATTCTGCTTTTGCGTGCGCTGGCAGAGGAATTTCCAGTCACAGAGAGACAGTTGAGCTAAATTGCTCAAACAGTATAAAAAAGGGCCAAGGGCAATTTTCACAGCAACCAATCAGAATTGTGTACTTATTAGACTACAGGAAAGTGAATTCTGATTGGCTGTTGTGGGTGCTACACCTTGCACATAGTGCTTTGCTCATTTTATTTTATTTTTTCAGGAAAATGTTTATTTGTGCCAAAAATTGACAAATGTGCAATACAATAAACAATAAGGGTAGGTTCACACTGACGCATGTACCGCATTGCATGTTATTTGTACAGGAATAGCACCGGATTCCTGTACAAATTACATGCAAATTCAGTGCGGTGCCAATTGAGCCATACACTATGTATCGTTCAATTCACATCTGGAGCAGCACCAAAAAGGTGCAGGACCCTTTTTCTTGTCTGCCCTGGACCCATGTGATCCGATTCCATCCCAAATGACAGTTTGCACTGCATTCTGAGAACCGATTTGGGGGTGTCCTTAACTTTGTATTGACACCTGCAGCGACTTGCAGAGTGAAGTGTGAACTGCCAACGATTCTGATGCTGTGCGGGAATCCGCACAGGAAATTGCTGTAGTTCCTGCACCGCATCCGTGTGAACCCAGCCTCAGGGTAATAAACCCAAAACATACAATGAGGAATATTGTATATTTCACATAGTATAAACAAATCATATGACCAAAATATTACTATAACCATAGCCCAGATTTATCCGGTATAAAAGGGATATTGTATACAGAGCGCATGTATAAGGCACATTGATCTGGAAAAATCAGAAAAGAACAAAAAAATAACAGATTAACCAAAAAGAAGGGTTCTTTTTCCCTAAAGAATAAAAGGACCAACTGTCAAAATTGATGGTACAACTATGAGCCCTTCCCCGCATGCCAAGGTTCTAGGTGTAGTTCTGGACACTGAACTCTCCTTCAAGCCCCACATCCAATCCCTGTCTAAATTTTGCTGCCTCAACCTCCACAACATCTCCAAAATACGCCCCTTTCTAACCAATGACACAGCAAAGCTCCTGATTCACTCCCTGGTTATCTCTCGCCTGTTGGGGTACCTCTATATAGGCTATCCCCCCTTCAATTTGTCATGAATGCTACTGCCAGATTCATCCATCTTACCAATCGATCCGTGTCTGCTACTCCTCTTTGGTAACAGCACACCGAAAGTTGAAATCAAATATAGGAGTAATTGTATTCTTCATCATAGGCATCAATATGGGACTGATAAGACATGGGACAGGTAAAAGGTTGACGCGTTTCACGACACAATAAGCGACAAACCTTTTACCTGTCCCATGTCTTATCAGTCCTGTATTGATGCCTGTGATGAAGAATAAAATTACTCCTATATTTGATTTCAACTTTCGGTGTGCGGTTACTACCTTGATGTTTTATTGTCTTTGGATGGCGGATCCGACCTGCACCCGAATCATACCCCACCTTGAGCGGTCCCCTGTGTTGAATTCCTGCTACTCCTCTTTGTCAATCCCTCCACTGGCTTCGGCTCACCCAACTAATTAAATTCAAACTACTACTACTTACAAAGCCATCCACAACTTAGCCCCCAGCTACAGCCTAGTCTCAAAATACCAACCTAATTGTTCTCTTCGTTCCTTTCAAGACCTCCTGCTCTTTAGCTCCCTCGTCACCTCCTCCCATGATCGCCTCCTGGACTTTTCCAGAGCCTCTCCAATCCTCTGGAACTCCTTACCCTAATCTGTCCGATTATCTCCTACTCTATTAGCTTTTAGACGATCCCTCTTCAGAGAAGCCTATCCTACCCACACCTAGCAACTGTATTTTCATTTTCTTCATCAGCTCATCCCCCACAGTTATTGCCTTTTGTTTCACTTGACCCACCCTTCTAGATTGTAAGCTCTAATGAGCAGGGCCCTCTGATTCCTCCTGTATTGAATTGTATTAACTTCATTGTCTGCCCTCATGTTGTAAAGCGCTGCACAAACAGTTGGCGCTATATACAGTATCTCACAAAAAGGAGTACACCCCTCACATTTTTTAAAATATTTTATTATATCTTTTCATGTGACAACACTGAAGAAATTATACTTTGCTACAATATAAAGTAGCGAGTGTGCAGCTTGTATAACAGTGTAAATTTGCTGTCCCCTCATAATAACTCAACACACAGCCATTAATGCCTAAACTGCTGGCGACAAAAGTGAGTATACCTCTAAGTGAAAATATCTAAACTGGGCCCATAGTGTCAATATTTTGTGTGGCTACCATTATTTTCCAGCACTGCCTTAACCCTCTTGGGTATGGAGTTCACCAGAGCTTCACAGGTTGCCACTGGAGTCCTCTTCCACTCCTCCATGACAATATCACAGAGCCGGTCGATGTTAGAGACCTTGCTCTCCTCCAACCAGACCATGACACTCCCACCACCATGCTTGACTGTAGGCAAGACACACTTGTCTTTGTACTCCTCATCTGGTTGCCGCCACACACTCTTGAAACCATCTGAACCAAATAGGTTTATCTTGGTTTCATCAGACCCCAGGACATGTTTCCAGTAATCCATGTCCTTAATCTGCTTGTCTTCAGCGAACTGTTTGCAGGCTTTCTTGTGCATCATCTTTAGTAGAGACTTGCTTCTGGGGTGACAGCCATGCAGAACAATTGAATGCATTGTGCGGTGTATGGTCTGAGCACTGACAGGCTGACCCCCACCCCTTCATCCTCTGCAGCAATGCTGGCAGCACTCATACGTCTATTTCCCAAAGACAACCTCTGGATATGACACTGAGCACTTGCACCTAACTTCTTTGGTCGACCATGACAAGGCCTGTTCTGAGTGGAACCTGTCCTGGTAAACCGCTGTATGGTCTTGGCCACCGTGCTGCAGCTCAGTTTCAGGGTCTTGGCAATCTTCCTATAGCCTAGGCCATATTTATGTAGAGCAACAGTTCTTTTTTTTTCAGATCCTCAGAAAGTTCTTTGCCATGAGGTGCCATGCTGAACTTCCAGGGACCAGTGTGAGATAGTGAGAGCGATAACACCAAATTTAACACACCTGCTCCCCATTAACACCTGAGACCTTGTAACAATAACGAGTCACATGGGAGGGAAAATGGCTAATTGGGCCTAATTTGAACATTTTCACTTAGGGGTGTACTCTCTTTTGTTGCCAGCGGTTTAGACATTAATGGCTGTGTGTTGAGTTATTTTGAAGGAACAGCAAATTTACACTGTTATACAAGCTGTACACTCACTACTTTACATGGTAGCAAAGTGTCATTTCTTCAGTGTTGTCACATGATATGATATAATAAAATATTTACAAAAATGTGAGGGGTGTACTCACTTTTGTGAGATGCTGTAAATCCTGTATAATAATAATAATAACTAACCAGGTATAATGCACAATTTTTCTATCCCAGTATAAAAATAGTAACAAAGACATTTTGCTTATAGTAATGTTTTACAACACCATTTTATGGGATGCATTATTCGTCTGCCAGGCTGCAGGATGCATACAATGTTCTGGATCAGCAGTACTGTTGAGAATGCTTACTTGCTTCTGAATGTTACGATGGACTGAAATTCCTGTTCCTGCTGAACCGGCCGAATTTTGATTTGTCTATGACTGGCTTTACTGTATTTCTGTGAATTGCTAGCCACGTTTTAATGTGTAATTATGATGAAAATAAAAAATGACATGTATGATCTGTCACTAGTATTACCTCAATTAACGTAGTTTTTGTTTTTCCAAATCTCTCTGGAAACATATTGTTATCACTTGTCCTACATTTTTCCACTTCTTGTAACATGATGACAATGCTATTTGTTCTGCAGTGAAATCGCATAACAGCGAAACTCATTCTAACACTTTTTAAGCAGTTACATTTTATTTTATCTCTTAGGAAAACATTTTTTAACCCAATAAATAACAGAGGCCAGTCGTATAAACCCCCTGCCAGTATAATGTTTCTTCCAACTCTCTAACCGCAGTATTTGCTGGTCTGTTGTGGAATGGAACAGTGTAGAATCTATTGTCTGGATCAATAGGTAATGAAACAATGTTATCATACCAACATTTTGCGATAGGAACGAGGCACACCTATTGGCAGAAGTATGTAGGCATAGGACACACCCCCTGCCACTCCCCTTTAAAGGAGAATTCTTTAAAAAAAATGATTAATTAAACCCACAAGTGATTTTTTTTTTTAACTACTATTATTCCTTTATACTGACTTTTGAAATTAAACAGTGCAGAAATGTAGAAACTGGGTGAAAGGTTTAGCACTGGGAAACACTTTTTAAAAGATAAATAGTGCATTTTATATTCAACTATATAGATCAGACCAAAATTAGGGACAAATGAGGAGAAAAAAGGTTCAGATGGACTTTGTTTCTGAATGAGGGACAGTTCCTCCAAATCCGGGGCAGTTGGGAGCTATGTGTTATACTATACGTAAGGCAAGGAAAATTAAAAAAAACCCACTGCTGTGCTAGTATTTTTGACAAACTGTATCCCGATTCCAGTAAATATTTTATGAACTTGTCAAAACCAATATAAGGTTTTAAGGCTCAATTAAGCTTTCACCTGCCTCTGACGAGTGATCTGTGGTGGGTAACTTTTCAGAGGGTGTTTGACAGCCGGTGAGGAGGCGTTATTTCACCTCCTCACCATCTGTTTTAATCTTTAAAAGCACGTGGGGCAGTTTGCGCTCCAGCACCATTCCCTTGAATGGGTTGCATCCACTGGGAGTTGCTGGGGATAATTTTTGCTGTGGCATGTTTATATCCCTTAACGGCTGCCTTTACAGCTTAGGGGGGCAGTTGGGGGCTGAACTCTTTTTTTTTTTTTTTTTACAGCCCCCCAACTACAAGTGTAGATTAGTCCTTAATATAAGATTAGGGTTGAGCGAACCCGAACTGTATTGTTCGGGATCGTACCAGACTTTTGGGTATTCGGTACCCGGAGACGGACCAGAACATTTCACTGTATGTTCGGGATACTGTCCGTTGTTCGGTAATATTATTTGATGTTTTGGCGCGGTTTCAACAGTTGCAGGGCAGCCAATCAGCAAGCATTTAACTAGTGTGCCCTTAGAAGCCATCACAGCCATGCCTACTAATGGCATGGCTGTGATTGGCCAGTGCAGCATGTAAGCTGGAGTCACATAGCGCCACGCGTCACTCTGCTCAAACTATACTAGGGAGAGGTTCCTGATGCTGCGGCTGAGGGAGAGATAGGAGATTATTGTAGGGTCAGGCTGGAGATTGCTTTGAGGGAAAGAATAGGAAGAATCTTCTTTCATCAGACAGCGATCTACATTGATCTTATTGTGTGAGGGTGCAGTGCACAATCTTTTTGCCCGGAGGGAGAGATAGGAGATTATTGTAGGGTCAAGCTGGAGATTGCTTTGAGGGAAATAATAGGAAGAATCTTCTTTAATCAGACAGCGATCTACATTGATTGTAGTGTGTGGGGGTGCAGTGCACAATCTTTATGCCCTGACCTGAGCCTAGTGAGGAGGAGGAAGGAGAAAAAATAAAACTTTTATCAGTCTGTTAGGTGGGCGGCGTGCGGTGTGTAGCGGCCATTTAATGCAAGCTCAGTGCATATGTGTCTGTTTAATCTGCTTTTAAAAAAGGAAAAAAACTTTTTTCCTTCATATTTTACTTTGACATACGATGTTTAGACACTGCTTTTTCAAAATCTGCTCTTCAAAAAGTACCAATGTAAGGGAAAAATAATACATTTTCAGTATTTAGGGAAAAAAAATATTTTTCAGTTTTTCATTCAAATGGTTTTTTTTTTTATTCAATAGCGGAATAGAACAACAACAGTATCCAACCTGTTGTATTCCGCTTATCAATAAAAACCCATTTAGGGGAAAAAAATAAATTGCAGCCTAGTCTGCATATGTTACAGTGAGATACACCCTTTGCATACTGTTATTGTATTCCGCTTTGCAATAAAAACCCATTTAGGGGGAAAAAATAATTGCGGCCTATTCTGCATATGTTACAGTGAGATACACCCTTTGCATACTGTTGTTGTATTCCGCTTTGCAATAAAAACCCATTTAGGGGAAAAAAAATAATTGCGGCCTATTCTGCATATGTTACAGTGATATACACCCTTTGCACACTGTTGTTGTATTCTGCTTTGCAATAAAAACCCATTTAGGGGATAAAAATTTAATTGCGGCCAAGTCTGCATATGTTACAGTGAGATATACCCTTTGGATACTGCTGTTGTATTCCGCTTATCAATAAAAACCCATTTAGGGGAAGATCCAAAATTCGATAAATATAAGGAGAAGGTCAAATAAGGGATGTGGCCTGAGTCCTGGTGTTGCTGGTGGAACTCCTGTTGCAAGGAGAGGACGTGGTTGATTTGTGCCAGCTACACGCACAGGTGAAACACCTTACTCGGCTGTGAGTAGGCGAAAGAACCTGCAGCAGTATTTGGCAGGGCCTAATGCGCCTCTACAAATGTTGAGGCCAGAACAAGTACAGGCGATAGTAGATTGGTTTGCTGACAGTGCCTCCAGTTCCTTCACATTGTCTCCCACCCAGTCTTCTGCTGAAAGGTCAGAGTAGGCACCTGCAGTCCATCAATTTTTCACCTCACCCCCTTGCAAATCAGCCAAGCAGTCTGAGCCCCAAGTCATACAGCAGTCTCTTCTTCTTTTTGATGACTCTGTTAGCATGGTTTCCCAGGGCCATCCACCTAGCCCTGCCCCAGAAGTGGAAGAGATTGAGTGCACCGATGCCCAACCACTTATGTCTCAAGATGAATACATGGGAGGACCATCGCAGCACGGCTCAGATGATGACGAAACACAGGTGCCAACTGCTGCGGAATTCCGAATTGTGGAGACAGACAAGGAGGGCAGGGGTGAAGACTGGGTGGAAGACGATGTGGAGGACGATGAGGTCCTCGACCCCACATGGAATGAACGTCATGCAGGTGACCTGAGTAGTTTGGAGGAAGAGGCGGTGGTCGCACAGAGCCACCAGCACAGCAGAAGAGGGAGCAGGGTGCAAAAGCGGAGCGGCCGTGCCCTAGACACTACGCCTGCTACTGCCCAATGCAGCAAGGAACCGAGCACACCAAAGCCAGCTCAAAGGAGTTCCCTAGCGTGGCAGTTCTTCAGACAATGTGATGATGACAGGACATAAGTGGTTGGCACACTGTGCAATCAGAGCCTGAAGCGAGGCATAAACCTTCTCAACCTGAGCACAACCTTCATGACCAGGCATCTAAGTGCAAAGCACAAGCTGCAGCGGAGTGCACACCTCAAAAACCAAGAAAGGTCTCTGGGTCCTCCTGCTTCCTCTTCTGCTGCTGCAGTCTCGGCCTCTTCATCCACCTCTGTAGTGACAGTGGCACCTGCCACCCCGCAAACAGAGGATCCACCAGCAACACCACCACCTGGGTCACCAACAACCATCCCCACAATGTCCCGTGGAAGCGTTTAGCTTTCTATCTCCCAAACACTGGAGCGGAAGAGGAAGTACCCCCCTACCCACCCCTCGATCCCTGGCCCTGAATGCCAGCATTTCAAAATTCCTGGCCTTTGAAATGCTGTCATTCCGGCTGGTGGAGACGAAGAGCTTTAACCACAGTACGTCGTGCCCAGCCACCACTACTTTTCCAGGCAAGCCATCCCTTCCCTGCACAACCAAGTGGGTGACAAAATCAGGTGTGCACTGCACAACGCCATCTGTGGCAAGGTCCACCTAACTACGCATACGTGGACCAGTAAGCACGGTCAGGGACGTTATATCTCTCTAACAGCACACTGGGTAAATGCAGTGGTGGCTGGGCCTGAGGCGGATAGCAGTTTGGCCTAGGTCCTTCCACCCCCTGAGGATTGCAGGGCGCTTCAGTTTGCCTCCTGTACCTAACTCCTCCTACTCTGCTTCCTCATCCTCTACTGCCTCCTCTTCCGGTCAGCGTAACCCCTTCACCACCAACTTCAGCACAGCCAGGGGTAAACAACAGCAGGCAGTTTTAAAACTTGCCTGTTTGGGGGAAAAAAACACACACCACGCAGGAGTTGTAGAGGGGCATTGAACAGCAGACCGATGAGTGGTTGCTGCCAGTGAGCCTCAAGCCCAGCCTGGTGGTGTGCGATAATGGGCAAAATCTCGTAGCAGCTCTGGGCCTAGCCGGTTTGACACACATCCCTTGCCTGACGCATGTGCTGAATTTGGTGGTTCAGAGGTTCCTTAGAAATGACCCTGATATGTCAGAGCTGCTGCAGAAAGTGCGGACCGTCTGTGCGCACTTTCGGCGTTCTCATCCTGCTGCTGCTCGCCTGTCAGCGCTGCAGCGTAACTTCGGCCTTCGGCCTCATATGTGACGTGTCCACAAGGTGGACCTCCACCTTGCACATGCTGGCCAGACTGTGCGAGCAGCAGCAAACCATAGTAGAGTTTCAGCTGCAGCACGCACGAATGAGTCGCTCTGCGGAACAGCACCACTTCACCACCAATAACTGGGCCACCATGTGAGACCTGTGTGCCTTGTTGCGCTGTTTCGAGTACTCCACCAACATGGCCAGTGCCGATGACGCTGTTCTCAGCTTAACTATCCCACTTCTATGCCTTCTTGAAAAAACACTTCGGGTGATGATGGAAGAGGATGTGGCACAGGGTGAGGAGGAGGAGGAGGATGAAGAGGTATCATTTCCAAGGCTTTCAGGGCAGTCATTGGCAAGTGGCTCCGAGGGTGGTTCCTGCACCCACAAACGCCAGGGACACAATTGTCCAGCAGGGGCACAGTTCTGGAGGATGATGAGGATGAGGAGGAGGAGATGAAGGAGGACATGGAACCATGTTCATAGCAGGGTGGCACCCAGGCCAGCTCATGGCCATCACTGGTGCGTGGCTGGGGGGATATGGAGGACACAGAGGATACACCTCCCACAGAGGACAGCTTTTCATTGCCTCTGGGCAGCCTGGCAGCCTGCAGCGATTACATGCTGCAGTGTCTCCGCAACGACCGCTGAGTTTCCCACATTGTAACTTGTGCTGTTTACTGGGTGGCCACCCTGCTGGATCCCCGTTACAAGGACAACGTACCATCCTTAATTCCCTCACTGGAGCGTGATCGGAAAATGCGCGAGTACAAGCGCACACTGGTAGACGCGCTGCTGGTGGCATTCCCACCTGACAGCGGGGGCACAGTGGAAGCACAAGGCCAAGGCAGAGAAGGAGGAAGAGGTCGCCAACGCAGCCAGGGCATCGCCAGCACCTGAGAAGGCAGGGTTAGCATGGCCGAAATGTGGAAAAGCTTTGTCAGCATGCCACAACAAGTAGCAGCACCACCAGCTGATATGGAACGTCTTAGCAGGAGGCAGCATTTCACTAACATGGTGGAGCAGTATGTGTACACGCGCCTAGACGTACTGAATGACGGGTCTGCCCCCTTCAACTTCTGGGTCTCCAAGTTGGGTACATGGCCTGAGCTTGCCCTTTACGCCTTGGAGGTGCTGGCCTGCCCTGCAGCCAGTGTATTATCTGAACGGGCATTTAGCACGGCTGGGGTCATTATCACAGATAAGCGCAGCCGCCTGTCCAGAGCCAATGTGGACAAGCTCACGTTCATTAAAATTAACCAGGCATGGTTCATTTTAAGATCCCACAGGACTTGTCCGTACCTTGTGCACAATAGGCATGTATACCGACCTTACACAGCCATTGTTGTATTTGATCTTTCTTACTCTTTTGGGGTGTACCCTAATTTAAAAAAAAAATTGAATTACAAACCAAAACCAGTGTTGGCTACCTCATCCTCCTCCTCCACCGCCACCGCCGCTTCCACCTACACCGCCATATCCACCGCCACCTCAACCTCCTACTCCATATGGGCCTCGTCCTCCTCCTACATCATTCAAGATTATTATTTTTTATTTTTATGTTATTTTATGTTATTTCCCTATCCACATTTATTCGCAGAGCACTTGCCATGCTCTTAAGATGATTTTACTGCCATTTGCAGCCCTCTAGCCCTTTCCATGTTTGTTTTAGAGCCATTTTAGTGCTCAAAAGTTTGGGTCACCATTGACTTCAATGGGGCTCGGGATCCGGCTAAAGTTCGGGTTAAGTCCGGGTCACGAACCCAGACTTTTTTTTCCAAGTTCAAACCCGGACATCCAGGTGTTCGATCAACTCTATATAAGATATTTTTTGCGTAGTGCTACCGCTGATGAATGCGGTCATCTCCCACCCTGCACAGCCAGGCACACACATTTCCAGTCACTCTGAGACAAGAAGCAGTCCTTGCAGCTTTGTTTGTTTTTTATTTTTTTTTTATTTAGATGAAATGAACTGGATGGGAAAGGGTGCATATGGGATGTCCACTTGATTGAAGGAAATTGGTAGGGACTTAACTACAGTATATACACTGCACAATCTCTTCTCCTCAACCTCCAGCACATACACTTGCTTGCAGATTATCACTCCCAGAACCAGCTGGCACTGATGTGAGGATCTGACACTGGCTCTGTCAGACCAAGAGCAAATGCCCTTTGCAGGCAGGGACCGCTGGCCCCTATGGTGTAGAAAAAATTGGTAGTCCTTTGTGCTAGCTGTCTTATATGTGGCTACTGCTCCCAGTACCACTTCTTCAGGCACTGCCACTGCCCGTGCCACCACAGCCATCCTGACTGGCACTGCACCCTTCCCAGACTGCTCTATCCCAGTCCTTTCAGGCATGCCTCCCAGTCCTCCTGACTGTGTGTCACTCACCCGCCATCTTGGCTGTTCCTTGTTCCTCCTGGAGACTTGCCTGGCAATGTTCTCCCGCTGTCCTCTACTTGCTGCCATGCCTCCTGTCCAGGACACCTCTGTGTGTTATGAGAGGATCCTGTCTGCACCAGAGTGCAGGCCCAAGGTCACCCCCCTAGACTAGAGAGTTCCCTCAAAGGCTACCGACAACCTAACACTCCACCTCGAACTTCCACCCGAACAACTCCTCCCCAGCTGGGCTGATCCAGAGTATTTGAGGGGGCCTGCCAATCCAAGTTGGGGATTTTTCAGGGCCCTCAGAATCGTCCAGGCAGCTCCACCTTACTTCCCCTCCCATTTTTCTAGAAAGTTCCAGCACATTCTAGAAATTGGGGGGAGGTCTCAGTGATGCTGCCTTTGAGTCATTCAGCTCTCCCTGGATTTCTGCCCAACCCAGGAAACAAACACAGACAGGGTTGGATACATTTAGCTACACTACAACAAAACCTATCTACAATTCTAGCACTAGAGGGTGCTACTGTACCTTTATATATATACAGTGGACTTCAGGTCTACATGTTTAACCACTTAAGCCCCGGAGGATTTTCCTGCTAAACGACCAGGGGGTATTTTGCGATTCGGCACTGCGTGACATTAACGGACAATTGCGCAGTCGTGCGACGCTGTACCTAAACGAATTTGACGTCCTTTTTTTCCCACAAACAGAGCTTTCTTTTGGTGGTATTTGATCACCGGTGCGATTTTTACTTTTTGCGCTATAAACAAAAAAAGAGCGTACATTTTGCAAAAATAACAATATTTTTCACATTTTTTTATATGAAATTCCCCAAAAAAAATGTAAAAATCAAAATTTTTTAACATTTTCGGCCAATTTGTTTTATGCTACATATGTTTGGTAAAAAAAAATCGCAAAAAGCGTATTTTGATTGGTTTGCGCAAAAGTTATTGCGTTTACTAACAAAGGGAAAGATTTTTGTCATTTTTGTTGTTTTTTTTTTTAACGTGTAATGGCGGCGATCTGCAATTTTTTTTGCAGTACTGCGACATTGGGGCGGACAGATCGGACCCTTGACTGACATTTTTGACACTTTTGGGGTTACCAGTGACATTTCTACAGTAATCAGTGCTATACATATGCACTGTTACTGTAAAAATACACTGGTAGTGAAGGGGTTAACTTTATTTGGGAGGGAGGGGCTGTGTGTGTCCCTAGGGGCGTGCTTTCTACTGTGATTGGCTGTGGCTTGAGCTGCAAGGACACTGATCAACGGATCTACATAGTAGATCCGTGTGATCAGTGTCTTTACACCGAGGAGAATGACAGGTGGCTTGTTTACACAAGCTGCCTGACATTCTCCCTCTCCCCCGCCGATCGCCGAGTGACCGGCGGACATCGGGTCCGCTGGTCACACGCGCGGGGGGGTCCGTGACCGCGCGGGAGCGCGCCTCCGCGGGCGCGCGCTCGCTCCCCAGAGCCTCACAGGCGAGCGACGTAGACCTACGTCGCTCTGCCTGTGAGGGGCTGACTGCCGCAGTAAATATACTGTGAGCAGTCGGCAAGCGGTTAATGTTGATAATGCTTTGCACATTATTTAGCAAATGCTGGCTTCTCACCAATCCCTGCATTGATATATTTAGCATGTTTTATATTTTACTGCTTACCCAGGTTTGCCTTCTTTTGGTTTTAAAAAAAGACCACTTTCCACTATATTTCTGGAAAGCAGTATTTGTACATGTTGTTAGGTAATGTGTTACGTTGTGTTTCTTCTTGCACAATAATATGTGCCAGATTCTTCAGGTTTCATTCCAGTGAGTTTAAAATACACTTCTCCTTTATTTGTGTCTCTGGACATAGTCAGTCTTCCCTTAACAGAGTTGGCATAATACATGTCTAAATTATAACATATGCTCCCCAACCACACCAGCTGTTTCCTTTCAGATTGTTGGACCCAGTCCACACAGAGCATGTTAGTGCTGTCAGTGAGGGAGGCTCCGGTCACTTTACAGGTCATTTCCAAAGTCTCTGATGGCTTCACAGTCCCAGGACCAGACTCCACCATTGTGATTTGTGATGTGACACCTGCAAATAAAGAAAGTATACCTTGTTATATATTATTTTGTTTAAAATACATTTTCAAATGAATAAACCAAATAAAAAGTAACACACATTGTACTAGCGACAAAATAAAAAGTAACCACAGGAGATGTGTCATGTCTAAAGTTGGGGATTAGGCTGTGCAAATTCTGCTCTCAATTTTTCTTGTAGACTGCACTGTATTTAAATAGAAACATAACATGTATACATTTTGCATATACTCAAATGATTGGGTGAATTGAGCCAATGAGATCTGGAAACTTATTTAAAAGCCCTATTCATTTTTAGTGATATCTTTTACAAAAACTTCTCTTAGTGTAACCCACATTGTGACATCCTTCAGCCCTGCTCGAGAGATCTGGTACACTTTTATAGTAAGAGCAGGACTTTTATATAATGCCACATTTACACAGCCACACAGCAGTGGCCAACAGCAGCTGCCAGTCAGAATCAATAGATTTTTGTTCATGGTTCTAAATGGCACCTACAAACACTGTGTGCAAACAGCTGTTGTTAGAAGCACCTGTCAGATTTGTAATCTATACAAATCAATGGCCAGTGCCACCAATAGTAAGCATTTAACCACTTATCTGACCTCTTACATGTGAACAGAGTCTCTGACTGACCTAGGATGTAGATGGTGTATATCAAGGAAGGGTTTTTGTGTGTGTTTTGCCCACACACAAACTGGCTGCAGCTAATTAGCCAGTTTGTATTCAGCTATAGCAGGGAGTATCGCTGCATCTAGAGGTGGCCTCTCTCTGCATCCCATCGCCTATGTTGATGTAGCCTAAAGACTGCGCAGTACGGGCATAACCGCATGGATAAGATTTTCCATGTATGGTTGAAGGTATGTATCTTGCTATGTAGTTTACACTAACTATACTACACTTTACTTGTCTTCTAACGCCTTGTCTATTAAGGTACATTCATAAATGGCCCAGTATACAAGGGGTTGAGCTTAATGTGGATTTTAAGAGCCAGTAAAGGATTTTCTCTAGAGCCCCCTGATCACTTTAAAGTGGTTCTGTAGGTGTGTACCCCCCAACCCCCCCCTACCAGCAGCACCGTTGGTGGTTCCTAGGCTCTCTGTTCCTCCAGGGAGCCTAGGACCATGGTAAATGGCCCCTATAGTGGGAGCAGGAGGTGATTGAGGAACACCTGTTCCCCAATCCTCTCGCAATTAATGGACCCAGAGGCAATATGTATTACATCACTTTTGGGTGAACAGCTGTCATTTCCTGGCTACTGTAGCTGAGCATGCAGCTAATCAAGCATAATCTAGCCACAATGGAGGTTAGGGAAGACATGGAGGGTCAAATGGACCCCTGATGCCTCCATAAAGAGAACCTGTCATGCTCCATGCTATCACATAGGGGACTTGTTAGCTCCCTTGTAAGAGCAATAAAGTTAAAGAAAAAATAAATAGCCTAATGAATAAATTATATAAAATAAATAAAAAATAATAAAAATGTTTTTTAATGCACATCTGTCACCCCCATAAACGGCCTAATTCAAACGTGCAATGCTGGGCAAACATGTGTACCTAAACCATAAATTGAACCACACATGCGAGTAATCGCCATGAATGTCAGAGTGAGAGCAATAATTCTAGGGCCATAATTCATAGTTAACTCTAAGTGAGTAATCTGTAAATGCATAGTACAAAAATATAGTACAGTGATGTACATGCCATCATCCCTAATAGTAGAACAAAAATGAAAACACCAAGGACCAAGAGAGGTCCAAGAAAGCGGGACTGTATCGGCATGTGTATGGTTGGAGGGATGCAATCACAACACCGTTATGTAAAAAACATATACAACTTTATTGCCATATGGTTAAAAAAGACAAAAATAACATAACAGAATAACAGACATATATATTAAAAATACATGGATCCGTAATTATTATGTGCTTGTGATGGATACAATATACCACACCAACGGATCTCCATTGGTGTGGTATATTGTATCCATCACAAGCACGTAATAATAACGGATCCATGTATTTTTAATATATATGTCTGTTATTCTGTTATGTTATTTTTGTCTTTTTTAACCATATGGCAATAAAGTTGTATATGTTTTTTACATAATGGTGTTGTGATTGCATCCCTCCAACCATACACATGCCGATACAGTCCCGCTTTCTTGGACCTCTCTTGGTTCTTGGTGTTTTCTTTTTTAATCTGTAAATGCTTTTAACCCTTTTACCCCCACTGCTTTATACCTTATGTCTGTGGCAGTTGGGACGGATTGTTTCACACACTTTCCTGGCAGCTGCAGCCACCAAAAATGTGTATAAATCTGACAAACCGACTGCTGGCTATCAGCAGGAAGTGATCCAACAATGTCACTTTCCACACACCGTAACTGTCAGTCCCCATGTGCATTCCCCTGCCATATCTTCCCAACTCTGCATGCCCATTGGCAGACCTGGGCCAGCATGCCAGGTGCTACCAGGTAGAGAGGAGAGATCAGCAAATTTATGTTTGCTGATCTCCCCTTCTTGCTAATGAATAACTTTGAAAGAGGACAGGTGAAAAATCAGGGGTCTTTTAGAACCTGTCACCGAAAGCAAAAAATCCTCATGTAAGTGACTTTTTGTCCCCTATTCCCCTATGGGATGAAAAAAAATGTTTAGTGAAAAAACAATTAAAAAGTGTATGTTCTGGAAATGTTATAGATAGGCAACTCCTATCCTCATATTGATTAGTGGTGCCAAATTAATAATAACTACTACAGTAGGGGACAGACACAAAAAGATACACTCAGCATCTTTCCAAAATACCTGTTCTGTTTTATTTGACGCGATTGAAGGCTTTTATACACATGATTACGTAAGTATCACATTAGCCACTTTACCACCGGAGGATTTTGCTGTCTTACGTCTGGGCCACTTTTTGCAATTCGGCACTGTGCGACTTTAACTGACAATTGCGCGGTCATGCAACACCATACCCAAACTAAATTTTTTCCCCCACAAACAGAGCTTTCTTTTGGTGGTATTTGATCACCTGTGCGATTTTTACTTTTTGCGCTATAACCAAAAAAAAGCGTAAATTTTGAAAAAATATTTTTCACATTTTTTTTAATATGAAATCCCCCCCCCCCCCCCAAAAAAAAAAATGTAAAAATCAAAATTTTTAAAAATTTTTGGCCAATTTGTTTTCTGCTACCTATGTTTGGTAAAAAAAATTCCAATAAGCGTATTTTGATTTGTGAGGAGATACAGAGATACTTTCATTTTTTTTTTCCAAACAGAGAGTTTATTTAAATTCAAATGCAGTACAAATAAAAATAGTAATATAAAAAAGTAGTACAGTGAACAGCAAATAGTACAAAGCAAGTACAACAATGTTGGCATTGTGCAGCAATCAAATGTCGTGACATGTGGGAAACATATGGAACTGGCACGCAGGGCACAGTCCATCGATGCCAGGCGGTACATATTGGTACAAATGTAGAATAACGTGTGTGATCAGGACCCAATGAGGCAGGGGCAGTTACTTGAGCAATCCTATACATTCGTGTCCGGGCAGCTCACCCACCTGTCCCATATCTTATCGAACTTGGCTGGGTTCCCCCTATGCTTATAAAGTAATCTATGAAAGGGGACAATAGTGTTAACCTCCCGTAGCC
Organism: Pelophylax lessonae; assembly: GCF_965119305.1. Classification (NCBI taxonomy): domain Eukaryota; kingdom Metazoa; phylum Chordata; class Amphibia; order Anura; family Ranidae; genus Pelophylax; species Pelophylax lessonae. The sequence continues at coordinate 326,215,121 of NC_138768.1, read as the reverse complement.
ATGCACCATAGGTCGGAGGGTCACTACGCATCCAGGTCCTTGCTATTAATTTCCTGGCCACAAACAGCGTCTCCTGCAGAAAAATGGTCATGAACTTATTCATCTCCCCATCCGGATAAATACCAAGGAGACACTGCTTGGGGTCCAGTTGTATGGGAGAACCCATCTTGTCATGAAGAAAGGCTACCACCTGTTGCCAGTACCCCCCGAGTTGAGGACAGCTCCAGAGTAAGTGGAAAAAGGTGCCAGCATCTGCTTGGCAAAGTGGACAGTCAGGGTTCGGATCAGATTGGTACCTGGACAGTTTGATAGGTGTGAGGTAAGCCTGATGGACGATAAACGTTTGGGTTAGTCTATCAGACAATTTCGGTGACACCTGTCGACAGGTCTCTAGCGCCTCTCCCCATTCCTCGTCCTCTATAGGCCCCACGTCCCGGGTCCAGCGATCCTTTAGACCATAGGCTATTACGGTAGACGAGGGCTTGTGTAGCTCGGCGTAAAAAAAGGGAAATTAAGTGGGAAGGTTCTTGGCATTTAATCAGTTCTAGTATCAACACTGGTTCCAGGCTCGGTGGAGTCCCAGGAAACTGGGTGCGGAACGCATGGGTCAGTTGTAAGTACCTGTAATACATATGGGCAGGGAGGGAGAACCGTTCCCGCATGTTGGTGAAAGACCCCAGGGTTCCCCCCCGTCATTATATGTTTCAGCAGGAACACACCCCGCCTGCTCCACAGAGAGGAGTCAGGCAGCGAGCAGAACTCCTGAAGCGACCTATTGTGCCACAATGGGGTAAAGTCATGGAGGGAAGGGCCCTGGAGTCTGTGCATCACCACCTCCCAAACCCGGCTGTAATGGAAGAGCAAGGACGCAGGGTCCAGCCGCTCCGCCGCTCCCCTAGTACCTCGCAGTATAGCAGTCAGTGGGTCTTGGGAGTGAGAAGTCCACGCCGGGCACAACAAAGTTAGGAACCGTTCTCTGTCGGTCTTGTCAATGTGGAACATCTGGGAGAGCTGTGATGCCAGATAGTAAAGGTTGAAATCCGGGAGCGCCAGGCCCCCCAGATCTGTCGGATTTTTAAGTTTCCTCCAGGAAATCTTATGCCTGCTCGATCCCCACACAAAGGCCTTGAGGAGCGACTCAAGTTGTTTGAAGTGCTTCAGGGCTAAATAAACTGGGGAGTGCCACACAGCATACAACACCTTAGGGAGGAGGACCATTTTGATCAGATTCACTCGACCCATAACCCCCAGGGGTAATTTGGACCACACCTGAATTTTGGATTTTATCAGAGGGAACAGGGGTTGGATGTTGTCCGCAACGTAATCTCGCGGACTCTTCGTCACCTGTACCCCCAGATATTTAAACCGGGGAACACATTTAAGGTCCGGGTTTTCAGGGGTCACCGCGGATGGGGCATCGTCTATAGGGAGTATTTGTGATTTGTCCCAATTGATCTGGAGTCCTGAGAATCTCCCGAAGCGTTCTATAAGGGAAAGGGCTGACAGCAGGGAGTTATCCGGGTCTTCCAGATAGAGCAGGGTATCGTCAGCGTACATGCTGATCTTTTCCGTAAGGGAGCCCCGACGGAAGCCACGGATATCAGGGTGGTCCCTAATGGCTATTGCCAGAGGTTCCGCCGCCAGAGCATAGAGCAGTGGGGACAAGGGACACTCCTGGCGGGTGCCCCTGGAAAGGGAAAACTCAGACGAGGTCCAACCGTTAGCTAGGACTTTCGCAACCGGCGCACTGTAGAGTAGCTGTACCCATCTTGTAAATTTAGGTCCAAAGCCATACCTCCCCAGGCATGCCCACAGGAAGGGCCACTCAACCGAGTCAAAAGCTTTGGCCGTGTCCAGTGTCACCACAACCCTCCTCCCCGAGTTGTCATGATCGGCTTGAAGGTTCATGAAGAGGCGACGTAGATTAAAAGAGGTGTTTCTACCCGGCATGAAACCTGCCTGATCAGGGTGGATAAGGGTCAGTATAACTTGATTGAGGCGGATAGACAGAATTTTAGCAAGAATTTTTACATCCACCTGGAGGAGGGATATGGGGCGATATGACTCCGGGAGGTGGGGATCTTTACCTGGCTTAGGAATTAAGACTATCAGCGCCTCTCTCATCGTTGAAGGGAGCTCTCGATCCTTAAAGAGTTGGTTAAATAGTGCCAGGAGTTTGGGTAAAAGGAGCTCAGAGTATTGGGCATAAAATTCCACTGGGAGTCCATCAAGCCCCGGGGACTTCGATCTAGGAAACCTGGACACAGCCTCCGCAATCTCATTCTCAGTGAGCGGCGCCTCCAACAATGCAACCTGTTCAGGTGACAACTGCGGGAAATCGACAGCCTGTAGAAAAGAGTGCATGTCCGAGTGGTCAGCTGGGGCACGGGATGTATAAAGGTCACTGAAAAAAGTGCGGAACTTGTCCGCAACCAGCGGGGGGTCAGTCAGGGGGGCACCAGAGTCCGACGTCAGGGAGATTACAACCGGGGGACGATCCTCACAGTGAACTAAATATGCAAGAAGCTTCCCCGCACGTTCGCCATGGGCAAACAGTCGTTGCTTCTGGAAAAATAACTTCGTCTTCGCTCTTTCATAATCTAACTGGGATACCAGTTTGGAGGTCAGTTTGTATTGGGATTCATTGGCCTGGGACGGGTCCGCCAAAAAGGCGTTCTCGGCCGTGGCAAGATTAGCCATTGCTCAGGAGTAGGCCGCCGCAGAGTCCGCTTTGATAGCCTTGACTCGAGATTGCAGGGTGGTTCTGGCGTGCAACTTGAAGGCTTCCCACACCGCCCCCGAGGAGGCAGTGCGATCATTGTCAGCGAAAAACTGACTCCAGGAGTCCTCGAGCTTTCCGTCCTCCACCAGCAGGGCCAACCACGCTGGGTTGAGCCTCCATGTCAGCGGCGGCCTGCTGTGGGGAAAAGAAAACAACACCACCCAATAAGGACAGTGGTCCGACAGAGACCTAGGGGAGAACCCTGCCTTAAGTAATCTAGGAAGCAAGGACCGGGACACCAGTATCAGGTCTATTCTGGACATGGTGTGATGGGAAGCAGAGAAGCAGGAGAATGACCTCTGGGAGGGGTTCAGAGCACGCCACATGTCCTGGAGACCAAAGCTGTCTATCAGCCTGGCAAATCTAGTGCCACCAACCGGGGCCTGCGGCTGGAGTGCGGTGCCCATTCTATCCAGGGTAGGGTCTAGAACATTGTTAAAGTCTCCGACCCACACAGCCGGCAAAGCCGGATCCTGGGCCATAAAGGCAAAGCCCTCCAGCAAAACAGAGCCACGGAACGGCGGCGGTACATAATAGGCCAATATGAGCATAGGTTCGCCAAACACTGAGACCCGTAAGAATACGTATCTACCATGAGGGTCGACATGAGATCCCAGAAGCTGGAAATGAATAGGCTTCGCCACCAATACGGCCACACCTCGGGAATGAGACGTGTGAGCCGAGTGGTATACCCACCCCACCCATGGGCGTTTAAGTGACAGCTGCATGCGGCCTTCCAAATGTGTCTCGACCAAGACCAAGATGTCAGCCCTCTGTTGCTTGAGGGTGCTGAAGACAGCCGTCCTCTTAATCTTATCCCGCATACCTCTTACGTTCCACGTTAAAATTTTCAAGGTGGCCGCACCCATTGAACCAGACAAAGAAATATTTGAGCCTCTGGGATCTCAGTCGGAACCCTGCCACACAGAAAATAACAACTGTAGATAGAGAGCCACAGAGGGCACATCATGGTTATGACAAATTTTTCGAAAGGTACCTTAGTATAAACATTAATGACATGTCCGTACTTGTATATAGGAAACTGTTGTACTAACTGCAAAACTTCAACCCCCCACCCTGCCCTGCACAATCCCCAACTCGTGTGGGCTTGGATCCCCAAAAAACCCAACAAAAAAAAAGTCCCTGAGACAGCCCTAACACAGCATTTAGACAAAAAAAAGGAGAGTGTCCGAGTCCAGCCGCCCGTCAAACACAGCCCCCCGGAGGGTGCTGCGCAAAAAGGGACAGCAGGTCCAGCTACAAAAAGGGGCACACTGGAAGGTAAAAAAAGATGAATCAGGGAACATACACCTGATACAACAGGTGCAAGGGGCGAAAAAAAATTCGCTGGGCAGCACAGTCCGTGAGAGACGTCTACTCCGCAGGAGGCGTAGTCGGTGAAGATAAAAGTAAGGCTAAAAAACAAAAGGAGCATAGGAAGGGAAAAAAAGGGAAGGTAAGGGGGAGAAAGAAAATAAAAAAAAAGGGCAAACTTGGTGTTGCGATACTCCCCCGGGACATGCGACTGATCATGGGTCCGCTAGCAAAAACCGTGGAAACACTGAGCGGTTATGGCGGGTCTTGAAGGCAGACCGCAGGCTCACCGAGAGTGACCAGACAGCAGGCGCAGTCCACTGGAGACAGGTGACATGGTAATGTTATACAGTTCCTCAGGATGCAATGCAGGATAATCCATTCAGGGAGAATCAAGGCAATAGGTAAAACAGTGTAAGGCAACCGGGTAGCAGCACAGAGGAAGATCGGGTAAGTAAGACAGCAACCCCCTCATCCGCGGGCCTCGAGGTGCTCCAGCCAGGTGATGACAGACTCTGGGTCCTCGAAGAAGTGCACCCTATCTTCTCCCTCTACACGAAGACGAGCCGGGAACATCATGGCATATTTTAAATTCTTGATACGTAGTCTGCGCTTGGCCTCCTGGAAGCTTTTACGCCGCCTCTGGACCTCCGCGGAAAAATCCGGGAAGACCGCGACTCTGCCATTACCAATCGGGATGTTCCCCTTCACCCGTGCCAGTCGCAGGATAGTGTCTCTGTCCTTGTAGTTGAGGAATTTTGCTATGAACGTGCGAGGCAGTGCACCCTGGGGCGGCGGGCGGCCCAACAAACGGTGAACGCGCTCCACCACAAAGGTGGGCGAGAGGGAGTCTCTGCCATATGTTTGGATCAGCAGGTTTTCGAGGTAGGAGGTAGGATCTGCGCCTTCTGACCCCTCAGGCAAGCCAATGAATTGTAAATTGCAGCGCCGCAGCCTATTTTCCATATCGTCTTGTTTCTGTAAAATTTGGTGTACCTGTTGCTGCAGCCTGTCTGAGGAGTTCTGCAGGGGGGGGAGGGAGTCCTCAAGCCCGCTGATCCTGTGTTCAGTGTCAGTGACACGCTCCCTGAGTTTCTGCATATCTTGCCTAATCAGGGATATGTCCACCTTGACCTCCTCAATCTTAGCGGTGAGGGTCGTCTGGCAGACCGATATTGCCTCCAGCACCCTGGCAGTGTCCTGTCCCGCCGCCGCTCCCGCCTCGAGCCCCTGGGCAGCGCCATTTTGGGATGGAGTGTCCTTCTCCTGGCGGTGGAATTTGTCCAGCTTTGCCACCGTCTCCGTGGACTTTTTCGGCGGGGACATGTCGCCGCAGGTGCCCGGAAGGTAGGTGAGCAGAAATAAGGGTGTGCAGCGGCCGTGGGACCCCAGGATACGAATTCAGGATAATAGTCCGGCGGAGCTCACTTCACCAGCGTCTCACTGCATGCCGCGCCAGGTCACGCCCCCTGAGATACTTTCATTTAGTCATTTTTGCAGTGTCTGGTGTGGATCCAGGTGACTTTTCATTCAATGTTTGTCAACTGTATATGAAATAGATGCTGTATTGTGTCCCCAAACATTTCCCTATATATAAATATCTCCTAACAATCCACATGTCACCTGGCTTAAGTTTATGAGTTCCTTCCAAACGGTTAGGGTCTGGAATTGGGGAGAAAACACATAAATGAGTTTAGTGGGCTTAAGTTGTGTGGTGGACTTCAGCTGCTGAGACAAATATAAGCAAGTTAGCAACACACTCCCAAACCAAACCTCATAGGGTGAGAGTCCAATATGCCCTTAGGGCTTCATAAATATATGAAGACATTTAGACCATAGTTCTCTTGTTTCTTACTCTACTTTTTCTACTACATTGTGGACATTAGGCGGTGTTAAATCAAACCATTTACGAATAAAAAAATCAAACATCTTGCAGGGCACAGGGAGTGTGCCCTGCACTGGGTTCACAGTAGCAGATTCCAACGTCATCAATTTAACACGTGGTTTTCTTTGCTTCCATTCTCCTCTAATACAGGCAATAAGGTGGCTGGGTTCAAATTCATATTTTGTAAACCTTTCATTAAACAATTATTTAGTTTGTCTGTTTGCAATATTTGCTGCACAGAATGTGGGACCATTAAAAGTTAAATAATTGACCAAAATAATGTCTGTAACTTCGTCTAGTAGCATCTTACATGCAACTACTGCTCTGATCTAGCTGGGTGAACCTTTCATTTTTGGATCTAGCTTCTGAAATATATTACAATGGCTTGTTTTTTTCTATCATGCTGTTTGTGTAAGAACTCCAGTTTCATGTTTCAAAAAGACAACTTTTTCTTGGCAATATTATAATTTCTCATTATTGCTCTGTTGTTAGTTTTAGCAAGATAACACAAGTCCTTAGTTTCCACCTTACATTATTTTCCTGATTTCACAACATAATAAATGATAACAATACCAAACAGTCATGCAGAGATGTCCGTAAATTCAAAGTTTTCTTTAGCTTACCACTGTAATTAAAAGGAAAAGGGACACATCATTCCACAAACCACACATTCTGCTTTGGATTCCAAACATAAAAATAAATAAAAACAAAAAGTACCAACAATCTGTATATGAAAGAACAGAAAAATCATCAGTCAGATCAAAAACTATAAAACAGCTGGCTGCAGATGGCATCTATCCTAACAGGGTGTGTGGATTTGACATGATGAGTCATCCTCAAAATAAATTATAACTTCATTTTTTATTTTTTTTTCACTACTATATCATGGACTGCATATCAAGTTATTATCAGACCTTTAAATTTCATTGTTTGTAGAAAATTCCCATGTATCCCATTCGTCTTGGCTTTGTTCATTATTATGGAAGCTGTATTTCAATTAACAACCTCATCTTAAAGCGGAGTCTCACCCAAAAGTGGAAGTTCCGCTTTAAGGACTCCTCACTCCCTTACATGCCACATTTGGCATGTCATTTTTTTTGGGGGGGAGTGGGTACCTAGTTTTGACTGGTACCCAGCTCCCACTTCTGCTCAGAGCGTTGCGCCGCCCCAAGTGGAAGTTCTCCTCTTTCCCTCCCTCCCTGCAATCTTCTGGGACATGTCACAGCTGTTACAGCCGGGTTCCCACACTTGTGATGCTGGCGCTGGGGAGAGGCATGGGAGAGAACCGAAGTTTTGGGCGGCCGCATTGCTGCATTGTGGGACAGGTGAGTGTGTGTTTCTTAAAAGTCAGCAGCTACACTTTTTGTAGCTGCTGACTTTTAAGAAACACAAAAACGACTGGAACACCGCTTTAACCTCCCTAGCGGTATTCCCTAGTGTGGCTCGGGGTTAATACAATGTACCAAAAGCGGTAACCCCGAGCCACACTCGGGATTACCCCAGAAGCACACTCACCTTCCCTGCTATCCCCTGCCGCGATCCCCGCCGTCCTCCCCGCCATCCTCCCCCTCTCTCCCTGCTCTGTGCTCGGCAGATGCAGGCAACTGCTTTCCGGTTCCCTTCCCTGCACGCGTTGCGACGCAGGGAGGTGGAACCGGCGGCAAATTAAAAAATGTAAATAAAAGAAATGACATGATACAAAGTTGTTATCCTAATGGATTACATTGCATCAAGTCATTTACCGCAGAAATTCACCTACTAACTTTTCCAGTGTCCTGCCTGTGCTTTTCCAGTTCTTTGTGCCTGGAAAATTGAAAACAACCATGGCATTCAAAAACCGCTCTTTTTGCGCAAAAGCCCTTTTAGACTAACTGGAAAACAGCAGCAGCGAAATGGAGTTACTTGAAGAACTGAGCGATAGCGATCTGTGGGAAAATTCGTCATCAGGTATGGAAAGTGACGATTCTGCGACTGAGCTCAGCGATGTGCGGGCTTGATGCTCTATTGACTGCGGTATGGATCAGGCAGTGCCCCCAAGATTCACATTTACAGGAGCACCTGGTATAAAAGTTGATATTGACAACCCCTTGGCAATCCTCCAATTCTTTTGTTATGTATGGACAGTTTTGGGACTTTAGATGAGACACCAGCTGGGTAAGGCTGTGCATCTCCATCCCTGAGATGATAATGGACCGCTTGCCAACCGCCGCACGACTATTTACTGCAGCGGCCAGCCCCGTACAGGCAAAGTGACGTAGGGCTACTTCGTTAGCCTGTGAGCCTCTAGGGGGCGAGCGCGCGCCGCCGGAGGCGCGCTCCCGCCCCCGCTCATTCCCTAACATGTCCGCGCGTTTGATCGGCCACTTGCAATCCCGCCAAGCTGTGTGGGCAACAATATCCGACCACACACACATGTCCGCGCGTTTGATCGGCCACTTGCTGCACGCCAAGCTGTGTGGGCAACAATATCCGACCACACAAGTAACATGGACAGGAAAGAAATACGGAGCCTCAGGAAATCATATTTGATGTCCTGAATGAGTTCCCACATGGAACGCAGGCCCAAATCATTTCTCCCCACTTGCAGTACCAGCACATCCGGGGGGCGGTCCAGCCTGGCAAAACGGTGGACTTTGGGTAACACCATAGCATGCCCGGCACACCTATCCACCTCACATTGCCGACCTCCCTAGACAGCCCCAACTGCCTGCCGTTCAGACAGACGTCAGCCCTCCTGGCCCCCCCAGAACACATATGAATGCCCAAAAAACCAGATGAGGCATCCTGGGCGACCTGAAATGAAAACAAGGAACAGTTCAGCAGCTTAAACCAACCCACACACATACAACACTAACAACATAGAAAGAGACAGACCAACGACTGGAGTTCATAGCAGATGAGGACAAACATATAACTTGTACCTATCTGACTCCCACCTGCCTATACGTTTTATAACTGCAGCATCCAAACCCCAACGTGGCTGCCCCAATGTGGAATGAATGGGAAGAATATTCCTTCAGATTTAATCCTGATGCCAGGAGGCATTTCCGAAAGACAGCAACGAATTATAATTTGGACAGAAATATACCATCTCTATGCAACAGCAAAGGGCCATCCCCATGTGGCCGCACAGTTAAAAACTCCTCTACCGCCATGACCGGGCATAAACTTGAGCAATTACCCCAAAATAAAATGACATGCATACCCCTACCTCTTTGGTCAGTCTTGGACCGGTAAATAACAAACTGAAATTAATCGTCCCTGCAAGCCGGGTCTTCTGCCAGCAAACCCCCGGCCACCGACTTGGAAGGACTCACTTTTCGGCCCCAAAAAATATACAATCAAAAAAGCAGCCTGGAATAAAAGAACCTCATAAGCAGATGCGCACACACCAGGCAACTGCCCCAGAACAGAATGTAACACTGAAAAAGAGACTGGTCGTTGCGTGTCGCTACAATGGCGGCCCTTGCGATAACCCTTAAGCACTTGGCGTACCGCAAATTTTTTTCGGAAAATCAAAAACTCCACCCAATTTAAACAGAAAGGTGAGACCTGCTAACTTGCACCCCACCGCTGATGCTGAAATACCCTCAACAAAGTTACAAAAGACAAAGTATAAAACCACGGAACCCAGATAAACTTCCCCACTCCCCACACTTACCTCCTCCGGCAAAGAAAACCATTCCTTCCATACCTTAGCATATGCCGCCTACGTCGTAGCAGCCAACGAATTACGAATCAGTCCAGCGGCAACTCTAGCAGCAATCCCCCACAATTACCGAGGACAAGGAAACCCATGTTGCTCCACTTCCAGCGCCAACATACGAAACTTGTCCCACTGAAAGTGAGATAAAGAATCTGCTAATTTGTTGGATGCTACAGGAATATGGACAGCATAAAAAAAAGCATTCAAACGTAAGCAAAGAAGAACCAGATACCGCAAAATCCTTATAACTGGCGGTGAGGATGCCGACACACTGTTGATTGCCATTATCACGCCCATGTTATCAAAAATTCTGTGCCATGTACTGCGGCTGCATCCCTCAGCTGGTTTAAAAGCTGCTCCAAATCTCCCATTTTTTTCCACAGGCAAAAACACAGGAGATGTGCAGACGGACGTTCATCCAATGGCTCCCCACTGTTACTGTACCACCCCTTCCTACAGTCTTTTCTTCTATGCTCCTCCCCATTACCCTGTCTATTCAACCAATCACGTAAGTAAGACTCCCACCTCTCTCTTTTGTACATTAACTCTCTGCTGTCTGGTTCCCCTTCCACCCTGTCATGCCAGCCCTATGCTTCATTCATTCCTCCTAGCTCCGGGTCTTCCTTTATTGCAGTATATAATTTAGCAAATAGGGAGCAAATTAAGTCTAATGTTGATAAATGTAAAGTTATTGACTTGGGGGCTAATAAAGTACAATCATTATACATTCAAGAACAAGTGCAAAGGAGGGAGTCAATGGTCAATAAGGATCTGGATGTTCTGGTAGACCATACACGTAATAATATCATGCAATGCCAAACTGCAGTTAAAAAAATGGATTTTTGTAAGATCTTACCGTAAAATCCTTTTCTCTTAAGCTCATTGACAGACGTAGTCTTCATGATTCTCAAGAGCTGGGTTATGTTGTCTCCGCAGGAGTAGGACTAGGCAGAAAGACAAAATGTTCTGGCTCCACCTTAGGGGCAGTCCCTGAGGGTATATCCTCCCTCTCTCTGCTACAGGGAATCAGTTCTGTTTAAAGCAGTACAGAGAATTTAACCCAACCCAACTCAATGATAGAGGGGCGGGTACTACGTCTGTCAATGAGCTTAAGAGAAAAGGATTTTACGGTAAGATCTTACAAAAATCCATTTTTCTCTATCGCTCATTGACAGACGTAGTCTTCTTGATTCTCAAGAGCTGGGACATCCAGAAGCAGTGCCACAAATGAGGGGTGGGATTGACAAAATCAAATCCAATCTAGAAGGCCCAACCGGTGCCAAACTAGAAGTTTTAAAGGCTCATTATAAACAAAGAATGAGACTAAAGAAAAAAATTTTCCAACGGAAAAAAACCCTCGAGGTAGACCACTGGTCTCCTCAAATTGCGGCCTGCAAAACCTTGCGGCCAAACGAGGCATCAGACGAGGCCATTACATCAACTTTATAATGTTTAGAAAAGGTATGCACCGACGACCAGGTAGCCGCCTTGCACACCTGGACCACTGACGCCTGATGGCGAAAGGCCCATGACGCACTAAGTGCCCGAGTGGAGTGCGCCTTAACAGGGAACGGGGGCTCCCGACCCTTAATAGAATAAGCCTGCACTACCGTCTGTCTGATCCATCTGGAAATGGTCGCGGCAGATGCAGGCAACCCCTTTTTGGGTCCATCTGGGATCACAAAAAGTGAATCCGTCTTGCGAAACGAGTCTGTCGTTTTCAAGTATACCCTGATCGCCCGGACCACATCCAAGGAGTGTAACGCAAACTCCCGAGGATGACTGGGCTTAGGACACAGGGAAGGTAATACAATTTCTTCATTCAGATGAAATTCTGAAACCACTTTTGGTAGGAAGGATGGATTCGGACGAAGAACCACCTTATCTCTATGAACCACCAGATATGGTGAACGACAAGATAATGCGGCCAGTTCTGACACCCTGCGTGCAGAAGTAATAGCCACCAAGAAGGCCACCTTCTGGGACAACGTGGGTAGAGGAATCTCCCTAATATCTTCAAAGGGAGGTTTCTGAAGAACCGACAACACTAAATTAAGATCCCAGGGGGGTAACGGCGCGTGCACTGGCGGAGCCAGATGTCGCACCCCCTGGATGAAGTTCCGCACCAAGGAATGAGTAGCCAAAGGCTTCTGAAAGAAGATGGCTAATGCTGAGACCTGACCCTTGATAGTACTCAAGGCCAGTTTCTGCTCAACCCCTTGTTGCAGAAAAGCCAATATTCGACTAATCGAATAAGACCGAGGACGGAACCCCAAAGGTTCACACCATGCAATGTAGGACTTCCATGTGCGATGATAAATCTTTCTGGAAGTCGCTTTCCTTGCTTCAACTAGAGTAGGAATAACTGAAGCTGACAAACCTTTGTCCTTCAGCACCTGGGTCTCAATAGCCAGGCCGTTAAAGCCAGCGATCGTAAAGCAGGATGGAAAATCGGTCCCTGAGACAGTAGATCCTCCCTGAGAGGAAGTCTCCACGGGACGTCCGCCACCAGTCTGACCATGTCGGCGTACCAAGCTCGACGAGGCCAGTCCGGAGCTACCAGGATTACTGGGATTCCTTCCTCCTCTATTCTGCGAAGAAGTCTTGGCAGTAACGCGAGAGGAGGGAAGGCATATATTAGCTGGTATTGCCCCCACGGGGCGATCAGTGCGTCTGCGGTTTCTGCTAGAGGATCGCGGGAGCGAGCCACGAATCTCTGAACTTTCCTGTTGAATCGTGATGCCAACAGATCCACATCCGGGGTGCCCCACCGTAGGCACAACTGGTGGAAAACGTCTGGATGGAGGGACCATTCCCCCTGATCCAGGGTCTGACGGCTGAGATAATCTGCCTGCCAATTCTCCACCCCCGGAATGAATACCGCAGAGATTGCTGGAACAAATCGTTCCGCCCAGCGAAGAATGCAAGCCACTTCTTTGGCCGCTCGGACACTCTTGGTGCCCCCCTGGTGATTGACATAAGCCACGGCCGTGGCATTGTCCGACTGGATCCGAACCGGGCTGCCCTGGAGCTGCTCGGTCCAGTGAATCAGACAAAGTCTGATCGCTCTCAGTTCCAATACATTTATCGGTAACCTGGATTCTTCCGGGGACCAAAGTCCCTGGACAGATAACTGACCGAGAATTCCTCCCCATCCGGATAGACTGGCATCCGTGGTCACTATCGTCCAATATATTGGCAGAAATGACTTTCCCTGGCTGAGCATTGGAGACCGAAGCCACCAAACCAGAGACTCTCTGGTCTGTTTGCTCAATCGTATCTGATTGTCCAGGGATTCCGGATTCCGATTCCATCTGAGAAGAATCTCTTGCTGAAGAATTCGGGTATGGGACTGGGCAAATGGGACTGCTTCGAATGAAGCCACCATCAACCCCAGAACCCTCATGCAAGTCCGAAGGGAAGACCAGCTGTTGGACAGTAACAACTGGACTGCTGATTGAATCTTTCGGAGTTTCCCTACCGGAAGGAAAACTCTTGTCCTGACTGTGTCTAGAATTAGACCCAGATATTCGAGCCTCTGGGTGGGAACCAGAAATGACTTTTGCTGGTTCACCAGCCACCCGAATTCCTGTAAAGAAATCATAGTAATTTTTATGTTTTGTAGCAAGGTCTGAGGAGACTCTGCATGAAGCAGAAGATCGTCTAGGTAACCTAGAATCGATATACCTCTTTGGCGCAGAAGTGCCAACATTGGGGCCAACACCTTCGTGAAGACCCGCGGAGCCGTGGCGAGACCGAAAGGTAACGCCACAAACTGATAGTGGTTCTCCTCTACGGAAAAGCGTAGAAACCGCTGATGTCCTGCGAAAATGGGAATGTGAAGATAGGCGTCCTTGATGTCTATGGACGCTAGGACATCCCCTGGATGCAGGAAGGCTGCTACCGTGCGAATGGACTCCATTCTGAATCTTCTTATGTTGACGAAAGAATTGAGTGCTCTTAAGTCCAGAATTGGACGCACTTTGCCCTCTTTCCTGGGTATTGTAAACAGGTTTGAATAAAACCCTTGAAACCGTTCTGTCCAAGGAACGTGGACTACCACTCCTTGTTGTAGTAGATCTGTGACTGCTCTCCGCAGATCTTCTAAACGATCTGAGGATAGTCGGATATTGGAAGGGAAGAATCGCGCCGGTGGGAGAGATCGAAACTCGATCTTGTACCCTGACCTTATGACTTCGCAAACCCATTTGTCCGGGATTCTGGAAAGCCATGGATCCGGGAACCGGCGAAGACGTCCCCCCACCCCAGTTATGGGTGGGGGCGCACCTTCAGGCTTTGGATGGTTTATCTTCAGGTCTGGAGGGGGCGGGCTTTTGCTTGCCCGACCAACGACCCCTGACGCCTCCTGCAGGAGCTTTGGAGGACTTAGTTTTTTCACCCGCTGGACGAAAAAACCTCTTGTGAGCAGAAAAAGAAGGCCCTCATCTTTGACGAGTTCCTCTACCTTTAAAATTTTGCGGTAAAAAGGTGCTCTTTCCACCGGTGAGATCCTTAATGATCTCATCTAAGTTGGCTCCAAATAGACGCTCTCCTGAAAAGGGGATATTAGCCAATGCTTTTTTGGAACCTTGGTCGGCTAACCAACCTTTTAGCCACAGTGTACGCCTGAGAACCACTGCTGAGACTGATGCTCGCGCCATTAATGGAGTGGCGTCTAACGCCGCATCACACACAAACTGTAACCCCTGTATCATTTGTTCCAACAAATCTGATACCGCCTGAGGGACCTCTTCTAAGTCCCGGCGTAACCACTTGGTCCATTCAGTTACAGCCTGCGAAACCAGACCAATAGCTATTATAGGTCTGAAAGCTGATCCAATCAAGGAAAACATGGTGCGAGACATAGCTTCTATCTTGCGATCCACTGGATCTTTAAAAGACGGAGCGTCTTCTAAAGGAATAACCGTGGCTTTATTCAATCTAGCAATTGGTGAATCCACCACAGGTGGTTCTGTCCATTTCCTAATAAGGGTTTCCTCAAACGGATAACGCCTGTCAATGCGTTTAGAAATAGTAACAGTGCGTTTTGGCAGACGCCATTCTTCTTCGATTGGATTGCCAAAACATTTGGGCAATGGAAAAACCTTCGCCACTTTGATGCGTTTTTTAGTCCCAAAAGGGATTTCAGTTTCAGCTATTTCCGATGGAATACCCTGTAACCTTAAGGTCTCTTGAACAGATACAATGAGTGCGTTTACCAACGCTTCCTCTCGGGCTATGGCGGATGCCGAAACATCCTCCTCACTGTCTGAAGAGACAGGACCCGAGACACCAATACCAGATGAAGTACCTGCAACTGCAGAAATAGGCTCAGAGTCTGAATCCGAGGTTTCAGATAATAAGGGGTTAGGCGGGGGTCGCTTTCTTGCGCCCTGTCCCTGACAAGCCACTTCCACCCGGGACACAAATGTTTCCATAATAGCTGACAATGATTCAATTGTCAATGGGGTGCTGGAGGATCCCGCAGACCCCTCGAGGGGATCCGGAGGAGATACATGAGTGGCAGGGTCCATGTTAATACAGGACACCTTTGCCAGCAAAACAAAAAACTTTTTCTTTTTTTTTTTTTTTTTTGTGTGTCTCCCCCTAGCGCAATAGCGCCCCTCAGAGTACCTGCTTCTCGATCCCAGAGAGAGAGAGAGGGACCCCCAAGGCTCACCAACCGATGCAGTGCAGTTTCCAACCAACTGCAGTCAGCGTCTGTCTTACACAGACTGGAAGGAGCTGTTTGCTTTTTCCCGGGCAGAAGGCGTGGCTCCGCCCCCTGTGTACGCCTTCCGGCGTTCCCAGCCCTCCACGAGGTAGCTGGGCTCACAAAACATGGCCGCCCCCATAGAAGAGACATAAGACTCCAAAAACATGGCGGCCGGCGTGACCTGAGGACATACATGCATTCGGTCTACGGCAAAATGGCGGCGGACCGCCGATATCGTCTTCCCAGCACATCCACCTGCACTCTGCTAAGAGGTGATATATGGATCTACAGAGATACACTACACATAAGGTAGGATTATACCTCCTATGTCTGCTGTAATGTTACAGTCTGCTGGGTAGAGTGTTAGCTCTTGAACCAAGTCCACTTCCCACAAACACATGCTGTATTACAAGGGGGACTTGTGAGTATCAGATATATACTGACCATATATGGAGGGGCCCATAATATATACTGCCTCATAATGAGGAAAAAAGGGAACGTTTACTCACCATACCGAACCGACAGGCACCCTCTCTTCACAATACCCTCTCCACCGAGGTGGGGGTTTGTGGACGCCTCGACTCTCTGGTACCTGGCGTCCAAGCGAGACTTTTAACTCGCAAAGTCAGTCCCTTCATTGGGACTCCGTCGCGGCCGACCCAGCGCGGAGCTCTGGTCTGCACGCGCTCGTAGGCAGAAACCGGGGTGACCACTGGATCTCAACATCCAGCCCGTCGCCCGGCCCCGCATACTTACTTGAATATGTCGCGGCCGACCAAGCGCAATGCCATGGTCTGCGCGCGCTCGTAGGCCGGCTGGGGTGACCACAAGTGTCGCCCAGTCCGGCATTTTTGCTTGAAGATCTCACAGGAAAAAACACTGGAGAAAACTACCTAAAAAATGTCTTTTTCTTAAAGAAAAAAAAGTCTTGCCAGGACCAAAAGATCCCAGCAAGGAACTTAGGTCCTTACTCCTGACTAGACAGAAAAAAACTGATTCCCTGTAGCAGAGAGAGGGAGGATATACCCTCAGGGACTGCCCCTAAGGTGGAGCCAGAACGTTTTGTCTTTCTGCCTAGTCCTACTCCTGCGGAGACAACATAACCCAGCTCTTGAGAATCAAGAAGACTACGTCTGTCAATGAGCGATAGAGAAAAACTAGCAAACTACTTTATTAACCACTTTAAGACTGCTCACTGTGCTGCTACTGTGGCACAGTGGCAGCCCTGTGTCCAGCGACGTAGACCTACATCACTGGACTCCTGCCTGTCTTTAGACACAGCGGGAGTCGGGCCGGAGGAGGAGAGGCGGCGATCACCGTCTTTCTTCCCCGATCGTCTGGGAAAGAGTGAGAAAATCCACCCGCTTGTGTAAACAAAGTGGGTGGATCTTCTCTGTGACAGACAGGGACAGATCACAGGATTCAGCATAGCTGAGCCTGAGATCTCTGTCTTTGTCACAGAACCCCCTCCCCCCCCCCCCCCCACACACGTCAGTAAGCATGAGGCATACATTTAACCCCTTGATCACCAACAGTGTTAATCCCTTCCCTGCCAGTGTCATTATTACAGTAACAGTGCATATTTTTAGCACTGATTACTGTCGTAATGTCACTGGTCCCCCCAAAAGTGTCAAAAATGTCAGTTAGGGGTCCGATCTGTCGCAGTCCCGCAAAAAAAATCGCCGCCATTACTGGTAAAAAAAAAAAAAACGATAAAAATGACAAATCTTTCCCGTAGTTAGTAGACGCAATAACTTTTGCTCAAACCAATCAAAATACGCTTATTGCAATTTTTTTTACCAAAAATATGTAGCAGAAAACAAATTGGCCTAAAATGTTAAAAAATTTTGATTCATAAATTAATTTTTTTGGGAATGTCATATAGCAGAATGTGAAAAATATTGTTTTTTTTTTTTTCAAAATTGTCGCTCTTTTTTTTCAAAAATTAAAAATCGCACAGGTGATAAAATACCACCAAAGGAAAGCTCTATTTGTGGGGGAAAAAAATGACATACATTTCATTTGGGTACAGCGTCGCATGACCGCACAATTGTCCGTTAAAGTAACACAGTGCCGAATCTCAATATATGGCCTGGTCAGGAAGGGGGTAAAATCTTCCGGTCTTAAAGTGGATAAAAATACGCTCATTGAGAATTTTTTTTTGTCAAAGACATGTAGCTTAATACATTTTGGCCTAAATATATGACAAAATTTGAATATATTGGATATTTTTTAACAGTCAAAGTAGAAAAAGTACATTTTTTCGCAAAATGTTTGCTCTTTTTTTTATTAATATCACAAAAAATAAAAAGCGCAGAGGTGATCAAATACCACCAAAAGAAAGCTCTGTTTGTGGGAAAAAAATAACGTAAATTTTGTTTGGGTACAGCATTGCATGACCGCGCAATTGTCAGTTAAATTCGCACAGTGCCAAGTTGAAAAAAAGTGGCCTGGTCATTGAGCAGCCAAATCTTCCGGGGCTAAAGTGGTTAAAGAGAGAAAGGGACTCCATAGAAAAAATATGTTATTCTGCCCCTGTACGAAACATTAGTAAGACTTCATCTAGAATATGCAGTTCAGTTTTGGGCACCACTTTACAAAAAGGATATTAGGGAACTTTAGAAAGTGCAGAGAAGGGCAACCAGACTGATAAGAGACATGGAGGGGCTCAGCTATGAGGAAAGATTATCTAAACTGAATGTATTTTCTTTTGAGAAGAGACAATTAAGGGGGGGATATCACCAAGTATAAATACATAATACCTTGTGTAGGACCCTCCAGTGCGCTGCAAGTGTAGTACAGGTAATTTGTGAGTCTGAAATCAGGTCAGGGTTCCGCAGTTCAGGCTGAATGGCTCCACAGAGGCAGATCTCTAGTACTTCCTCTTGGATCTGGAAGCCAGGAGAAGTTTCTAGAAGTTAGTGGGCGGAGGCCAGGAGGACTGATCTGCAGACCTGAGGGAACTTGGCCAATTCCCAGGCAGAAGGTCCTGGCAGGGTGGTTTCGTCAGCCCTTAAATATGGTAGAGCCAACAGGGGAGTCGCGATGAGGAGACTGTCGGTGGCCTATGAGGACCCCTAGGTTGGTCTCCAGGCTTGGCTTGGGCTGGCTTGGGAAGATCCTGACAGCATTATGGTTTGAAAAGGATTCTTGCCTCAGGAGCAGCAGGGAGCAAAGAGGACAGAGTGAGTACATCAGCACACATATGGATTTACAAGGAGAGAGGCTGCACATGTAGCAAGCTTTCAGGAAGACAGCACTGTGCTTAACCCTTCTTATCCCTTGGGAGATCTTCAAAGCAGCCAGGTGGGCTGGTGGACAAGCAGCCAGGAGTCTTGGTAGTTCCTGCTGGCAGTAGAGCTGGGAGCAGCTCTGTAAAGGAGAGGAAAAACACCTGTATGCAGCTTACAACATACTGTGCTATTTTCTAAAGGGGACCGAGAGCTCCTAGTCCTCAAGGGACTTTTGCTTTTTTTGATCATTAAGGACTGGTAGGGTTCAGGAAGGAGAACAGTCCAGGATTTTGTACATAGGAAAAAAGTTGTCATACATTTTTTCGGAAATGCTTGTTGCTTTCACAAACCACATCCAAAGAATGAAAAGCAATTTCCTTGGGATGCTTGGGCTTAGGACAGAGTGAAGGCAGCACAATATCTTAATTCAAATGAAAATCAGAAACCACCTTAGGAAGAAATGACTAATGAGGTCAAAGTACCACTTTATTGCTGTGGACCACCAGATAAGGTGAAAGGCAGGACAGCGCCACTAATTCAAATACTCTGAGGGCAGAAGTAATAGCCACCAAAAAGACAACCTTCTGTGACAGCGTAAGCAGAGGAATCTCCCTAATGTTCTCAAAGGGAGGTTTTTGAAGAACAGATAATACACAATTAAGGTCCCCCAGAGGTAGCGGGGATGGCCTCAGAGGAGCCATATGGCAAACCCTTTGTTCAAAAGTGCGAATTAAGGCATGCGTAGCTAAAGGGCATTGGAAGAATACAGCCAAAGCCGACACTTGGTCTTTGATAGTGCCCAAAACCAACCGCTGTTCAACCCCTTTTTGATGAAAGGTCAAAATCCTACCCACCAAAAACAGGCGAGCATGCACCTTCAGCAATTCACACCATGAGATGTACAATTTCCATGTACGATGAAAAATCTTCCTGGAAGTAGACTTCCTGGTCTTCAACAGTGTAGGAATCACAGAATTGGAAAGACCTCTGTCCTTCAATACTTGGCTTTCAACAGCCACGCCGTTAAAGCCAGCAACTGTAAAGGTGGGTGGAAGATCGACCCTTGAGACAGCAGATCTTCCCTGAGGGGAAGTCTCCAAGGAGCATCAGCGACCAACCTTACCAGATCTGCATACCAAGATGGGCGAGAGCAGTCTGGGGCCACAAGAATGACTGGAATCCCTTCCACTTCTATTCTGCACAGAAGCCTTGGCAGAAGTTTTAGCGACGGGAACGCATAGATCAGCCGATACTGACCCCAAGGACCCACCAGTGTGTCTGTGGCGTGGGCCAGAGGATCCCTTGACCTAGCTACAAACCTCTGAACCTTCTGTTCGATATTGGGTGTCCTCCACCAGACACACAGGAGGGGAAACCCCTCCGGGTGCAGGGACCACACCCCCTGATCCAGCACTTGATGACTCTGGTAATCCGCCTGCCAGTTTTCCACACCTGGTATGTGTACTGCGGAAAGGGATAGAACAAACTTTTCCGCTCATTCCAGGATCTCAGCCACCCCCCAGGGCTGCCAAGACACTCTTGGTGCCCCCTTGATGATTGATGTAAGCCACGGCCGTGGCGTTGTCCAATTGAATCCGAATTGGACAACCCTGTAAATGAATTGTCCAGTGACTCAGGCAAACCTTTATCTCTCTGAGCTCCAGAATATTGATCGGAAGTCTGGACTCTTCTACTGTCCAGGACCCCTGGACGCAGAGCTTCCCCAGCACTCCTCCCCAGCCGGACAGGCTGGCGTCTGTGGTTACCACAGTCCAATACTGTGGAAGAAAGGACTTGCCCTGGCATAGTGCTAACGAGTGAAGCCACCATAATAGGGCAGTCCTTGTGTCGTGACTCAACCGAATCATAGTGTCCAAGGTCTTTGGATCTTTGTTCAATTTGACAAGAATCTCCCTTTGTAGGGGCTCATGTGGAACTGAGCAAACAGGACCACCTCGAAGGTTGACACCATCAGACCCAAGGCAAGCATGCAAGTCCGCAGAGAGAACAAATTGCTGGCTAACAGCAAATATATCACCCCCTATAACTTTTGCAGCTTGTCCGGGAGAAGAAAAACCTTTGCCAAAGTGGAGTCCAGAGTCAGGCCCAGATAATCCAGTCTTAAGGATGGTATCAGGGCTGATTGTTTGAAATTTATGTTCCAACCAAACTCTTGCAGAGTCCGTACAGTAATTGTCAAGTCGCCCAACAGGGCTGAATGTGAGTCTGCTCTTTAGAGGAAATCATCCAAGTACCCCAGTACTGTAATCCCCCATTGTCACAGTAATGCCAACACCAGAGCCAACACTTTGGTGAAGACCCTGGGGGCGGAGGCGAGACCAAAGGGTAACGCCACAAATTGATAATGCTCTTTTCCTACAGCAAAGCAAAGAAAATGCTGATGTCCAGCATAAATAGGGATGTGTAGATATGCGTCCTTGATATCTATGGAGGCCAAAAAGTCTCCTTGGAGTAAAGACGTCCCTACCGTGCAAATAGACTTCATTCAAAACTTCTGTACCTGCACAAAGTCATTCAGAGGCTTGAGGCCCATGATTGGATGTACTTTGACTTCTTTCCTGGGCACAGTAAACAGGTTTGAATAGAGTCCCTGAAAGCATTCCCGAGAAGGAACCGGTACAAGCATCCCTTGCGACAGCAGATCTTGTACCGCCTCTCTTGGATCCCTTAACCGGGGTCTGGAGATAGGCGTAGATAGGACGGGAAGAACCTGTCTGATGGTCGAGACCGGAAATTCAATCTTGTAACCCGATCGGATCAATTTGTGGACCCATTTGTCCTGAATTAAGGAAGTCCATGGTTCCGTAAAGAAGCGAAGATGTCCCCCCACCTCAGAAACGGGTGAGGGCATCCCTTCTTGCAGACGAGGATTTGTCCGTAGATCCAGATTGGCCTGTTCTCAGCTTACCTGACCATGTCTTCTTGGAACCCCCAATAGCTTAGCTCCTTTCTCCTGCAACCCTGAGGCAGCCTATGAGCAGTAAATGAAGGCCTTAGTCTATTACATGGTGCCTTGCTCTTGGTGGATTGGGGTAGAAGAGTACTCTTCCCACGTGTAAGGCCTTTGATCAGCTCATCCATAAAGGAAAGGTCAAAAAGAGCCTTTTTGGAAGTCTGGTCCGCAGACCAGCTTTTCAGCCACACCATGTGTCTAATAACAATCTCCACTGCAGAAACTCTGGCTACCAGTGGAGCCGCATCCAGCGACGCATCACATATATACAGAAGGGCTTGAACCATTTGGTCCGTTAGCTTGACCAGGCCCGGTGATAGCTCCTCCATTTCCAAGTCACCTTTTAGCAACTTTGCCCATTCTGTAATGGTCTGTGACACCAGAGTGATAACAAAGACTGGTTTTAGTATGAAGCCCGCTAACACATGGAAATGGCTGGACAGAGACTCAATCCGTCTATCCACGGGGTTTGTAAATACTGGGGACTCTTCCACCGGGACCATTGTAGACTTGTTTAGTCTGGAAACAGGATGATCCACCTTTGGTGGCACAGTCCACCTAGTTTAAACCAAATCTGCAAAGGGATAACGCCTTTTAAAGCGCTTAGGCACCACTAACATTTGTTTGATGTGCCCCTACTGTTCATTGACAATGTTGTCAAAAAGTTCCGGACAGGGAAACACCTCAGCCAACTTCTGGATTTGTGGGTGCCAAAAGACATCTGCATCCCTGATGCTGTAGAGTCATCCGCCATTTTTAAGGTTTCCCGCACTGACACTATGAGTGTCTCCACCAGCGTGCTTTCCTGCACAGCAGCTGACGAGGAAATGTCCTCCTCGCCGTCATAATGCGTAGACACAGAACCACCAAGATGGTATGGTTACAAATAACTTTGGCATGCTTTGTGTCAGAAACACAATTTTAATGAACTTTAAACCACTTGCCTACTGGGCACTTATATCTCCTTCCTAACCAGGCCAATTTTCAGCTTTACGGGGCTCTCAAACTTTGAATTACAATTACTCAGTTATGCAACACTGTACCCATATGAAATCTGTGTCCTTTTTTCACACAAATAGAGCTTTCTTTTGGTGGTATTTAATCACCACTGTTTTTTTTATTTTATGTGCTATAAATACAATAAAAAAAAAAATAAAATAAAAAGGCTGAAACTATGGTTAAAAAAAATGCATTTTTCTTTGTTTCTGTTTTTGCAAATTAGTAATTTTTCTTCATAAATTTTGCCCAAAAGTTATACTGCTACATATCTTTGGTAAAAATAACCCAAATCAGTGTAAAGGTGGTCCTCGTGTTACAAACATCCCACTTAAAGACGACTCCAACTTACAAATGGAGAGAGACAACAGGAAGTGAGAGGAAATCTACCCCTAGGAAAGGAAATTCACCCCTGTAAGAGTTATAATGGGAACAGGGTGTTTCCACTGGAGCTTTATCACCAATCCTTGTTTCCACAACAACTCAACATTTTCAAAATTCAAGTGTCAAAGGGATAGAAAGTGAGGTGAAATCTTCTGAACAGGGGCACAGACAGCACTATCCAAAAAACATAGAAATATTTTTGTTGGGCTGGAGCTAAACTTAAAAAATTTCTTGAGACACTAATCCAGGACAATACGAATACCCCCACACATGACCCCTTTTTGGAAAGCAGACATTCCAAAGTATTTAGTAAGAGGCATGGTGAGTTTTTTTTTAACTTTTGGTGAGTTTAAGTTTTTTCCCACAATTCTATGGTAAATTATGGCTTTATGGTAAGCTATAAAAGATGAGGTTGCACTGAGTAAATAGATATCCAACATGTCAACGCCTAAAATTAGGCCTTAAAAGTCTCAAAATGATCCTTGAGCATGCATCCACTTGTAAAGTTCAATGTGACACCTTCACCAGCATCTGTGTTGCAGCCTTCACCACACAGACCTGCTTACCAGAGCTCAAGACTTTAAAGTAAAAAGAGGTCTGATATCACTTTACACTCCTCCCTAATTAATATACAATATAATGTGATGCAGCACTCAAACTTTCTGATAAATATTTAATGACGTGCTGCGCTGAACGAAAACAACAATAAGTTGCTGAGTATTCAGCAGAAATAAATGTGAAAGGTGATGCTCAAATTATCTAACTAACATAATACTGTACAAAGTGCCATGGGTGTGTTATAAAATATTCCAAAATTACATATGTGGATAAACACAGAAAAAGGTTATAAATCAATCTGTGAAAAATCATAAAAGTTAATCTTCCAAAGACACTATAAATTCCCATGTTCATGTGAATCTCCACCACCACGGGGACCCGTGGAAAGGGTTCCAAACTCTTCACTCCAAATCAGTCAGCTCAAGGTTAATGTACCCGGCCATAAAAAAAGCTACAAAAGGACCAAAATAGTGCCCTCTGTAATTGATTCTATTAAACTTTTATTAAAACTGCACTTTTGCAAATAACAATAACAAGAGGCAAAACAGCAGATACACAGAGCGATGTCTCCCATGGCTCACCACTTTAAAGAGGAAGTAAACCCTCCTCTGCAAGTTGTACCTATAGGCAAGCCTATGATAAGGCTTACCTTTAGGTACTGTAAATATCTCCTAAACATGTACCGTTTAGGAGATATTTACCTTACATGCAGCCAGTGACATTACTGGTGCATGCACTCTGAAGGAATGGCCGCTGGTGCCGTTCCTTCAGAGTTTCGTGCCGTGACCGTCGGCTCCCGCGCACATGCGCAATAGTGACGTCACCGCGGCTCCGGCCAATCCAGATGCCGCGATCCCGGAAGACGGGCGACTGAACATTTCGCTCGTCATAGAGGTAAGCGGGCGGCACGGCGGGGGCTCGTTCTAAGGTAAGTATTTCATAATGAGCTAGTATGCGATGCATACTAGCTCATTATGTGTTTCTCTTTCAGGTTGAAAAAAAATAATTGGGTTTACAACCTCTTTAACCACTTGCCGACCAGTCACGTTGACTGTACTGCGGCAAAGTGGCTCGTTCCCGTCCAGCAACGTAGACCTACGTCGCTGGACTCCTCCCCTTGTGGGCGGCGCGTGCGCGCCGCCGGAGGCTCGTTCCCACTGTATTCAGTTACAGCGGAAGTCGGGCCAGGGGAGGAGCGGCGGTGATCATCGCCGCACTTCCCCGATCGTCGGGGAATAAGGTTTGGAGATCCGCCCGCTTGTGTAAACAAAGCGGGCGGATCTCCTAAGTGACAGACAGGCTCTTTTTTTGTTTATAGCGCAAAAAGTAAAAATCGCACAGGTGATTAAATACCACTAAAAGTAAGCTCTGTTTGTGGGGAAAAAAGGACGTAAATTTCGTTTGGGTATGGCGTCGCATGACCGCGCAATTGTCTGTTAAAGTCGCACAGTGCCGAATCGCAAAAAGTGGCCTGGACGTAAGACAGCAAAATCCTCCGGTGGTAAAGTGGTTAAGCAAATCCCACTGACAGCTCCACACAAGCAGTATACGTTGGGCTATTATTGGGGACAAAGCATCCGATCCAAAGACCAAATTATTTGTCCCCAATAGCAGCCTGAGGTATACTGCTTGTCTGGAGATATCAGTTAGACCTGCTTGAAGTGTTGATCCTTGAAAGACACAGCTGTGTGTCTGCTGTTTTGCCTAGGAGAACACCCACCCGGCTGTATTGTTACAATAGGCCGGGTGGGAAGTGGTTAAATATGTATGTAAAAACACTAAAAGTCTTTAACCACTTCTGGACCGGAAGATTTTCCACCTTAATGACCAGACCATTTTTTTGCGATTCGGCACTGTACCAATTTAACTGACAATTGCGCGGTTGTGCGATGCTGTACCCAAATAAAATTGATGTCATTTTTTTCCACAAATAGAGCTTTCTTTTGGTGGTATTTAAACACCTGTGTGATTTTTATTTTTTGCGCTATAAACAAAAAATTTGCGACAATTCTGAAAAAAAAAAAAAACAATATTTTTTACTTTCTGCTATATAACATTCCCCCAAAAAAGAATTAAAAAATCAATGCTTTCATCATTTTAGGTCAATTTGTATTTTGCCACTGCCTCTAACCAATCACTGAACAGGTATATTGATCAGGTGTATTGATTGCATTTTTCACTATTTATAAAGCTTTGATTTTTGATAGTATTACTAAGATGCCTCCATTGTTTTTCTGTAAAGCAGTTTGTGTATATGCTGTTAGTTATCTTGTTACACTGTGTATCTTGCACAATAATATTTGGCGGATTCTTCAGGTTTCATTCCAGTGAGTTTTAAAAACACTTCTCCTTTATTTGTGTCTCTGGACAGAGTCAGTCGTCCCTGAACAGCGCTGGCATAAGCTGTACCTGCATTATGACATATTCTCCCCAACCACACCAGCGGTTTCCTTTCTGATTGTCGGACCCATTCCACACAATACATATTAGTGCTGTCAGTGAGGGAGGCTCCGGTCACTTTACAGGTCACTTCCAGAGTCTCTGATGGCTTCACAGTCCCAGGACCAGACTCCACCATTGTGATTTGTGATGCGACACCTGAAAAAATATAAATTACGTTTGATTATATATTATGTCTTGAATCTCAGATCACTTAGAAAGTGTATGAGAAATCTAAATAAAAAGAAACACACATTGTACCGAAGATACAATAAGGAGTAACCACAGGAGATGTGTCATGTCTGAAGTTGTGTCTTTGATTCGGTTGCGCTGATTCTGATCTGCTAACTTTTCCTATAGGACGCTCTGTTTTTAAACAGGAATTTACCATGAATAAGTTTTGCATAAACTGAAATGATTGGGTGAGTGGAAAAAATCATATGCTTGATTTGTTTTAAAGCAGAACTGTTACTTTCTCCTGCAGAAAGTCCTGCATTTAAACATAATTTTACAGAAATATATTTTGTACCAACTGAAATAGCTGAGTTTATCTAAAAGGACAAGTGAAACCACACAAGTGGAATATTTTATGGTGGCCATACACTCAATTTTTTGATTGAACGGTTCTTCACACAATAAGATACCCGCTATTATTAAAAAAAAAGTGCACGTACATTCCAACAATATAAAACAAGCCCATATCATAAAATGGTGCCAGGTGTCACGCTATAGTGGTCCCATCAACTCCATTGGTTGCATTTCATCATATCTAACTTCTTCACAGGTGGTGGCTACACAGTTCGGCAACACGGTTTATGTATCCTTCTCACCTTAACTGATAGTCAAAACCAGTGAACTACAACAGGGCACTTGATAGTAAACTATCCATCTGTGCTCTTAACCCCTAATATGTCACATCGCACAACAGTAATGAGCTGAATGGCATAATATGGGTTAAGAGCATGGATGGATAGTTTACTATCAAGTTCCCTGTTGTAGCACACTGGTTTTGACAATCATCGTTGAGGAGATTGGCAGATAATGGGTTAAGGTAAGGAGGAGGAGGATGCATAATCCATGTTGCCAAGCCATGTAGCCACCCAAGCTGTGCAGCCTGTGATGAAGTCAAATATAACGAAATGCGTTAGAGTGGCTACGCGGCAACTGGATGTGACGCCAGGACAGGAACTGGCAGTGATGTAGTCATGTGGCCATCCCGATCCATTGGAGATAGTGAAACTGCTATAGCGTGACACCTGGTGCCATTTTATGATATGGGCTTGTTTTATATTGTTGGAATGTAAGTGCATTCCTTTTAACCCCTTCTCTTTAGGTGGACATCTTATGACGTCCTGAAGTTTAAGTGGTTAAATCTGAAAAACAGATGCAGCTGCAGGCATCATTCAGATTTCATCCTTTACCGCCAGCAATTTCTTGAAAAGTAAAAACAATCATAGCGGTTGTTCAGCTGCTTGTTTGTTTTTACAGGCGGTGGGAGGGGACATACCCCCCTTCCTTATCCGTTTATTCTACCAGCTCACCCATGCAATCGGCGAACTGGAGAATTAATCCACCTGCAGAAGTTTATTATAGAGCTGACCGAGGACCAGATAGTCCCTGATCATCTCTATGACTCGTGGATAGGGTTGAGCGGACACCTAGATGTCCGTGTTCGACGGGTTCGGCCGAACTTTAAAAAAAAGTCCGGGTCCGTGTCCCGGACTTTTACCAAACTTTTCCCGGACACCGAACCCCATTGAAGTCAATGGGGACCCGAACTTTAAGGCACTAAAATGGCTCTAAAACACCAAAGGAAAGGGCTAGAGTGCTGCAAATGGCAGCAAAACGTAATTAAGAGCATGGCAAGTGCTCTGCAAACAAATGTGGATAGGGAAATAACTTAAAACAACAAAAAAAAACAGAAAAATAAAACAATGTTCTTCTTCATCTCTGAAGGACGAGGCCCATATGGAGTAGGAGGGAGGTTGAGGTGGTGGTGGATGTGGCGGTGACATAGGCGTGCGCACAGGGTGTGCTGGGTGTGCCTGGGCACACCCTAATCACCTAGGGCACATAGCATTGCCAGTGAGGAGATGGGAAAGATCTCCCTGGGACCTGCTCTGCTCTATTTCTCCTTGCCTACAGGTACATGGCCCCGATACATTACTCTCCCTGCTGGCAAACACATGCATGTGTATTTCAACTTTGGGGTGCACACCTTAATGCAATAGGCTGCGCACACCTATGGGCGGTGTAGGTGGAAGCGGCGGTGGAGGAGGACCAGGGCCGGATTAACAGCATCATGGGCTTGGTGCTGAGGATTTTGAAGGGCCTTAAGGGCCGTGCCTTGCCATGCACCCAGAGGAGGAAGGGTGCAGCCATGCATGCCTAATTCAACATGGGATGCTGTCTCTGAAGCCCATAAACACATCCATGCATCGCCAACTGTCCCTCCTTGTCCGGCCTTCACGCTGTGTGGGGAGGTTCTGAGGGTGCTGCCTGGGGAAGCGAGCATAGAAGCCAGACTTCTGTGTTTACAAGTGACAGAAGAGCGGTAACAGTGAATATGGCCAACCCGGGGCCTATATAAAAGGTAGGGGCCTGGAGCTGCAGCTCCAATAGCCCCTACATTAATCTGGCCCTGAGGAGGAGGACGAGGTAGCCAACACTGCTTCTTTTCAAAAATTTTAAATGAGGGTACACCCCAAAAGAGTGAGAAAGAGCAAAAATGGAACAATGGGTGGGTAAGGTCGGTATCCATTGCTATTCTGCATAAGGTACGGAAAAGTCCTGTGGGATCCATGCCTGGTTCATTTTAATGAACGTGAGCTTGTCCACATTGTCTCTGGACAGGCGGCTGCGCTTGTCTGTTATAACGCCCCCAGCCGTGCTAAATACCCGTTCAGATAATACACTGGCTGCAGGGCACGCCAGCACCTCCAAGGCGTAAAGGGCAAGCTCAGGCCATGTGCCCAATTTGGAGACCCAGAAGTTGAAGGGGGCAGACCCGTCATTCACTACATGTAGGCGTGTGCACACATACTGCTCCACCATGTTGGTAAAATGCTGCCTCCTGCTAAGACGTTCCATCTGAGCTGCTGGTGCTGCTGTTTGTTGTGGCGTGCTGACAAAGCTTTTCCACATTTCGGCCATGCTAACCCTGCCTTCTGAGGTGCTGGCGGTGCCCTGGTTGCGTTGGCGACCTCCTCCTCCTCCTCCTCTGCCTTGTGCTTCCACTGTGGCCCCGCTGTCAGATGGGAATGCCAGCAGCATGGCGTCTACCAGCGTGCGCTTGTACTCGCGCATCTTGCGATCGCGCTCCAGTGAGTGAATTAAGGACGGTACGTTGTCCTTGTAACGGGGATCCAGCAGCGTGGCCACCCAGTAATCAGCACAAGTTAGAATGTGGGCAACTCGGCGGTCGTTGTGGAGACACTGCAGCATGTAATCGCTCATGTGTGCCAGGCTGCCCAGAGGCAACGAAAGGCTGTCCTCTGTGGGAGGTGTATCGTCCGTGTCCTCTGTATCCCCCCAGCCACGCACCAGTGATGGCCATGAGCTGGCCTGGGTGCCACCCTGCTGTGAACATGGTTCCATCTCCTCCTCCAGCTCCTCCTCCTCCTCATCCTCCTCATCCTCCAGAACTGTGCCCCTGCTGGACAATTGCGTCCCTGGCGTTTGCGTGTGCAGGAACCCACCCTCGGAGCCCCTTGCGAATGACTGCCCTGAAAGCCTTGGAAATGTTACCTCTTCATCCTCCTCCTCCTCCTCATCCTGTGCCACATCCTCTTCCATCATCGCCCGAATTGTTTTTTCAAGGAGGCATAGAAGTGGGATAGTTAAGCTGAGAACGGCGTCATTGCCACTGGCCATGTTGGTGGAGTACTCAAAACAGCGCAACAAGGCACACAGGTCTCGCATGGAGGCCCAGTTAAATTAAATAGCGGAATAGAAAATATGATCCAAAAAAAGTGTATGTATATCACACGTACACAACCACACTAGGCCCCAATTACTATTGTTTGTACCCCTAAAAGGCTAGATGAGGAGTAGGGGGAGTATGGAACAGGCAGCACCCTCAAACCTTCAGAAGTATGAGATGAACCCCAACAACTTGGAAAGGTGGATCTCTCTCACACGTACCAACACAGACTATCCCCCAATTTAACTGATCCCCAAAGGTTTTTGATTAAATAGCGGAATAGAAAATATGATCCAAAAAAAGTGTATGTATATCACACGTACACAACCACACTAGGCCCCAATTACTATTGTTTGTACCCCTAAAAGGCTAGATGAGGAGTAGGGGGGGTATGGAACAGGCAGCACCCTCAAATCTTCAGAAGTATGAGATGAACCCCAAAAACTTGGAAAGGTGGATCTCTCTCACACGTACCAACACAGACTATCCCCCAATTTAACTGATCCCCAAAGGTTTTTGATTAAATAGCGGAATAGAAAATATGATCCAAAAAAAGTGTATGTATATCACACGTACACAACCACACTAGGCCCCAATTACTATTGTTTGTACCCCTAAAAGGCTAGGAGTAGGGGGAGTATGGAACAGGCAGCACCCTCAAACCTTCAGAAGTATGAGATGAACCCCAACAACTTGGAAAGGTGGATCTCTCTCACACGTACCAACACAGACTATCCCCCAATTTAACTGATCCCCAAAGGTTTTTGATTAAATAGCGGAATAGAAAATATGATCCAAAAAAAGTGTATGTATATCACACGTACACAACCACACTAGGCCCCAATTACTATTGTTTGTACCCCTAAAAGGCTAGGAGTAGGGGGAGTATGGAACAGGCAGCACCCTCAAACCTTCAGAAGTATGAGATGAACCCCAACAACTTGGAAAGGTGGATCTCTCTCACACGTACCAACACAGACTATCCCCCAATTTATTTGATCCCCAAAGGTTTTTGATTAAATAGCGGAATAGAAAATATGATCCAAAAAAAGTGTATGTATATCACACGTACACAACCACACTAGGCCCCAATTACTATTGTTTGTACCCCTAAAAGGCTAGATGAGGAGTAGGGGGGGTATGGAACAGGCAGCACCCTCAAACCTTCAGAAGTATGAGATGAACCCCAACAACTTGGAAAGGTGGATCTCTCTCACACGTACCAACACAGACTATCCGCCAATTTAACTGATCCCCAAAGGTTTTTGATTAAATAGCGGAATAGAAAATATGATCCAAAAAAAGTGTATGTATATCACACGTACACAACCACACTAGGCCCCAATTACTATTGTTTGTACCCCTAAAAGGCTAGATGAGGAGTAGGGGGGGTATGGAACAGGCAGCACCCTCAAACCTTCAGAAGTATGAGATGAACCCCAACAACTTGGAAAGGTGGATCTCTCTCACACGTACCAACACAGACTATCCCCCAATTTAACTGATCCCCAAAGGTTTTTGATTAAATAGCGGAATAGAAAATATGATCCAAAAAAAGTGTATGTATATCACACGTACACAACCACACTAGGCCCCAATTACTATTGTTTGTACCCCTAAAAGGCTAGATGAGGAGTAGGGGGGGTATGGAACAGGCAGCACCCTCAAACCTTCAGAAGTATGAGATGAACCCCAACAACTTGGAAAGGTGGATCTCTCTCACACGTACCAACACAGACTATCCCCCAATTTAACTGATCCCCAAAGGTTTTTGATTAAATAGCGGAACAGAAAATATGATCCAAAAAAAGTGTATGTATATCACACGTACACAACCACACTAGGCCCCAATTACTATTGTTTGTACCCCTAAAAGGCTAGATGAGGAGTAGGGGGGGTATGGAACAGGCAGCACCCTCAAACCTTCAGAAGTATGAGATGAACCCCAACAACTTGGAAAGGTGGATCTCTCTCACACGTACCAACACAGACTATCCCCCAATTTAAC
This sequence comes from Pelophylax lessonae, assembly GCF_965119305.1. NCBI lineage: Eukaryota > Metazoa > Chordata > Amphibia > Anura > Ranidae > Pelophylax > Pelophylax lessonae. Next base: position 326,183,204 of record NC_138768.1, on the reverse strand, counting down.
TGATCCCCAAAGGTTTTTGATTAAATAGCGGAATAGAAAATATGATCCAAAAAAAGTGTATGTATATCACACGTACACAACCACACTAGGCCCCAATTACTATTGTTTGTACCCCTAAAAGGCTAGATGAGGAGTAGGGGGGGTATGGAACAGGCAGCACCCTCAAACCTTCAGAAGTATGAGATGAACCCCAACAACTTGGAAAGGTGGATCTCTCTCACACGTACCAACACAGACTATCCCCCAATTTAACTGATCCCCAAAGGTTTTTGATTAAATAGCGGAATAGAAAATATGATCCAAAAAAAGTGTATGTATATCACACGTACACAACCACACTAGGCCCCAATTACTATTGTTTGTACCCCTAAAAGGCTAGATGAGGAGTAGGGGGGGTATGGAACAGGCAGCACCCTCAAACCTTCAGAAGTATGAGATGAACCCCAACAACTTGGAAAGGTGGATCTCTCTCACACGTACCAACACAGACTATCCCCCAATTTAACTGATCCCCAAAGGTTTTTGATTAAATAGCGGAATAGAAAATATGATCCAAAAAAAGTGTATGTATATCACACGTACACAACCACACTAGGCCCCAATTACTATTGTTTGTACCCCTAAAAGGCTAGATGAGGAGTAGGGGGAGTATGGAACAGGCAGCACCCTCAAACCTTCAGAAGTATGAGATGAACCCCAACAACTTGGAAAGGTGGATCTCTCTCACACGTACCAACACAGACTATCCCCCAATTTAACTGATCCCCAAAGGTTTTTGATTAAATAGCGGAATAGAAAATATGATCCAAAAAAAGTGTATGTATATCACACGTACACAACCACACTAGGCCCCAATTACTATTGTTTGTACCCCTAAAAGGCTAGATGAGGAGTAGGGGGGGTATGGAACAGGCAGCACCCTCAAATCTTCAGAAGTATGAGATGAACCCCAAAAACTTGGAAAGGTGGATCTCTCTCACACGTACCAACACAGACTATCCCCCAATTTAACTGATCCCCAAAGGTTTTTGATTAAATAGCGGAATAGAAAATATGATCCAAAAAAAGTGTATGTATATCACACGTACACAACCACACTAGGCCCCAATTACTATTGTTTGTACCCCTAAAAGGCTAGGAGTAGGGGGAGTATGGAACAGGCAGCACCCTCAAACCTTCAGAAGTATGAGATGAACCCCAACAACTTGGAAAGGTGGATCTCTCTCACACGTACCAACACAGACTATCCCCCAATTTAACTGATCCCCAAAGGTTTTTGATTAAATAGCGGAATAGAAAATATGATCCAAAAAAAGTGTATGTATATCACACGTACACAACCACACTAGGCCCCAATTACTATTGTTTGTACCCCTAAAAGGCTAGGAGTAGGGGGAGTATGGAACAGGCAGCACCCTCAAACCTTCAGAAGTATGAGATGAACCCCAACAACTTGGAAAGGTGGATCTCTCTCACACGTACCAACACAGACTATCCCCCAATTTAACTGATCCCCAAAGGTTTTTGATTAAATAGCGGAATAGAAAATATGATCCAAAAAAAGTGTATGTATATCACACGTACACAACCACACTAGGCCCCAATTACTATTGTTTGTACCCCTAAAAGGCTAGATGAGGAGTAGGGGGGGTATGGAACAGGCAGCACCCTCAAACCTTCAGAAGTATGAGATGAACCCCAACAACTTGGAAAGGTGGATCTCTCTCACACGTACCAACACAGACTATCCGCCAATTTAACTGATCCCCAAAGGTTTTTGATTAAATAGCGGAATAGAAAATATGATCCAAAAAAAGTGTATGTATATCACACGTACACAACCACACTAGGCCCCAATTACTATTGTTTGTACCCCTAAAAGGCTAGATGAGGAGTAGGGGGGGTATGGAACAGGCAGCACCCTCAAACCTTCAGAAGTATGAGATGAACCCCAACAACTTGGAAAGGTGGATCTCTCTCACACGTACCAACACAGACTATCCCCCAATTTAACTGATCCCCAAAGGTTTTTGATTAAATAGCGGAATAGAAAATATGATCCAAAAAAAGTGTATGTATATCACACGTACACAACCACACTAGGCCCCAATTACTATTGTTTGTACCCCTAAAAGGCTAGATGAGGAGTAGGGGGGGTATGGAACAGGCAGCACCCTCAAACCTTCAGAAGTATGAGATGAACCCCAACAACTTGGAAAGGTGGATCTCTCTCACACGTACCAACACAGACTATCCCCCAATTTAACTGATCCCCAAAGGTTTTTGATTAAATAGCGGAACAGAAAATATGATCCAAAAAAAGTGTATGTATATCACACGTACACAACCACACTAGGCCCCAATTACTATTGTTTGTACCCCTAAAAGGCTAGATGAGGAGTAGGGGGGGTATGGAACAGGCAGCACCCTCAAACCTTCAGAAGTATGAGATGAACCCCAACAACTTGGAAAGGTGGATCTCTCTCACACGTACCAACACAGACTATCCCCCAATTTAACTGATCCCCAAAGGTTTTTGATTAAATAGCGGAATAGAAAATATGATCCAAAAAAAGTGTATGTATATCACACGTACACAACCACACTAGGCCCCAATTACTATTGTTTGTACCCCTAAAAGGCTAGATGAGGAGTAGGGGGGGTATGGAACAGGCAGCACCCTCAAACCTTCAGAAGTATGAGATGAACCCCAACAACTTGGAAAGGTGGATCTCTCTCACACGTACCAACACAGACTATCCCCCAATTTAACTGATCCCCAAAGGTTTTTGATTAAATAGCGGAATAGAAAATATGATCCAAAAAAAGTGTATGTATATCACACGTACACAACCACACTAGGCCCCAATTACTATTGTTTGTACCCCTAAAAGGCTAGATGAGGAGTAGGGGGGGTATGGAACAGGCAGCACCCTCAAACCTTCAGAAGTATGAGATGAACCCCAACAACTTGGAAAGGTGGATCTCTCTCACACGTACCAACACAGACTATCCCCCAATTTAACTGATCCCCAAAGGTTTTTGATTAAATAGCGGAATAGAAAATATGATCCAAAAAAAGTGTATGTATATCACACGTACACAACCACACTAGGCCCCAATTACTATTGTTTGTACCCCTAAAAGGCTAGATGAGGAGTAGGGGGGGTATGGAACAGGCAGCACCCTCAAACCTTCAGAAGTATGAGATGAACCCCAACAACTTGGAAAGGTGGATCTCTCTCACACGTACCAACACAGACTATCCCCCAATTTAACTGATCCCCAAAGGTTTTTGATTAAATAGCGGAATAGAAAATATGATCCAAAAAAAGTGTATGTATATCACACGTACACAACCACACTAGGCCCCAATTACTATTGTTTGTACCCCTAAAAGGCTAGATGAGGAGTAGGGGGGGTATGGAACAGGCAGCACCCTCAAACCTTCAGAAGTATGAGATGAACCCCAACAACTTGGAAAGGTGGATCTCTCTCACACGTACCAACACAGACTATCCCCCAATTTAACTGATCCCCAAAGGTTTTTGATTAAATAGCGGAATAGAAAATATGATCCAAAAAAAGTGTATGTATATCACACGTACACAACCACACTAGGCCCCAATTACTATTGTTTGTACCCCTAAAAGGCTAGATGAGGAGTAGGGGGGGTATGGAACAGGCAGCACCCTCAAACCTTCAGAAGTATGAGATGAACCCCAACAACTTGGAAAGGTGGATCTCTCTCACAAGTACCAACACAGACTATCCCCCAATTTAACTGATCCCCAAAGGTTTTTGATTAAATAGCGGAATAGAAAATATGATCCAAAAAAAGTGTATGTATATCACACGTACACAACCACACTAGGCCCCAATTACTATTGTTTGTACCCCTAAAAGGCTAGGAGTAGGGGGAGTATGGAACAGGCAGCACCCTCAAACCTTCAGAAGTATGAGATGAACCCCAACAACTTGGAAAGGTGGATCTCTCTCACACGTACCAACACAGACTATCCCCCAATTTAACTGATCCCCAAAGGTTTTTGATTAAATAGCGGAATAGAAAATATGATCCAAAAAAAGTGTATGTATATCACACGTACACAACCACACTAGGCCCCAATTACTATTGTTTGTACCCCTAAAAGGCTAGATGAGGAGTAGGGGGAGTATGGAACAGGCAGCACCCTCAAATCTTCAGAAGTATGAGATTGTGTTCACTGTACCCCACAAAGATTGAGTTCACTGCACCCCACAATGATTGTGTTCACTGCACCCCACAAAGATTGTGTTCACTGCACCTCACAAAGATTGTGTTCACTGTACCCCCCAAAGATTGTGTTCACTGCACCCCACAAAGATTCTGTTCACTGTACCCCACAAAGATTGTGTTCACTGCACCCTAAAAGGATGTTGTTCACTGCACCCCACAAAGATTGTGTTCACTGCACCCTAAAAGGATGTTGTTCACTGCACCCCAAAAAGATTGTGTTCACTGTACCCCCCCAAAGATTGTGTTCACTGCACCCCACAAAGATTGTGTTCACTGCACCCCAAAAAGATTGTGTTCACTGTACCCCCCAAAGATTGTGTTCACTGCACCCCAAAAAGATTGTGTTCACTGTACCCCCCAAAGATTGTGTTCACTGCACCCCACAAAGATTCTGTTCACTGTACCCCACAAAGATTGTGTTCACTGCACCCCAAAAAGATTGTGTTCACTGTACCCCCCCAAAGATTGTGTTCACTGCACCCCACAAAGATTCTGTTCACTGCACCCCACAAAGGATTTTGTTCACTGCACCCCAAAAAGATTGTGTTCACTGCACCCCAAAAAGGATTTTGATCACTGCACCCCAAAAAGGATGTTGTTCACTGCACCCCAAAAATGATTTTGTTCACTCCACCCCAAAAAGATTGTGTTCACTGCACCCCACAAAGATTGTGTTCACTGCACCCCAAAAAGATTGTGTTCACTGTACCCCCCAAAGATTGTGTTCACTGCACCCCACAAAGATTCTGTTCACTGTACCCCACAAAGATTGTGTTCACTGCACCCCAAAAAGATTGTGTTCACTGCACCCCAAAAAGGATGTTGTTCACTGCACCCCAAAAAGGATGTTGTTCACTCCACCCCAAAAAGATTGTGTTCACTGCACCCCACAAAGATTGTGTTCACTGCACCCCAAAAAGATTGTGTTCACTGCACCCCAAAAATGATTTTGTTCACTGCACCCCAAAAAGGATGTTGTTCACTCCACCCCAAAAAGATTGTGTTCACTGCACCCCAAAAAGATTGTGTTCACTGCACCCCACAAAGGATTTTGTTCACTGCACCCCAAAAAGATTGTGTTCACTGCACCCCAAAAAGGATGTTGTTCACTGCACCCCAAAAAGGATGTTGTTCACTGCACCCCAAAAAGATTGTGTTCACTGCACCCCACAAAGGATTTTGTTCACTGCACCCCACAAAGATTGTGTTCACTGCACACCAAAAAGGATTGTGTTCACTGCACCCCAAAAAGATTTTGTTCACTGCACCCCAAAAAGATTGTGTTCACTGCAGCCCAAAAAGATTGTGTTCACTGCAGCCCAAAAAGATTGTGTTCACTGCAGCCCAAAAAGATTGTGTTCACTGCAGCTCACACACAGAAAAATGGATGTGGATCACTGACACCTGCCTATCTCCAATCCCACACCACACAGCAATATCGATTGTAGTTTGTAGAACACAGTTTCCCTAAAATTCAGCAGACTCTGTCCCTAACAGGATTGAGAAGAGATCGTAGATCAGGATTGAGTGCAGATTCACCCCACCCCCCACACAGCAATATCGATTGTAGTTTGTAGAAGACACTGACCCTATAATTCAGCAGACTCTATCCCTAAAATGCCTACAACTCGCCCTGCCTAAACACTCCGACCTGTCCCTCAATTCTATCCGGACACAAATGGTTTTTTCCTGCCTATCTTTCCCTAATCAGCAGCCAGCACATTGATGTGTGCTCTGTCCCTTAGCTAAGCAGCAGAATGACGCTGCTGCGGCGGCTGCCTCGAACTTATAAAGACTTGGTCACATGCTTCAGACGGCCAATCACAGCTACTAAGACATTTGCAGGCATGGCTGGGATGGCTTAAGGCACACCAGTTAAACGATTGTTGATTGGCTGTTGAAAGCCCGCCATGAAAAGAGCGCCAAAGCATGCAAAACCCGGAAATAAAACGACCGAACACGGATTTTTACCCGAACATACAGTAAAGTGTCCGTGTCCGTGTTCGGGTAAAAAAAATCCAATTATTCGGTACGAACACGAATAATACAGTCCGTGTTCGCTCAACACTACTCGTGGAGGCTGGGCGCAACGTTATGACTAGAGTTGAGCAGACACCTGGATGTCCGTGTTCGGCGGGTTCGGCCGAACTTGAAAAAAAAGTCCGGGTCCGTGTCCCGGACTTTTGCCGGACACCGAACCCCATTGAAGTCAATGGGGACCCGAACTTTCAGGCACTAAAATGGCTCTAAAACACCAATGGAAAGGGCTAGAGTGCTGCAAATGGCATCAAAACGTAGTTAAGAGCATGGCAAGTGCTCTGCAAACAAATGTGGATAGGGAAATAACTTAAAACAATAAAAACAAAACAGAAAAATAAAACAATGTTCTTCATCTCTGAAGGACGAGGCCCATATGGAGTAGGAGGGAGGTTGAGGTGGTGGTGGATGTGGCGGTGTCATAGGCGTGCGCACAGGGTGTGCCGGGTGTACCTGGGCACACCCTAATCACCTAGGGCACATAGCATTATCGCTCTGTTTGCCAGTGAGGAGATGGGAAAGATCTCCCTCGGACCTGCTCTGCTCTATTTCACTTTGCCAGCAGGGAGAGTAATGTATCGGGGCCATGTACATGTAGGCAAACACATGCATGTGTATTTAAACTTTGGGGTGCACACCCTAATGCAATAGGCTGCGCACCTATGGGCGGTGTAGGTGGAAGCGGCGGTGGAGGAGGACCAGGGCCGGATTAAGAGCATCATGGGCTTGGTGCTGAGGATTTTGAAGGGCCTTAAGGGCCGTGCCTTGGCATGCACCCAGAGGAGGAAGGGTGCAGCCATGCATGCCTAATTCAACATGGGATGCTGTCTCTGAAGCCCATAAAAACATCCATGCATCGGCAACTGTCCCTCCTTGTCCGGCCTTCGTGCTGTGTGGGGAGGTTCTGAGGGAGCTGCCTGGGGAAGCGAGCATAGAAGCCAGACTTCTGTGTTTACAAGTGACAGAAGAGCGGTAACAGTGAATATGGCCAACCCGGGGCCTATATTAAGGTAGGGGCCTGGAGCTGCAGCTCCAATAGCCCCTATGTTAATCTGGCCCTGAGGAGGACGAGGTAGCCAACACTGCTTTTTTTTCAGAAATTTTAAATGAGGGTACACCCCAAAACAGTGAGAAAGAGCAAAAATAGAACAATGGCTGGGTAAGGTCGGTATCCATCGCTATTCTGCACAAGGTACGGAAAAGTCCCGTGGGATCCATGCCTGGTTCATTTTAATGAACGTGAGCTTGTCCACATTGTCTCTGGACAGGCGGCTGCGCTTGTCTGTGATAACGCCCCCAGCCGTGCTAAATACCCGTTCAGATAATACACTGGCTGCAGGGAACGCCAGCACCTCCAAGGCGTAAAGGGCAAGCTCAGGCCATGTGCCCAATTTGGAGACCCAGAAGTTGAAGGGGGCAGACCCGTCATTCAGTACGTCTAGGCGTGTGCACACATACTGCTCCACCATGTTGGTGAAATGCTGCCTTCTGCTAAGACGTTCCATATGAGCTGCTGGTGCTGCTGTTTGTTGTGGCGTGCTGACAAAGCTTTTCCACATTTCGGCCATGCTAACCCTGCCTTCTGAGGTGCTGGCGGTGCCCTGGTTGCGTTGGGGACCTCTTCCTCCTCCTCCTCTGCCTTGTGCTTCCACTGTTGCCCCGCTGTCAGGTGGGAATGCCAGCAGCATCGCATCTACCAGCGTGCGCTTGTACTCGCGCATCTTGCGATCGCGCTCCAGTGAGTGAATTAAGGACGGTACGTTGTCCTTGTAACGGGGATCCAGCAGCGTGGCCACCCAGTAATCAGCACAAGTTAGAATGTGGGCAACTCGGCGGTCGTTGTGGAGACACTGCAGCATGTAATCGCTCATGTGTGCCAGGCTGCCCAGAGGCAACGAAAGGCTGTCCTCTGTGGGAGGTGTATCGTCTGTGTCCTCTGTATCCCCCCAGCCACGCACCAGTGATGGCCATGAGCTGGCCTGGGTGCCACCCTGCTGTGAACATGGTTCCATCTCCTCCTCCTCATCCTCCTCATCCTCCAGAACTGTGCCCCTGCTGGACAATTGTGTCCCTGGCGTTTGTGTGTGCAGGAACCCACCCTCGGAACCCCTTGCGAATGACTGCCCTGAAAGCCTTGGAAATGTTACCTCTTCATCCTCCTCCTCCTCCTCATCCTGTGCCACATCCTCTTCCATCATCGCCCGAATTGTTTTTTCAAGGAGGCATAGAAGTGGGATAGTTAAGCTGACAACGGCGTCATCGGCACTGGCCATGTTGGTGGAGTACTCAAAACAGCACAACAAGGCACACAGGTCTCGCATGGAGGCCCAGTTATTGGTCGTGAAGTGGTGCTGTTCCGCAGAGCGACTCACGCGTGCGTGCTGCAGCTGAAACTCCACTATTGCCTGCTGCTGCTCGCACAGTCTTTCCAGCATGTGCAAGGTGGAGTTCCACCTTGTGGGCACATCACATATGAGGCGGTGAGCGGGAAGGCCGAAGTTACGCTGCAGCGCTGACAGGCGAGCAGCAGCAGGGTGAGAACGCCGAAAGTGCGCACAGATGGCCCGCACTTTCTGCAGCAGCTCTGACATATCGGGGTAGTTTTTAAGGAACCTCTGCACCACCAAATTCAGCACATGCCACAGGCAAGGGATGTGCGTCTAACCGGCTAGGCCCAGAGCTGCTATGAGATTTCGCCTGTTATCGAACACCACCAGGCCGGGCTTGAGGCTCGCTGGCAGCAACCACTCATTTGTCTGCTGTTCCATGCTCCTCCACAACTCCTGCGCGGTTTTTCCCCCAAACAGGCAAGTTTTAAAACTGCCTGCTGTCGTTTACCCCTGGCCGTGCTGAAGTTGGTGGTGAAGGTGTTACGCTGTCCGGATGAGGAGGCGGTAGAGGATGAGGAAGCGGAGTAGGAGGAGTTAGGAACAGGAGGCAGACTGAAGCGCCCTGCAATCCTCGGTGGTGGAAGGACATGCGCCAAATTGCTATCCGCCTCAGGCCCATCCGCCACTGCATTTACCCAATGTGCCGTTAGAGAGATATAACGCCCCTGACCGTGCTTACTGGTCCACGTATCGGTAGTTAGGTGGACCTTGGCACAGATGGCGTTGCGCAGTGCACACCTGATTTTTCCCCCACTTGGTTGTGCAGGGAAGGGATGGCTTGCATGGAAAAGTAGTGGCGGCTGGGCACGACGTACTGTGGGACAGCCACCGACATAAGGTTTTTAAAACTCTGCGTCTCCACCAGACGGAATGACAGCATTTCAAAGGCCAAGAATTTTGAAATGCTGGCATTCAGGGCCAGGGATCGTGGGTGGGTAGGGGGGTACTTCCTCTTCCTCTCAAGTGTTTGGGAGATGGAAAGCTGAAAGCTTCCACGGGACATTGTGGAGATGGTTAGTGACCCAGGTGGTGGTGTTGCGGGGTGGCAGGTGCCGGTATCACTACAGATGTGGATGGAGCGGCCGAGACTGCAGCAGAAGAGGAAGCAGGATGAGCCAGAGACGTTTCTTGGTTTTGAAGGTGTCTACTCCACTGCAGCTCGTGCTTTGCACTTAGATGCCTGATCATGCAGGTTGTGCTCAGGTTGAGAAGGTTTATGCCTCGCTTCAGGCTCTGATTGCACAGGGTACAAACCACTCGTGTCCTGTCATCAGCACATTTTCTAAAGAACTTCCACGCTAGAGAACTCCTTTGAGCTGGCTTTGCTGCGCTCGTTCCCTTGCTGCATTGGGCAGTAGCAGGCGTAGTGTCTAGGGCACGGCCGCTCCGCTTCAGCACCCTGCTCCCTCTTCTGCTGTGCTGGTGGCTCTGTGCGACCACCGCCTCTTCCTCCAAACTACTCAGGTCACCTGCATGACCTTCATTCCACGTGGGGTCGAGGACCTCATCGTCCTCCACATCATCTTCCACCCAGTCTTCACCCCTGCCCTCCTTGTCGGTCTCCACAATTCTGAACGCCGCAGCAGTTGGCACCTGCGTTTCGTCATCATCGGAGACGTGCTGCGATGGTCCTTGCATGTACTCATCTTGAGAAATAAGTGGTTGGCCATCGCTGCACTCAATCTCTTCCACTTCTGGGGCAGGGCTAGGTGGATGGCCCTGGGAAACCCTGCTGACAGAGTCATCAAAAAGAAGAAGAGACTGCTGTATGACTTGGGGCTCAGACTGCTTGCCTGATTTGCAAGGGGGTGAGGTGAAAGACAATTGGACATTGGCTGCAGGTGCCAACTCTGACCTTTCTGCAGTAGACTGGGTGGGAGACAATGTGAAGGAACTGGAGGCACTGTCAGCAACCCAATCTACTATCGCCTGTACTTCTTCAGGCCTCATCACGTCTAGAGGCGCATTATGCCCTACCAAATACTGCTGCAGGTTCTGTCGCCTACTCACACTTGAGGAAGGTGTTTCACTTGTGCGTGTAGCTGGCACAGATCGACCATGTCCTCTCCTTGCAACAGGAGCTCTACCAGCAGCACCACGACCCAGGCCACGGCCCCTATTTGACGGTCTCCTCATATTTCTGTAATTTATGATCTTGCCCTAGAAAGGTGTTTATTGAATAGCGGAACAAAACAACAACAGTATCGCACGGGTGTATCTCACAGTCAAATATGCAAACTATGCCGCAGTTTAATTTTTTTACCCCAAAAGGGTGTATATTGAATAGCGGAATAGGAAAAAGGATAAAAAACGGTGTATCTCACACGTACAAACACAGACTAGGCCCCGATTAAAATTTTTTGTACCCTAAAGGGAGGATGAGGAAGAGGAGTAGGAGGAGTTGGGAACAGGAGGCAAACTGAAGCGCCCTGCAATCCTTGGCGGTGGAAGGAGATGCGCCAAACAAATTTAAAAGGTGTATCTCACACGTACCGATACAGACTATGCCGTAATTTAATGTTTTACACTCCAAAAGGGTGTATATTGAATAGCGGAATAGGAAACATTTTATAATACGGTGTATCTCACACGTACAAACACAGACTAGGCCCCGATTACAATTTTTGTACCCTAAAGGCAGGATGAGGAAGAGGAGTAGGAGGAGTTGGGAACAGGAGGCAAACTGAAGCGCCCTGCAATCCTTGGCAGTAGAAGGAGATGCACCAAACAAATTTAAAAAGGTGTATCTCACATGTACCGATACAGACTATCCCGCAATTTAATTTTTTACACTCAAACAGGGTGTATATTGAATAGCGGAATAGGACAAATTTTACAAAACGGTGTATCTCACACGTACAAACACAAACTAGGCCCCGATTACAATTTTTTGTACCCTAAAGGCAGGATGAGGAAGAGGAGTAGGAGGAGTTGGGAACAGGAGGCAAACTGAAGCGCCCTGCAATCCTCGGCGGTAGAAGGAGATGCGCCAAACAAATTTAAAAAGGTGTATCTCACATGTACCGATACAGACTATCCCGCAATTTAATTTTTTACACTCAAACAGGGTGTATATTGAATAGCGGAATAGGACAAATTTTACAAAACGGTGTATCTCACACGTACAAACACAAACTAGGCCCCGATTACAATTTTTTGTACCCTAAAGGCTGGATGAGGAGTAGGAGGAGTTTGGAACAGGCAGGAGGCAGACTGAAGCACCCTCAAATCCTCGGCAGTATGAGATGCACCCCAAAAATTGGAAAGGTGAATCTCACACGTACCAACACAGACTATCCCGCAATTTAATTGTTTATACCCAAATGTTTTTATTGAATAGCGGAATAGAAAATATTATCAAAAAAAGTGTATGTATCTCACACGTACAGAACCATACTAGGCCCCAATTACTATTTTTTTGTACACCCAAAGGCAGGATGAGGAGTAGGAGGAGTTCGGAACAGGCAGCACCCTCAAATCCTCAGAAGTATGAGATGCACCCCAAAAATTGGAAAGGTGTATCTCACACGTACCAACACAGACTATCCCGCAATTTAATTGTTTATACCCAAAGGTTTTTATTGAATAGCGGAATAGAAAATATTATCAAAAAAAGTGTATGTATCTCACACGTACAGAACTAGACTAGGCCCCAATTACTATTTTTTGTACCCCCAAAGGCAGGATGAGGAGTAGGAGGAGTTCGGAACAGGCAGCACCCTCAAATCCTCAGAAGTATGAGATGCACCCCAAAAATTGGAAAGGTGTATCTCACACGTACCAACACAGACTATCCCGCAATTTAATTGTTTATATCCAAAGGTTTTTATTGAATAGCGGAATAGAAAATATGATATAAAATTGGTGTGATTTATCAATAGCACATGTGAACAGCAGTGTCTTATATCATTCAGCTCTGCTGAAGGCTATGGATGGAAAAAAAAAAATTCCCCTTTTAAGTTTGTAATTTTTAACTAGATTAGTACAGACTATGCCACAATTTAATTTTTTTTAACCCAAGGGTGTATATTGAATAGTGGAATAGAAAAAAGTGTATTATTTTTGAAATCACTCAATAATAGCACATGTGAACACAGCAGTGTATTATCACAGTCAGCACAGCAGCACTGAAGGAAAAACGCTGCACACAGTGACTGATAGAAAAATACTTTTCTCCCTCCTCCTCAGTGGGCAAAAAAGATTGTGTTCACTGCACCCCACACACAGCAAAATCGATGTGGACCAGCTCTGCTGCAGGCTATGGAGGGAAAAAAATTCCCCTTTTAATAATTTTTAACTAGATTAGTACAGACTATGCCACAATTAAATTTTTTTAACCCAAGGGTGTATATTGAATAGTGGAATAGAAAAAAGTGTATAACTTTTGAAATCTCTCAATAATAGCACATGTGAACACAGCAGTGTATTATCACAGTCAGCACAGCACAGCACTGAAGGAAAAACGCTGCACACAGTGACTGATAGAAAAAGACTTTTCTCCCTCCTCCTCAGTGGGCAAAAAAGATTGTGTTCACTGCACCCCACACACAGCAAAATCGATGTGGACCATTGACACCTGCCTATCTCCAGCCTCTCCCTAAAAGGGAGCAAAATCGATTGTAGAACACTGACCCTAAAAATCAGCAGCCTCGCCCTAAAATGCCCTACAACTCTCCCTGCCTAACACACTCCGACCTGTCCCTCAATTCTATCCGGACACAAATTATTTTTGCCTGTCTGTCCCTAATCAGCAGCCAGCACGTATGATGTGTGCTCTGTCCCTGAACTACAGCATAATGACGCAGCGGCGCTCGGTCTCGAACTTATAAAGACTTGGTCACATGCTTCAGATGGCCAATCACAGCTTCTAATACATTTGTAGGCATGGCTGGGATGGCTTAAGGCACACCAGTTAAACGCTTGTTGATTGGCTGTTGAAAGCCCGCCATGAAAAGCGCGCCAATGCATACAAAACCCGGAAATAAAATGACCGAACACGGATTTTTACCCGAACATACAGTAAAGTTTTCGGGTCCGTGTTCGGGTAACAAAAATCCAATTATTCGGTACGAACACGAATAATACAGTCCGTGTTCGCCCAACACTAGTTATGACGTCACTTCCGGTCCCGGCAGTTATAAACACTGCTGTGTATTCGAATGGAGAGCCTGAGATCTTTTTTTTTTTTTTTTTATCTCAGGCTTTCCAGCATAGAGGAGAGATGTGGGGTCTTATACACCTCTCCATAAAGAGAACCTGCCATGCCTTATTCCTATTGCAAGGGATATTTACATTCCTTGTAATAGAAATAAAAAAAGATAAAATAAAAAAAAATTAAGGGAAAGTGTCAAAAAAAAAATAAATAAAATAAAGTAAAATAAGCAATTAAAAAAAAAAAAATTAAAACGCCCCTGTCTCTGCATGCTCGCACGCAGAAGCGAATGCATACGTATGTTGCTCCCGCATATGTAATTGGTGTTCAAAACACACATGTGAGGTATCACCAGAAATGTTAGAGCGAAAACAATGATTCTAGCCCAATACCTCCTCTGTAACTCTAAACAGGCAACCTGTAAAAATGTTTAAAATGTCGCCTATGGAGATTTGTAAGTACCAAAGTGTGGCGCCATTCCACGAGTGTGCGTAGTTTTAAAGCGTGACATATTAGGTATCTATTTACTCAACGTTATATCATCTTTCACATTCTACAAAAAAATCCAGCTAACTTTAGTGGTTTGTTTATTTTTTAATTCATTAATCCGTTTCCCCCCCCCGAAAAAACAGGTTTGAAAAATTGCTCCGCAAATACCGTGTGACATAAAAAGTTGCAACAATTGCCATTTTATTCCCTAGAGTCTCTGTTAGAAACATACATAATGTTTGGGGGTTCTGAGTAATTTTCTAGCAAAAAAAAATGATATATGTAGGAGAGGAGTGCCAGAATAGGCCCATTTTGGAAGTGGTTAATAAAGGCAGGTATCTTGAGATATTACACCATTGGAGACGTTACTCTTTTTCTTCTACATGTGGCTTTTAATATGTGAACTGGAGTAATGAATTGGAGGTGATGTTTGAATTTCCAAGGTGGAGTTTTATTGCCAGTCATGAGAATGAGTGTTAATAAGGTCCAGTGACTGATATTCCAAAAGGAGAGGAATTTGCACTGGACTTTTGGTGTGTTATCTCCAGTGAGAAGAAATGAAGCACTATTTCTAGCACTTTGATGGATATATTTTTTAGCACTTTTATGGACATTTGTTACAGCACTTATTTATTAGTTTATGATAATTTGTTTATGTTAATTTTTTTTGATTTTGTATCATTTGCGCTACTGTGGATTATTATTAGAGTATCCCTGATGATATGTCACCTTTTTTAGTATATTTTACTCACACAGTAGCATCAGTGGAAGTGAGGTTATACAAGTGTGGGATTTATATAGTCTTTGAGCGTAGTGAACATTTCTATTTAATTCTCATTAAAACAATCTTGGGAATATAAAAATGACTATGGTGATGATAGTGTAGTATCGTGCAACATGCTGTGTCCTGGCTTTTATTATTTTAAGTTACAAAAACCAAACACAAACCAAGGTTCCTTCTTGCACTTCTAGGTATACTGACATATAGTAATAGTAGGTCCCAAGAAGTTCTAAAAATCTCTATGACTTAGCCCTATTGGTTTAAATGCATTAGAGAGGGTGGTCTTCAGGCGGGGGCTGCTTTTGTGCTATCTGTGCTATAAACTTAGATTACAGTGAAATCATCTGTGTGGAGACGTCTCTTTCTCTCCCAAAAAAGTAGTATTTAAAGGGTTAGATAACCTTTACAAAAAAATTTCCTTTGCAGGTAAGGGGAGTTTGTAGATAAAAGGAAACTGTGCAGCTTTGACTAAAGTTGAAAAAGCCCTTATTTTAGGTGTAGGCCATTGACATACCTTCCAAAGCCTGACTGGAATACTCCCAGGATGTTGCTAAGCAAGGCCTAGTCGTTACTGCTCACCTCCACCATCACAGGAGGAAGCTTTTCCTCTGATTCAAACCCCTGCACATGTGCTTTCTCTCCACTGCAGTAGCTCTGAGCTCAGCATTTGAGAGCTCACTCCTGTGATAAGAAGAGAATAAGAAGATAAAGTCTATAGAAGTAGGCCTTGACAACTAAAATTATCTAAAAAGGTTCATTGATAACATCATAATAATTTGTCAATGAGGAAGAGAAGAGCTAGAAGAATTTATTGCGAATATAAATCAAAATGACAAAAATATCAAACTAACATGGAGCATCAATAAAAAGGAAATCCAAAGTTTGGATTTGAATATAAAACAAGAAGGAGGGAAATGAATTACAGAGACCCACTTTAAAACAACTGCCCATAATCACACAGGACAGCTGTCATCATAACGCTTGGCTGCTCAACATCCCAAAAGGACAACTGATGAGGCTAAAGAGAAAATGCAGGAATAAAGGAGATTTCCTGGAGCAAGGGGAAGATATGAAGAGAATGTTTTTACAGAAATTATATAAAAGGGCACAGTGACCAATGGCTCATGAAAGTTCCCAATCGCCGTTTGCTATCGTGACTTATCCGATCATGTGACCCCCATGACAGCCAATCAATTTATGACACACATTGGTTGTTTTAGCTGTATTAGCTATATACTTGGATAATTAAGCCTATACATACCACCGATATCTATCGCTCACTACGCAATTTTTCTCATGCCTGGGATAGATTGGATTGTAGTTTATGCTGGACATATATAGTCACATATGCATATGTTACATACTGACTTAGTGTATTTTACGCAGGCCTGGGATAAATTAGATTGTAGTATATGCTGGACACACATAGTCGCATATAGTCGCATATGTCACATACCGACTTAGTGTACGTTACTCATGCCTGGGATAGATTAGATTGTAGTATTTGCTGGACACACATAGTCGCATATGTCACATACCGACTTAGTGTATATTACACAGGCTGGACACACATAGTCGCATATGTCAAATACCAACTTAGTGTACATTACACTAGCTTGGGGTAGATCGGTTTGTAGTGTATGCTGGGTACATATATACCACTCATTATGCAATTTTTTTCATGTCTGGGATAGATTGGATTTTAGTATATGCTGTACATACTTAGACGCATATGTCACATACCAACTTAGTGTACATTACCCAGGCCTGGGATAGATTGGTTTGTAGTGTATGCTGGGTACACGTAGTCGCATTGTCACATATAGACTCAGTGTACACTACATAGGTCACCGATATCCATTGCTCATGCCTCTATTGAGTGCTTCGGCACTCTTGAATTCATCTGTCTGTCTAAACATTGGAGACAAGAGGGACAAGGTATACATGTTTGATATATCTGGACATTTTGCAATATGTCACTTGCTCTATGAGATATTGTAATATCTTGGATAATTGATATATATTGCAATTAACTGATTACAATATTCAGTATTTCCCTATCTGGATCCCCCTATCTTTGCTACCTCTAGTTCCTATTTTATACATATTTGGTATATATTGATTAGAATCCATGCCACATAGTCTAGTTAGATTAGATACATTGACATAATTAGGGGGGGCGGAGCCGGCCGGCGAGAGAGATGGACGCTTAGCTGCACAGCTCCTCGCTAAGCAGTCACACCGGAGCGAATCTACAAGTCGAGGGTCAGACTTTCACCATTCCGCTTCTACTACACAATGGCTGGACGTCAGCAGCACATTCCGGGGAAGAAGAGGGGGAAGAATAAGCCTGGTAAGATGTTGAATTTCTTCCTTCCCGCGGGCGGGCCGCGCAGCCAAGATGGCGCCGGCCCCTCTGGTAGTGGAGCCTCGCTGTCCGCTCTGCCAGCTCCTGCTCGCACTGTGCCTCCACTCACGGCGGGGGATGCCGAAGCTGCTGAGGACTCTCGGGGGGAGATGAATAACACCTCTACCCCTCGCTCTCCTTGTGCCAGCCCTGCTAAATCTAAAATGAGACTACTGCCTGCAGACGGAGACAGGGTCTCAGGGGACCCTGTGGATGATACATTGGAGTTTCATGATACCATCTCATCTTTCCCCACTAAAGGCCTCCCTGTCATGGACTCCCTATTGAAAGACATGATGGTGTCCCTCAGGAGCTCCATACATTCGGACATGCTACAACTTATGTCCCAGTGCAATAGGGCTGTAAAGGCAGTAGACACGAGGGTGGAAAAAATCGAAAACAAGATGGGAGAATTTGCGGACACCTTTAATAATATGGTGGACGCACACAACGAACACGATGATGATATCACTTGGCTTAAATCGAAAGTCGCGGATCTTGAAGATCGCTCGCGACGCAACAACATAAAGATCAGGGGGATCCCTGAATCGGTTAAACCTCAGGAGCTAACGGACTACCTTACTTCACTAATGCAGGAAGTCCTTCCAGACGTCCCGCTCTGTGACATGGCTATTGACCGCATACATAGGTTGCCTAAACCGAAACACATTGCCGCCTCACTGCCCCGGGACACCATTGCACGGATTCATTTTTTCACCGTGAAAGAAAAATTTATGTCTCTGGTTAGGAGGGGTACAAACCTTCCACCCGCTTTAAACAACCTATCCTTCTATGCAGACCTCTCGGCTCATTGACATAATTATCTTTGGACTAGATTTGTGACATGTGGTATTTATATGTCTTTCTTGTCTTGCTCTTTGTCCGTGTTTACATTGATATGTATATTTTCTACTTTTTCTCGGTATCCACATTTCCAGCCACCCCATAGATTTTCGATCTTTAAAAAAAAATTTTGTTTTTAAGTGGGTATGGTTGGCCCTGTGGATATATAGGGGTGTCAGAATATTTTACAATTTATCTATGGCACATATCCCTTGTTGTTTTGTATGTGTATAACTTATTTTGTTTTTATTTGATTGTACAATTTTTTCACCTCCATACACCATACAATCTTTCCTTCACATGTATGTTTTAGTCTTCTTTTACATTTATTTTTATTTTCAAGGATAATTTATATTTTTTGAAATATTGATTCATTATATTGTCACATTTCACATATTGTGATTAGTTACATAATATTATTTGCATATATGTGCTAAGATTTTGTTTCTTGTTCACCGATATTTGGATGTATTCGTGGTGCATGTGCATCACCTGCACTTTAGAGAATGGTCCGCCTCTTTATTGTATCACCTGTTGTTAATTTAGACATCTGTATATAAATAGAGATGTGTTGCTGACCTTTCTTTGTAATGATTAAGCACACTTGCTAGTGTGTGAAACGCGTCTACCTGTTGTTTGCCACATTGGGATGTTCGGTTAATAAATCAGAATTTTGATGATACCTGGAGTGCAGCCATTTCTTCTATATTGATTGTCTGCGGAGGCGTGCACCTGTACATCATCAGGCTTCTTGATTCACCTGGAGCAGTGAGTCTTCATTGTCTTTGCAATCACGGTGGTCACGTGGCCATAAGCCCCACTCCACCCCACCTCCCGACATAGCAAACCCCATAAAGGGCAAGCGGCAGTCGGCGCCAAGGGGTTAAATAAATTGTACACACTTCTGTATTGCTCCCCTATCTCTTTTTTCATCCTAGTAGCTTGCTCACATTTTATGTACTTTCTACATAAACCAATCATGGTTATATCAAATCAATAAGTGGAGAGCTACAAATCAAAATCTTACAAAAGATACCAAAAATAAATCAATAAATATCATCCACTTGTGCTAAAATAATAGTACTGTGCAAATTACTGCGTGTTCCTTTTACAAACTTATTAATAATATCAAGCAGAAAAAAGAAAACTTTTTCTTCAAGCTGGAAAATAAATATTCTTCCGTGATGATATATATTTTCATCACAAGTCGCTTATGGTCACTCAGTAGGTCCAGCAATTTGGGCCCCTTTTACAAACATAAATAATATCAAGAATTGTGTTGTCCTTTGTGCTGGAAAATAAATATTTGTCCATAAAAATTAATATAATACACCACAAATCAGTCTGTCCTCCATCTTACAGTTACTTTTAACCCAGGCTTTGCTCTTACCTTGATATGTTGACCTTTGCATTACATAAAAGCCTTTCTCCAAAAGGGGTTGAATCATGTCCTCCGCCACTCTGTATCACCTCTCTGGATTTTGTTAATGTTAGTGTGCATCAAACATCAAAGCACACCAGTGAATCACATGTTTATCATCTATCCATTGATCAAAAGCATTAAAACAAGCACCACTACTCTCTGCTAGTATAAACCGGTTACTTCCTGGTGTAATTGATAACATAATGTGGCTCTGCCCAGATAAGTCATTTCATGTGACTTCATCAGAGGCTCATGATTGGGTAACATCTAGGTGATTTTTGTCCTTGTCTGTTTTATTGCCAAGGTTACCCAGGCCCTATTTTAATGCAATTAAATATCTAGTGTACATATATACTTCTATTTATATTAGAATTTAAAATGCTCGATTGTATTAAATATTTTAAAACCACCTATCACAACAGTATTTTTTTGTATAAAAGAGATTCTACAACAACCTATATTTAATATTACATACAGTGTACTCAATACAAAGTAATTTGTATTCGCGCCATCCATTGTTCATTTTATATAAATGCACCCTCAATATCTTGATTGATAAGTCATTATTAAAACAATTGACATTAATAAATTCTACACTAAGTCCCTTTGACATCAGTGTTGTTAATTCATAGATCCATTTTTTTTTATTTAGATCTTTTATTGTAATAAGTCCCCTGTTTCTTATACTTTTCAATTCCCCAAAACTGAAGTGCTCAGAAATGCATTGCAATGGCTCCCTCCCATCCTTCAGGTGTGAATTCAGGTCCAGCTGCTCCATGCTGTCATTCACTCCACTGCGAGTATCTGCTGTCAGCTCACTAGCTTACACTGGCATTCAGGCTGTGTGTGGATGCCACTGTGGATCTCCATCTTCTTGGGAGCTATAATATATGACCTTAGGCTGATTTTACCTATGTTACATTCATGTGAGTTGATTGTTAGAAATTTGTTTATTATTCTAAATTCCTAATTTGGCACAATAGAAATTATGTTATTAACACAAGCTTGCAAATATTTGATTTTTATGATTAATCACAAGTAATACATTTGTGGGAAAGAGTTTTGTGTGGCTTACTCAGTAATGTGTAATTTTAGAGCTGAGCTGTAACAATCCAACAATCCAGAGATATTCTTTAGTAAGGTATTTAAAAAAACGGGGGCAGTTGGTCAGAAATATTTTTGAAGTAAAACGATTATAGTGGATATGTCACATACCTAGTCAGAGGCCAGAGTGCTAAGAGGGCTCCCCTTGTGGCTAAGTGCAGAGCACCCCTGAAGGTGTTAACAGGAGATGCTACACCCAAAGAAGCATGGGTTGCCAGCTGTAGTCGCCTGAAGGGCTGATGACGATGTTCACCAGATGATGGACGGTTGAGCAGGATGAGCTGCAGGGCAGGTGTTCCTCAGAAGTACCTGGCTGTACTTGACAACAGGGCAAGACAGGAAGCAAGGTCAGGAACCAGGCCAGTAGTCATGCACAGAGGGTCAACCAGAAGCTGAAGCAGAATCAAGAACAAGCCAAGGTCATACACAGGTGATCAGGTAGCAGCACAGTCAGACGAGCAAGCCAACATCATTCACAGGTAATCAGGCAGCAGAAGAGTCAGTAGACAAGTCAGGTGTCAGAGCCAGGGCTGGAGACAAGACAGGTCAAAGGCAAGCAGGGTCGGTAACAGGAAATTCAATAATAGCATACACAGGAACACAGGGGGCTGATGATCATCCAGCAACCTGTAGACCAGACTGCTGGCTTTAAATAGGCCATTGGGAGCCAAGATCTGTCATGTATTGTGTATGCCATGCTGTACACCATGATGCATTCACACGGGCGTGCAGCCAAGCACCCGCACACAACATCTGTGTGCATTTCTGCGAAAGTAAATGTGGCCATGCTGAGTATTGGCAGATGTGCCAGTTCTTTTGCGATTCATTCTCTGATAGGAATGCAGTTAAAAGTGAAGGAAATAGTCAGAGAGCTACAGTATGTTCTTATACAATAATCAACAATAAAGCTAGTTAGTTGGAATCTGTGTGTAGTTGTACAGTAAACCCCCCTCCATTGCGGGGGTTACGTTCCCGACCCAGCCGCAAAAAGTGAAATTCCGCGAAATAGAAAAACCCTATTAAAATGCATTGTAGGCATGTTTTTTTACTGTCACTGTACGTGTAAAAGCATTTTAAGGTCTTTTAACACACTTTTAAAACAATAGAAACGAATTTAAACACATAAAAGATACTAAGAGACAGAGCAAGAGCTGTGAAAAACACAAAAATATTTCATTTTTAATGATTTATATAGTAAAATAACATTACAAAAAAAAACGCGAATTACCGGGACCGCAAAAACTGAACCGCGATGGAGCGGGGGATTACTGTATATTCTCAATTATAATTCATCATAGCTATGCGTATATGTTTAAAATATACACTCACTTTATTAGGTACACCTGTTCAATTGCTTGGTAACACAAATTGCTAATCAGCCAATCATGTGGCAGCAACTCAATGCATTTGGGCATCTAGATGTGGTGAAGACGACTTGGTGAAGTTCAAACCACGCATCAGAATGGGGAAGAAAGTGTATTTTGGTCATTTTGAACGTGGCATGGTTGTTGGTGCCAGACTGGCTGCTCTGATTATTTAAAAAACTGCTGGTCCACTGTGATTTTCATGCACAACCATCTCTAGGGTTTTCAGAGAATGGTCTGAAAAAGATAAAATATCCAGTGAGTGGCAGTTGTGTGGACAAAAATGTCTTGTTGATGTCAGAGGTCAGAGAAGAATGGGCAGACTGGTTCGAGATGATAGAAAGGCAACAGTAACTCAAAAAAACACTTGTTACAGCAAAGGTATGTAGAATACCATCTCTGAATGCACAACACATTGAACTTTGAAGCAGATGGGCTACAGCAGCAGAAAACCACATCGGGTGCCAGTCCTGTCAGCTAAAAACAGGAAACTGAGGCTACAATTCGCACAGGCTCACCATCCGATGATCTCAATTTCACCTCCTCCATTCAGATGTTAGGGTCAGAATTTGGTGTAAACAACAAAAAAGCATGGATCCATCCTGATTTGTATCAACAGTTCATGCTGGTGGTGTAATGGTGTGGGGGATATTTTCTTGGTGTACTTTGGGCCCCTTAGAACCAATTGAGCATTGTTTAAAGCGGAGTTCCGGGCACAGAATCGTTTTTTTTTTTTCAATCTCCCCCTAACAATCACCCTTACACATCGATAAATCCGCTAATCCTGGTTAGAATGGTGAAATAATGAGTTTGCAAGAATAAAATCTTACTTTATATAATTTCTGATGTGCGGCGCCATCTTTGTTGTGGATTGCCGAGTCCGTTGTGGGGAAATGTCTTCCCTTCTTCCTGATTCCAGTGGGCGTAGGCCTGTGAGTCAAGAAATGAGAACAGTGGTCGGCCGCCCATGTGACTGCAAAGTGCATCATGGGAGGGCCGAGGAAGAGCTCCCAGGACGCATTGCGGCAGGAAGTGACGAGGAGAGCCGAGGCACAGGAGGGAGGAAGTCCTTTGAAAGGTGAGTATACAAACCTCTGTAAACAGGTAAGTGAAAAAAAAAAAACTATGGGAATATCCAATTCTGACTCAGCGGAGAGTAAGGAATACAATGCAGTAATTATTAGAAATTGAATCTTGTGCCCGGAACTCCGCTTTAAATGCCACCGCCTACCAGAGTATTTTTGCTGACCATGTCCATCCCTTTATGACTACAGTGTACCCATCTTCTCAAGGCTACTTCCAGCAGGATAATGCACCATGTCACAAAGCTCAAATCATCTCACCACTGCTTTCCTGAACATGACAATGAGGTCACTGTACTCCAATGGCCTCCACACTCACCAGATCTCCACCCAATAGAGCACCTTTGGGATGTGTTGGAATGGTAGGCTCACATCATGGATGTGCAGCCGACAAATCTGCAGCAACTACGTGATGCTATCATGTCAGTATGGACCACAATCTCTGAGGAATATTTCCAACACCTTGTTGAATCTATGCCATGAAGAATTAAGGCAGTTCTGAAGCCAAAAGGGGGTCCGACCCGATACTAGCAAGGTGTACCTAATAATGAAAGTTTTTTTTTTTCAGAATTGTCGCTCTTTTTTTGTTTATAGTGCAAAAAATAAAAATCACACAGGTGATCAAATACCACCAAAAGAAAGCTCTATTTGTGGGGAAAAAAGGACATCAATTTTATTTTGGTACAGTGTCGCATGACCAGGCAATTTTCCGTTAAAGTAATGCCCCATACACACGTGCAGATTATCTGCAGACTTACCAAAACCATATAATATGAGGTCAAACCTAAACACTTTCAATTTGTATGCAATCCGGCAGGCCCTTGCACTACATAGAAAAGGTAAGTCTGCAGACAAAAGTCTGCAGATAATCTGCACGTGTGTATGGGGCATAACGCAGTGCCGAATCGTAAAAAAATGGCCTGGTCATTAAGAGGTTAAAACCTTCCTGTCCAGAAGTGGTTAAAATAGTGCCTGGGGGGGTCCCCTAAAAGTGACTGTAAAGTCTTTTTTGTTTAATAACAAACATGTTATACACCTGCTCCTCTGCAGTTTGTATTGCACAGAGCAGCCTGGGTCCTCCTCTTCTTGGGTCCCTTGTTACTGCTCCTTGCCCTCCCTCCTGCGTGCTATGCAGCTTGCTATGGGGGCACCCAAGCCGAGCTTCAGCTCTGTGTGTCCATTCAGACACGAAGCAGCCGTTTGGCCCCATCCCCTCTCTCTCATAATTGGCTAACTGACATTGATTGACAGCGCCCTGGCTGTCTCTCAGCCAATCAGGACAGAGAGTCCCGGACAGCCCATGGACTCGTGGACATTGCTGGGGCAAAGGTAAGTATTAGGGGCTGCTGGGGGCTACTACACCCAGAAGGTTTTTTTATCTTAATGCATAGAATACATTAAGATAAAAAACCTTCTGACTTGACAACTCCTTTAATGTGCCTGTAAAGTGGCACATCTGTAGCATGCATTAAACATGCTACAGCAAAAATGACATTTCTAAAGAAAAAAAAAAAGTCAAATCATATTTAAAATGGCTCATGGTAACAATTGCCGGCTCCCAGCTATTAAAAAATTAAAAAAAATAAATAAATAGCGTAGGGTTCCCCTTAAAACCCATACCAGAACCGGAGAGCCTGGTATGGACTGGAGGGGGAGACCCCGTGCCATTTTTTTCTTAATAGCCGGGACCTGGCCATTGTAACCACGAGTCATTTTAAATATGATTTGACTTTTTTTTTTACTTAGAAATGTCATTTTTGCTGTAGCAAGATCTATACATGCTACAGATGCACCACTTTACAGGCAAATTAAGGGTACCCCCAGGCACTATATTTAAAGGAATTTTTCATTTTTACTGTTGCACTTGTAAGCATTTTTAAAGTTACTGCTCTTAAAAAAAAATCTTTTTTATAATTTTCTTTTTATTGATTCATGCCCCCCCCCCCCCTCCAGTGCCCAGACCCCCATACCACTTTAATGGGCAATTACTTGTATATAAGCCTTCAAAAGGGGAACTTTTGATTTTTCCTCTTCGGCTTTCATAGAGAGAGAGGCTCTCATTCTCTCTCACACAGCCTAAGATACATCTTTCTTTTTTACTTAGAAGGCAAGAAGTACTTGCTATAGAACAGACATGTTTCTGTGAGTTTGTCACATTTTCCTAGACATAAACATGTTTTTCTAGCTTTTGTTTTATTTATTTTATATTTAGCTTACATAGAACTGTTATATTTGTTTTACTTTTTGGATTTATTTTGTATTTTGATGCCATTGTGTAATAACAATAAAATCAAACTTTGTTTGAAATCAGCTGGCCAGCTCATCACATTTATAAGGGCTCTTTCACACGGCCGCTCCGTGTGTCCGCAAATCATCCTATTTTTTTGCGGATGATTTGCGGACATAATGTAAGTGAATGGCACTGCGGATGTCAGCGGAATACCATCTGCTGACATCCGATTTTCCTCCTTTCAGTTCTGTTCCGTTTTTGCAAATGGAACAGAACCCTATTTTTTCTTCCGTGTAAAAAACGTAAAGGAAGGAAAATCGGATGTCAGCGGTGTCATCCGCTGACATCCGCAGTGCCATATACTTACATTATGTCCGCATATCATCCGCAAACGGATGGGATGATATGCGGGCACACGGAGCGGATGACAGAAATGTCATCCGCTCCGTGGAAAAAAAAAAAAAAAGTCCCGCAGCGGACCTTTCACACGGAGGGGCCGTGTGAAAGAAGCCTATCGCATTCTCCTTAAACTGGAATTCCACCCAAAAGTGGAAGTTCTACTTTAAGGACTTCTGACTCCTGACATTCCACGTTTGGCATGCCATTTTTTTTTGGGGGGGGGGGGGGAGTGGGTACCTAGTTTTGACAGGTACCCAGCTCCCACTTCCACTAGGTGGCTCAAGCGGAATTTCTCCTCTTTCCCTCCCTCCCTGCAATCTTCTGGGACACATCACAGGTCCCAGAAGATTGCCCAGCCATTCAGGACGCGCAGCGCGACTCGTGCATGTACAGTGCGCACCCAGCTGTGAAACCGCAAGCTGTCACAGCCGGGTGACCACACTAGTGATGCAGGCACCGGGGAGAAGAGAGGGGGAGAACCGAGGCTTCGGTCGGCCGCATCGCTGGATCGTGGGACACGTGAGTGTGTGTTTTATACAGTAAAAGTCAGCAGCTACACTTTTTGTAGCTGCTGACTTTTAATAAACACAGAAACGTCTTGAACTCTGCTTTAGGGCCCTGTTCACACTGGTGCGACATACTCCCTGACTTTGTCGCATAACATTTATAAATCAGTGGTTCCCTATGAGTGCCGTCTTACTTGGTCAGACACAAGTCAGTCCAACTTTGAAAAAGGTTCCTGCACTACTTTGGTCCGGCTTTGGTCCATTTTCAGCCCATTCAATACCACAAAAGTCGGATCAAAGTCAGATCATCTTCTTAACTGATCCGACTTGTGACATGCTATTTATGTTTTGAGGATCTTAAAGGGGAACCCCATGACAAAGTTTAAAAAAAATAGTGAGGGGTCCCTCCCAAATTCCATACCAGGCTCTTAGGTTAGGTCTGGTCTAGATTTTAAGGGGAACCCCCACTCCAAAATAAAAAACAAAAACAGCATACCAGACCCTTATCAGAGCATGAAGACTGGCAGGTCAGGAAGGGGGGGGGGATGGGCAACATGCCCTTAACATGGGGGGGGGGCTTTGGAGCAGGGGGGCTCTGCACCCCCCACCCCAAAGCACCTTGTCCCAATATTGATGGGGACAAGGGCCTCTTCCTGACAACCCTGGGCTGTGGATGTGGAGGTCTGTGGGCAGGGGGCTTATCGTAATCTGGAAGCCCCCTTTAACAAGTGGGCCTCCAGATCCCGGCCCCCCATGTGAATGAGCATGGGATACATTGTACACCCACCCATTCACCCAAAAATGTGTAAAAAATAAATAAATACAGTACACAAGTTTTTGACAAAATCCTGTATTAAAATTAAAAATATCCCACGTCGTAGCTCCATTTATTCTTTTGATGTCTTTTCCCTCAGTCCCCCCCCCCCCCCCCCTGCCGGTTCTTCTCCCTCCGCTGCTGATAGATTCTTCCTCCAGTTCTTCTCCCTCCGTTGACGCTAGCTCCTGCAGTTGTGCCACCTGTGTTCTCTGCCTGTTCTTATATAGCCATGGGGCGTGGTCATCTGGTGACGTCATTCGGAGACCTGGACTGAAAGGGGGGGTTACGCCATTTTTTTTTTTTAATTTATTTTGACATGGGGTTCCTCCCTCAAAATTCATACCAGACTCAAAAGGCCTCAAATCAGATCCCAATCCTTAAAGTCACATGGAAGTCAGACATGAAGTCATAGGGCAAAGTCGGATTTGAAGTCGTCCGACTTCCATGATAGAGCAGTGAGAACCGGGCCTAACACATTTATTTATTATGGGCAGGGCCAATCCTAGGCTCACAGATGCCTGCATGCAGGAATATTTCTGGTGCCCCCACATGGCTGTGGTCATCTTACTAACTCTTCCCCTTTACAAATGTTTCAATGGCAATGACTCAAACACAGAGATGCTCCTCTAAGGAATTCTCAATACCCTGGGATCCTCCCATGATCTCTTTACAATAAACAAAATAAAGGAAGAGAAGCAGAGTACTCCAATGGGACCTGGAGGGGGTTTCTCTAATGGACACAGAGAGGGCCTCTGTTAGAGAGTCTGTTAGAGAGAGCCCCCACCAGGCCCCATTAGAGACTACACTAGGGAAGTTTTGTCACGTTTTGGGGGTTTGTATTGGATATGTGCAAAAGAGATATCACACAAATACCTAAAAGTATAACATTTATTAAAAGTAATGACAGATACAGATAAAGATAAAGACAATATAACAAGAATACTTAACTAAAGTTGCTTGTTTCCACGGAGTGCCCCTTAAAGGCGTGGACAGGTAATCAAGCCAGACGCTTGAATGTTGCATGATTCTGCTCTGGAGATGGGACCAAACTCTTAGCAGCTTGGGCAGTGGTATTAAGACTTGTGTAAGGAACAGTGGCGGCCGGCCCATAGGGGGCGCAGGGGCGCCGCCCCCCCCCCCCCAAAAAAAAAGAAAAAGAAAAAAAAAAAGATTTAAAAAAAAAAAAAAATTTTGCCCACAAGGGGCGCCCGTCTCATTGGTGCCTATGGGGGTGGGGTTTTCCAGCCGCAGAGGCGCCGATAGACGGCCTTCTGGGGCGTAACTGTAGCGCAGAGCTCTGCGCTACACCACCCCCCTTTTGGCGTCCGCCGCATTGGTGCCGATGGGGGGTGGGGTTTTCCACCAGCAGAGGCGCCAATTGGCGGCCTTCTGGGGCGTAACTGTAGCGCAGAGCAATGCGCTACACCACCCCCTTTTGTGATGTCTTGGATCATGATTGGTCCAGACTCCAGCCTGGACCAATCATGATTCAGGACATCCATGGTGACCTCGTTGGGGGCGGTGCCGGTGCGTGCATCAGTCACTCACCGTCACCGCCCGGTCACTTTCCCGCCGCAGCCCGCCGCAGAAGAGGAGTCGCGAGGAGGGGAGAAGCCGCCGCCGGGAGCCGAGCAGAAGAGGACGGACGTCGGAGTCGCGAGGAGGGGAGAAGCCGCCGCCGGGAGCCGAGCCGTCACCAGGTAAGTGCCTATTTCACCACCTGCGCCATGCCTATTCCACCACCTGCGCCATGCCTGCGCCATGCCTGTGCCATGCTTATTCCACCACCTGCGCCATGCCTGTGCCATGCCTATTCCACCACCTGCGCCATGCCTGTACCATCTGTGCCATGCCTATTCCATCACCTGTGCCATGCCTGTACCATGCCTATTCCACCACCTGCGCCATGCCTGTACCATCTGTGCAATGCCTATTCCACCACCTGTGCCATGACCTTACCATCACCTGTGCCATGACCTTACCATCACCTGTGCCATGCCTGTACCATCTGTGCCATGCCTATTCCACCACCTGTGCCATGACCTTACCATCACCTGTGCCATGCCTATTCCATCACCTGTGCCATGCCTGTACCATCTGTACCATGCCTATTCCATCACCTGCGCCATGCCTGTACCATCTGCGCCATGCCTATTCCACCACCTGTGCCATGCCTGTACCATCTGTGCCATGCCTATTCCACCACCTGTGCCATGCCTGTACCATCTGTGCCATGCCTATTCCACCACCTGCGCCATACCTGTGCCATGCCTATTCCACCACCTGCGCCATGCCTGTACCATCTGTGCCATGCCTATTCCATCACCTGTGCCATGCCTGTGCCATGCCTATTCCACCACCTGTGCCATGCCTGTACCATCTGTGCCATGCCTATTACACCACCTGTGCCATGCCTGTGCCATGCCTATTCCACCACCTGCGCCATGCCTGTACCATCTGTGCCATGCCTATTCCATCACCTGTGCCATGCCTATTCCACCACCTGCGCCATGCCTGTACCATCTGTGCCATGCCTATTCCACCACCTGTGCCATGACCTTACCATCACCTGTGCCATGACCTTACCATCACCTTTGCCATGCCCGTACCATCTGTGCCATGCCTATTCCACCACCTGTGCCATGCCTGTACCATCTGTGCCATGCCTATTCCACCACCTGCGCCATACCTGTGCCATGCCTATTCCACCACCTGCGCCATGCCTGTACCATCTGTGCCATGCCTATTCCATCACCTGTGCCATGCCTGTGCCATGCCTATTCCACCACCTGTGCCATGCCTGTACCATCTGTGCCATGCCTATTCCACCACCTGCGCCATGCCTGTGCCATGCCTATTCCACCACCTGCGCCATGCCTGTACCATCTGTGCCATGCCTATTCCATCACCTGTGCCATGCCTGTGCCATGCCTATTCCACCACCTGCGCCATGCCTGTACCATCTGTGCCATGCCTATTCCACCACCTGTGCCATGACCTTACCATCACCTGTGCCATGACCTTACCATCACCTGTGCCATGCCTGTACCATCTGTGCCATGCCTATTCCACCACCTGTGCCATGACCTTACCATCACCTGTGCCATGCCTATTCCATCACCTGCGCCATGCCTGTACCATCTGCGCCATGCCTATTCCACCACCTGTGCCATGCCTGTACCATCTGTGCCATGCCTATTCCATCACCTGTGCCATGCCTGTGCCATGCCTATTCCACCACCTGCGCCATGCTTGTACCATCTGTGCCATGCCTATTCCATCACCTGTGCCATGCCTATTCCACCACCTGCGCCATGCCTGTACCATCTGTGCCATGCCTATTCCACCACCTGTGCCATGACCTTACCATCACCTGTGCCATGCCTGTACCATCTGTGCCATGCCTATTCCACCACCTGTGCCATGCCTATTCCACCACCTGTGCCATGACCTTACCATCACCTGTGCCATGCCTATTCCATCACCTGAGCCATGCCTGTACCATCTGTGCCATGCCTATTCCACCACCTGTGCCATGACCTTACCATCACCTGTGCCATGCCTATTTCATCACCTGTGCCATGCCTATTCCACCACCTGTGCCATGACCTTACCATCACCTGTGCCATGCCTATTCCATCACCTGTGCCATGCCTGTACCATCTGTGCCATGCCTATTCCATCACCTGCGCCATGCCTGTACCATCTGTGCCATGCCTATTCCACCACCTGTGCCATGACCTTACCATCACCTGTGCCATGCCTATTCCATCACCTGTGCCATACCTGTACCATCTGTGCCATGCCTATTCCATCACCTGCGCCATGCCTGTACCATCTGTGCCATGCCTATTCCACCACCTGTGCCATGCCTGTACCATCTGTGCCATGCCTATTCCATCACCTGTGCCATGCCTATACCATCTGTGCCATGCCTTTTCCATCACCTGTGCCATGCCTGTACCATCTGTGCCCTGCCTATACCATCACCTGTGCCATGCCTGTACCATCACCTGTGCCATGCCTGTACCATCTGTGCCATGCCTATTCCATCACCTGTGCCATGCCTATACCATCTGTGCCATGCCTATTCCATCACCTGTGCCATGCCTGTACCATCACCTGTGCAATGCCTGTACCATCACCTGTGCAATGCCTATTCCATCACCTGTGCCATGCCTGTACCATCACCTGTGCCATGCCTGTACCATCTGTGCCATGCCTATTCCATCACCTGTGCCATGCCTATACCATCTGTGCCATGCCTATTCCATCACCTGTGCCATGCCTGTACCATCACCTGTGCAATGCCTATTCCATCACCTGTGCCATGCCTATACCATCACCTGTGCCATGCCTATTCCACCACCTGTTCCATGCCTATACCATCTGTGCCATGCCTTTTCCATCACCTGTGCCATGCCTGTACCATCTGTGCCATGCCTATACCATCACATGTGCCATGCCTGTGCCATGACCTCAAAGTCATGCAATTTTTTTACCGCGTTTTTTGCCGTGAAGCAATACCTATTACATTTTTGTTTTTGCGCCCCCCCCCCCCCCCCCAAAAAATTTTGAGCACCAGCCGCCACTGGTAAGGAATATACCACCCCCAAGCCAAATCCCTTTGCAATATGACCCCTCAAGGACTTGACCAGTTAACAATAACATTCCTTTGGTATATGGTAAAGCTATGCTTATGTCCTTATATAGCTCCTTGACCAGAATTTGGAGGCCTAGAATGCATTAGTGAGCCACTTTATTAATAAGGAAATATGTAATATGCAATTTCCATAACAGGGGTCTAATGGGACCCAGAGTGGGGTCTCACTAACAGAGGTCCTCTTGGTGTCCATTAGAGAGTCTGTTAGAAAGAGATGGTCAGAGACTGCAGACATGATACAAGAGATGGTCAGAGACTGCAGACACGATACAGGACATGGTCAGAGACTGCAGACATACTACAGGAGATGGTCTGAGACTGCAGACATACTACAGGAGATGGTCTGAGACTGCAGACACGACAAAAGGGATGGTCAGAGACTGCAGACATAATACAGGAGATGGTCAGAGACTGCAGACAAGATATAGGAGATGGTGAGAAACTGCAGACACAATACAAGAGATGGTCAGAGACTGTAGGCCCGATACAAGAGATGGTCAGAGACTGCAGGCACGATACAAGAGATCGTCAGAGACTGCAGACATGCTACAAGAGATAGTCAGAGACTGCGGGCATGATACAGGAGATGGTCAGAGACTGCAGACGTACTAAAAGAGAAGGTCAGAGACTGCAGACACGATACAAGAGATGGTCAGAGACTGCAGACACAATACAAGAGATGAACAGAGACTGCAGGCATAATACAGGAGATGGACAGAGACTGTGGACATGATACTGGAGATGGTCAGAGATTGTAGACATACTGCAAGAGATGCTCAGAGACTGTGGACATGATACAAGAGATGGTCAGAGGCTGCAGACATGATACAAGAGATGGTCAGAGACTACAGACATGATACAGGAGATGGTCAGAGACTGCAGATATACTACAGGAGATGGTTAGAGACTGCAGACATGAGAAAAGAGATGGTCAGAGACTGCAGACATGATACAACAGATGGTTAGAAACTGCAGACATGATGCAGGAGATGGTCAGAGACTGCAGACATAATACAGGAGATGGTCAGAGGCTGCGGGCATGATACAGGAGATGGTCAGAGACTGCAGGCGTGATACAGGAGATGGTCAGGGACTGTGGACATGACACAGGAGATGGTCAGAAACTGGAAAGGGATGGTCAGAGATTGCCATTCCAGGCTGCCTCTCACAAAAGATCACTCTAATCGTACGCTGGATTATTAGGCTTCAACTCACAGGGAAGAGAACACCTGTAGATCAATTCTGATTGAGAAGTTTTTTATGAACATATAGATGTATTATTTACCTGCCCCCAACCCAGTTTGTGTCACAGATGATGGTTACATGGTGGGCACACCACTCCGCATTACATGGTGGGCACTGCACATTACACAGATGGCACATCACTCCACATTACATGGTGGGCACAGCACATTACACAGATGGCACACCAATCTGCATTACATGGTGGGCACAGCACATTACATGGAGGGCATTGTACAGCGCATTACATGGTGGCCACATTACATTACATTGTGGGAACAGCACATGATGTCATGGGCACAGCACGATACATGGTGGGCATGGTAGTGCCTCATTACACAGTGGGCACTAAACAGCACAGCACATGACATGGTGGGCATAGCACATGACATGGGGGGCACAGCACATGACATTGTGGGAATTTCACAGCACATGGCATGGTGGGCATAGCACAGCACATGACATGGTGAGCACAGCACATTACATGGTGGGCACAGCACATTACTTGGTGGACACAGCACATTTATACAGAGGGCACACCACTCTGCATTACATGGTGGGCACAGCACATTACAAGGTGGGCACTGTACAGCACAGCACATGACATGGTGGGCACAGCACTCTGCATTACATGGTGGGCACAGCACATTACAGAGAGGGCACACCACTCCACATTACATGGTGGGCACAGCACATTACACAGGAGGCACACCACTCCACATTACATGGTGGGCACTGTACAGCGCAGCACATGGTGACATGGTGGGCACAGCACATGACATGGTGGGCACAGCACTTTACCCAGAGGGCACACTACTCTGCATTACATGGTGGACACAGCACATTACACAGAGGGCAAACCACTCCGCATTACATGGTGGGCACAGCACATTACACGATGGGCACTGTACATTACAAAGTGGGCACACCACACCACATATGGGTACATCACATCATATGACATGGTGGGCACAGCACATTACACGGAGGGTGCGCCACTCCCCATTACATGTTGGGCACAGTACATTACATGGTGGGCACTGTACAGTGCATTACATTGTGGGCACAGCACATGACATGGTGGACTTCAAAACTTGTTTTTAGTTTTATTAAATCGTTGATCAGACTAACACAACAGCTTTGCATCCTCTTTTTCTTTTATATGTAATACATTTTGTTTGTGTGTCTTAAAATTAACTTTACTGTATCTCTTACTGAAAATTTGCACTTGACAAACTTTGCGTTACTATTGTGTAACATAAAAAACTGGAACTTCAACTGTTTAATTTTCCAGGATCTGCTTTTAGAAAATGTTCAATGTTTTGAGGGCTCAACTAATCTTCAGGCCTAAAAGAATTTTTTGAACAGGTGTGCAAAAATCTGAAACTGGCAGCAAAAGGGTTAAGATGAACTGAGTATATTTAGTTTCTGCACAGCTGTAGTTTGAATGAAATGCATTAGTAGCTTATTTAATTTGTTGTCTGAAATTACTCTTTAAAGCAACTCTGTCAGGGGGTCAATAAAAAAATGAAACAGTCTTCTATTGTACATATCTGTCAGCTGTGTTGCAGAGTGCGATCACTGGGTGCAGCGGAGTCCATTCAGATCAGACTTTGTGGAGTAAACAGGAACTGGCTTCTTTATTGGAACATAACACAGAAATCAAAGATGTCACTTTCTCATGTTGAGGAAAACACAGACAGGAAGAGATAACCAACAAGTACAGTACAGTGTACAGGAAATGCACATCATAGAAAATGCATAGCATATCACTTAGCATTAGCGACATCTACTGTCCTATTTGTGAACTGCAGTTTATCTGTAATAAGCTAAAAGCTGTTGTATCTCCAACACCCCTTCTCAACAGCTAAGGCTTAGTCTATTAAACCCATCTTCTTTGTAAGCCTTGAGTGTCTTTCAGCGGTCAGAGGCTTTGTAAGGATATCTGCTGTCATATCCTCGGTTGGGCAATAAAGTAACTCAAGAAGACCTTGCTCTTGAAGATCCCTAAGAAAGTGGAACTTCACATCAATGTGCTTGGTTCTTGAATTAACTCCTTCCATGCGCGCAAGTGCAAGGCATCCTTGATTGTCCTCATAGATTTCTGTTGGTCCCAACTGTGGTAGACCCAAATCTGTTAATAGCTGTCTCAGCCATATAACTTCTTGGCTTGCTTGCGCTGCAGCAACGTATGGGAATGGTAGGCAGGATGTTCCATTCTTTAA
This sequence comes from Pelophylax lessonae, assembly GCF_965119305.1. Taxonomy (NCBI): domain Eukaryota; kingdom Metazoa; phylum Chordata; class Amphibia; order Anura; family Ranidae; genus Pelophylax; species Pelophylax lessonae. Next base: position 326,147,771 of record NC_138768.1, on the reverse strand, counting down.
ATAAGATAAAACCAATTTGCCTAAATAAATAAATAAATAATAAACCACTCTACAATTCAGTATAAGCTATATAAATTATACCTATAAATATTTATATATTTTTTTTTTTTTTTAAAAATTAGACCACACAATGTTGGTTTGGACATAAAAAGGCCGCGGCTTGTTTTATTATTAGCTTTACATACAATAAATACTTTGAACTGTATTTACACTTACAAAATAGATTTACATCAAACAACCTAGCCAGACGGCTCAGGTTGACAAACATCACTTATAACTTTTCACCAACATTATCCAACAGTACACACTTTCTGCAGAAAACAGAAAAATCCACCCAAGTATATCAAACTTGGGCGACAGTACATAGCCAATAATAATAACTATGAGCCGCGACAATAAAAAGGGTGGGAGGGAGGGGAACACCTTTGCTAATCCTGACAGGGTGAAGTGACCCGGAGCCCCGCGGCCGCCTCTTAAATAGCCCCCTTGGGAACCAGTTTGAGCTGGAACAGCTGTGTGAGCCTGGGATACCTGAGCGGGAAAACAGCTCCCCTCTCAAATCTGCCCAGAGACAGCCACTAATCGGGCGGGAAAGCTGAACTCCAGCTGAAATTCCCCTGGATACTGTCCAGATAGCGGGAAAAACAAAAGACCCTGGCCTGACCTGGGTCAAAAGTTCACCATTCTGTACAACATCCCATAGCTGACATGTTACTACTCCCCTGCCACCATCCCATAAAGAAAGGGGGGCTATAAAAGAACCCCTTATCTTTTTATGGGAATGGTAGGCAGGATGTTCCATTCTTTAAATAAGATAAAACCAATTTGCCTAAATAAATAAATAAATAATAAACCACTCTACAATTCAGTATAAGCTATATAAATTATACCTATAAATATTTATATATTTTTTTTTTTTTTTTTAAATTAGACCACACAATGTTGGTTTGGACATAAAAAGGCCGCGGCTTGTTTTATTATTAGCTTTACATACAATAAATACTTTGAACTGTATTTACACTTAAAAAATAGATTTACATCAAACAACCTAGCCAGACGGCTCAGGTTGACAAACATCACTTATAACTTTTCACCAACATTATCCACCAGACAGGCGGAAACATTCCGCCTGTCCCCACCAACCCAGCACGCGGCCATTTCTATACTGGTGCCTAGATTAGAATTCAGGATGTCCAAACCAACATCTGAAAGATGGATACCATCTTTCCAATACAGCCCTACCAGCCCACCTTCCAACTCAATGTGCCTATAGGATAGGATTCCTAAACCCCCCAGCAATTTGGCCAAACCTCTATTCAAACGTTTTCTCATCCGCTCGATAGGTTTAAAACCGTGATAGCGAAAAGAAACCAAACGTGGTATTACTTCCGAAAAAATTAAACGCAACCTAGGAAAAAGGGATTGAATAAAAGCTAAATCATCCCGAATGGTGAATAGCAACTCTAAGGTCTTAAACCTCCCAATATCGTTCCCGCCTAGATGTATTACTAAAATATCCGGAGGGGGGGCCGATCTTGTAAGCCTCAATACCGTTGGAATGAGCTCGGACCACACCATACCGCGTTTACCAAACCAAAACACTTGAAACTTGTTCCTGTCCAATCCTAAGTTCTCGGAGTATACTCTCTTCTTTGCTCGTTGATGAGCCCAGTGGATATAGGAATGGCCCAGGATCCAAACTGTAAACTTGCTCCCTGAAATTAAACAAAAGTGTTAGGGCGGATGTATGATTTGTAGCAATCCGAAGCCCATCTACCAATTCTTTTAACCGATTCCACTCCCAGCCCTAACCTAGCTGCCTCCGTCGCAGCCCCGATGCGGAAAGAGTGTGATGTGATTTTTAAATCAGTTAGATTCAAAAATTTCAAACACATACACAAAACCGCCGAAAACTGGTGACGAGAAAGAGGAATACCCGATAAATGAACAAATAAAACGTCGCTGTTATTGGGTCTTAGCAAAATGAACTCTTTTAATAGAGACACTGGGCAAATGGAAGAATTTCTGTACTCATAAAGCGTTATATTCTTACCGACGCCCATTTGGTCCGTTTTTGAATGAGCCAGAAAAATAACAACACAGGCTGAATGAAAAGAAATGTCCTGAATTCTCAGGCCTTTAAAACCCAATTTTCTATCCGGAATTAATTCCGAGATCCTGAGCGCCGCAAAAAACATCACGACAAATGCAGCCCGAAATAATTTTGCCTCGTAACCAGAGAAACAAACCTTATCTAAGGCTGCACAAAGGTCAAATAATAAATCTAAAGAAATTGGCTTCCTGTCGTCTATTTTAAAATGATGTTTCTTGTAACCTTTTAAAGCCTGCCTTATGGAGAAAAAGGAAAGGCAAGCTGGCCTGTTATGAAGCTTGTGAAAGAAGGATATCCCCGCAAGAATCTTGTGTATGTGTGACCAGGAAACTTTTTTCATAAAGAGCGAATTCAAAAAAGACAAGAGCGGGAACTCGGAAAAATCATCAGATGGTACATTAGAAGACTGAAGATGCTGTAGCCACAGCAACCAAGCCGATCGATATCCGGCGAGCGTTGATGGAGCTAGAGATAATTCAATATTTTCAATAACACTGTCTAGACCAGATTCCACAGGTGCCCCGGGCAGGACTGTCCAGTTAAATCTGCCGTCGGCAGCAGATGAAAGAAACGCTCCATCTGAAAACGGGACAGACAGTCCGCCAGAATGTTATCTTTACCCGGTACAAAAGATGCTTTTAACCAAATATTGAATTTCAAACACTGTGCTACCAAGTATCTCAGCATTATGGTAACCGGAGGTGATTTAGAAGATAGGCAATTGATTGCGAATAACACACCCTTGTTGTCCGTTCTTACCAAAATTCTCCTGTTCCGAAAACACTGGCCCCATAATTCTAAGGCCACTATGATCGGAAACAGTTCTAGTAGAACAATGTTGCGAGTGAGACCAAGATTTCTCCATCTGGGGCACCATGGTGCAGCGCACCAATGATTGCGCCAGATGGCGGCGAAACCCCTGGATCCTGCCGAGTCCGTGAAGAGCAAAAATTCCTTGTCCACAACAAAAGGTTCTTGCCAAACTGTGGCTCCATTAAAAAACAATAAAAATTGTATCCACACTAAAAAGTCCTCCTTCATCTCACTCAAAATTCTCACATGAGATGAAGGAGACTTCAAGCCGGAGATCGCAGAATAAATACGTCTAGAGAAAATTTTTCCCACCGGTATCACCCTAGAGGCAAAGGCTAGCAGCCCCAGCAGGGACTGCAGCTCTTTTAGACAAACCTTTTTTCTTCTGATCATCAGTAATAAGGAACAGCGGAGTTTCTCAACCTTCTCTTCAGGCAGTCTAAACTCCATCCTGGCGGCGTTGATCGTGATACCTAAAAACACTAGGCAATTGCAAGGAAGAAAAGTTTTTTCAGGGGCCAGGGAGACCCCAAAATGTTCGCAAACCTGTAAAAAGGTGTTCAACAAAACACTACATGTGTCAGAGGAAGGAGAACCTATAAAAAGAAAGTCATCAAGATAGTGTACTATGAGGTGCGACCCTGATACCTGACTAACTATCCATTCTAGGAAAGTGGAGAAACTCTCAAAATAAAAACACGATAACGAACAACCCATTGGGAGGCACTTATCAAAATAAAATTGGTCCTGAAAGTGGAATCCCAATGAGTTGAAACTGTTAGGGTGAATGGGTAGTAGGCGAAAAGCCGATTTGATATCTGCCTTGGCCAACAGAGCCCCCCTACCTGCGAACCGGAGTCTCTCCAGGGCATCTTCAAATGTCGCGTATTGCACCGAAACCAAATCCTCGCTAATATCATCATTTAGTGAGTCATTTTTGGGATATGACAGATGGTGAATTAACCTATATGAATTTGGTTCTTTTTTTGGAACTATCCCTAACGGAGAGACCCTAAAGTCCAGGAAAGGGGGCTCAGTGAAAGGACCCTCAAACCTGCCTTCCTTCAATTCCATAGCAATTTTATCGGCCACAATGTTTTTCAGGCCGGTCACCGACTTTAGGTTTCTGTGAACTATACAACCCTTGCCCTTAAAGGAAGGTAAAACAAAACCAAATGTGAAACCCTCAATTAACAGATCCGCTTTCTCCCGATCTGGGTAGCTGAGGAGCCAGGGTAGCATTTCTGGCAACCTCACTGGGGAGTTGGCCTTTTTGAACGCCTGGTTGCTGTGCATTTGCCATCCGTTTAAAACATTTAAAAACTGGATGCGGCCCGGCGCAAAACGCACATTCGTGCTTGAACTTGCAGGAGCCAGGCCACCTGCACTGTGCTTCATTAAAATTGAAGCAGAGGCCTTTTTTAAAGGACTGCAAACCTGTCTGTTGGGGGTTGACGGTTGGTTTTTGGGGAAAGGACCGCTGAGGAACAAAAAGGTCCAACCACAGACCCACGTCCTTAACACCCCATTTCAAGGACGGCTGCACTGACAATTTTTGCCTGAACGCTACGTCATAGCTAAACCAGGCAAAACCTCCAAAATTCTTATATGCCTCTAAAATTATTTCTATGTGTTGAAATAAACCTAAACTTCTATTAGGAAACCTTTCACATAGTACACTGGAAAAAATCAGGAAGGCTTGCAGCCAATTATTAAATGACTTTGTAACTGGTCTTTTTCTTTCTTCCTCTTCTTTTTTGTTAGCAAAGAAATCCTTAGCAGATGGCAACAAGGATAACAGGTCAATATAAGCACCTTGCCAAATCTTTTCTTTTACAAATTCGGAAAGATGAAAACCAAGAGGCGAAATTTCGCAAGTTAGAGGCTCCCTTAAACAAATTTCGGGTAAGTTTTGAATCTGCGCTAACTCAAAAGAAGAAGCAGGCTGACTTGCAGCATTTTCTCCACTAGATGGCGCTAGCCAGACGGCACTAGCATTATTGGGAACCTCCTGACTGCTTTTAAACCTTTCGGTAAAACATTTAAATTCTGACAGCAGCTGGGACATCAGGGATGTCATTGACTCAGGGGCAGAGGACTCACCCGAAGCAGGCGGAGCCGACGCTCTAGCCTGGGATGAAGGTACGTCTCCGCTGATGGCCGAAGGGGGGGCTCCCCCTGATGTACCGGTCGCCGCTCCGTCTTCCGACACCCTGCGTCCGGGGGGATACTGCCTCCGCGATGCGTCGTCCGATGCTGTGCGGGCCTGGCGCTGACCTCTTCTTCCGTGCGGGGAGCTTCTCCGAGACGGACCGGGTTCTTCCCTTCCGGTCGGCGGTGAATAGCTCTTCCGGGGCATCCTCCTTCTCTTGGATGGACCAGCTTCCGTCCCGGAATTGACCGCCGAGACACTACTGCGCATGCGCGCAACCCCGGATGCCGTTCTCCCGACCTCCGCTGGACGAGATGTGTCTTCCGTTGCCGCATCTACTACAGGAGCTCCGCTACCGCTGGCGATGGGGACCTGGCTGACGGCTGACCCAGAAGGAGCCGACGCTGGCTGCACTGTAGACAAAGGTAACTCCAAGCAGCGGCGAAGCCAGTCCTCACTGCCCGCTTCTCCAGCCTTCTCGATAAGTTGCCGAAGTAAGCTCATGCTGTCAGTCAGTCAGATAACACGAGAGTAAGAGCGCAGGAACACCTTTGCTAATCCTGACAGGGTGAAGTGACCCGGAGCCCCGCGGCCGCCTCTTAAATAGCCCCCTTGGGAACCAGTTTGAGCTGGAACAGCTGTGTGAGCCTGGGATACCTGAGCAGGAAAACAGCTCCCCTCTCAAATCTGCCCAGAGACAGCCACTAATCGGGCGGGAAAGCTGAACTCCAGCTGAAATTCCCCTGGATACTGTCCAGATAGCGGGAAAAACAAAAGACCCTGGCCTGACCTGGGTCAAAAGTTCACCATTCTGTACAACATCCCATAGCTGACATGTTACTACTCCCCTGCCACCATCCCATAAAGAAAGGGGGGCTATAAAAGCACCCCTTATCTTTTTATTCTGCTTCAGTAGACGACAGTGAAACAGAGAGTTGCTTTTTACTAGTCCAACTGATGGCACCTCCTGACAGAAAAAATAAGTAGCCACTGGTAGATTTCCTGTCGCTGGTGTATCCTGCCCAGTCAGCATCCACATATCCTGTTAAGGTGCTTTCATCACTTGCTGGTAACTTTAACTTGTAGTGTGAAGTCCCTTTAAGATAGCGAATGATTCACTTTACAGCATTCCAGTCCTTTTGACTTAGCATTGAAACCTTTCTGCATAGGATTCCAACAGTTGCTGCAATGTCCGGCCTTGTAGCAGTGGTAAGATACAGCAATTTCCCTATTGCCTTCCTGTATTGAGTATTAGTAGGTAATGGGTTATCTTGGCAATTCATCTCCTTTAGGTAGTTGGTTTCCATAGGAGACTTTACTGGTTTGGCGTCTTCCATTCCAAATGTTTCAATTATTTCTTGTATTTTGTGTCTTTGGTTCAGAAGAAAGCTGCCATCTTCCTCTCTCTCGATCTGGATGCCGAGGTAATTCTTTATGTTGCCAAGATCTTTGGTGTTGAAGTTCTGATTTAGTTTTTCAAGTATTTCTACTTCATCCCCTTCTTGCTCAAAGCAAATCAGGATATCATCCACATAAATAAGCATAAAGACCCATCTGTCTCCCAATTTCTTTGTGTATAAGCAGGGGTCTGCTTTACTCCTCAAAAAGTTTTGATGTGTAAGCACTTCATTTATTTTTATATTCCACACTCTGGCTGCTTGCTTTAGACCATATATACTCCTGCGAAGTTTACAAACTAGGTCTGGCCTTTGTTCATCTTTGAACCCTGGCGGCTGTTCCATGTAAATTTCTTCTGTTAGCTCGCCATGTAGAAACGCGGTTTTCACATCAAAATGTTTCACTTGCATTTTCCTTGTGATGGCTACTGTCAGTAAAGTCCGTATTGTAGTGTGCTTGACTACTGGTGCAAATGTCTCATCATAGTCATCTACGTATTTTTGAGAATAGCCCTTGGCTACTAGCCTTGCTTTGTTTCGCTCAATTGTGCCATCTGCATTGTATTTCACTTTAAAAGTCCATTTACAGCCTATGGCTTTCCTTCCGGGTGGTAGTTCTGTAAGTGTCCATGTTTTAGTGTCATGCATGGATTTTATCTCTTCATCAGCAGCCTTTATCCATTTACTTGCTTCTTGTTCTGAAAGCTGAGATATTTCTTCCCAGGTTGCAGGTTCGTTGATACTGGCAGTACTTGCTTTGTATGAGAGACGTACAGGTGGTTTACCTTTGTTTTCTCTTGTTGAACATCTCGGTTTTGTGTCTGAGCCTTCTTGTATCTGCTCTTCAGTGCTGGTAGAGTCTGCACTCACTTCAACTGTTTGTTCAGAAGTTACAGAGATAGGCTGGTCAATGTCAGTTTTCTCTTCTATTCTTGCTTCTACTGTTGTCATTACATTGTTTTTTAAATCTTCAACAAAAGTTATGCTGTTGCTAATGGTAACCTTGTCTGTTTTGGGATCAAGGATTCTGTAACCTTTGACATTGTCACTGTATCCAATGAAGATACCTTCAAATGCTCTGTTTTGGAGTTTGGTGCGTTTTTCTTCCGGTATGTAGATAAATGCTTTGCATCCAAAAACTCTTAGGTGTTTTACATTTGGCTTCTCATTGTGCCAAAGTTCATATGGAGTTTTCTCTATTGTTCTGGAAAGAAGTCTGTTCTGCAAATATGTAGCTGTCATAGCTGCTTCACCCCAGTATTTTTGTGGTAGTCCAGAGTCTGTCAGCATACATCTGATCATTTCAGTCAGAGTTCTGTGCTTTCTTTCAGCTACTCCATTTTGTTCTGGTGTATATGGGACTGTCTTTTGATGTTCTATTCCATTCTGTTTTAAGTACTCTTGTATCTTATATCCTGTGAATTCACCTCCATTATCACTCCGAAGTATGAGAGGCTTCCTCTGAAACTTGTTACTGGTCTTTATTATATAGTCTTGTAATTTGTCAAAAACTTCACTCTTGTGTTGCATTAGGTAGGTGACTGTGTATCTTGAATAGTCGTCTATGAAAGTCACTATGTACCTGTTGCCTTCAGGTGTAGGTGGGTTTAGGGGACCACACACGTCACTGTGAACTAAGTCAAGTGGTCTTGAAGCGCTCTTCTGACTGACTTTGGGAAGTGTTGCTCTTGTAGCTTTGGATTTAATGCAACATTCACACTTAACAGTAACTGGACAAGGGGATATTGTTAGATCCCTTGTCAGATTTCTCCTCTGTAGTTCCTGTATGCATTCTGGGTGTCTGTGACCTAGATGTCTGTGCCATATATTTATACAGTCATTGTGCTTGTGTGTACATAGTCTCACCTTTTCCTTCACTGTGTCGAGGTGATATAGATGATCATCCAGCTTGGCACTAGCTACTGTCTGGTTGCCGTTTAGGATAGAACACTTGTCACCTTGAAATTTTACAGTGAGTCCTCTGGCTGTTAGACGCTTCACAGATAAGAGTCCTCCTTCTAGATTAGGAACATAAAGCACATCTTTCACTGGTATGGCTAGATTGTGTCCCGCATCATCAGGGCATACAAGGGTTCCATGCCCATATCCTTCTGCATGTATTTTGCTTCCATCTGCAAGATAAATAGTTTCTTTGTTGTTCAGATCGAGTTCTGTGAAAAAACTTCTATCACTTGTCATGTGACTGGTTGCCCCCGAATCGATGCACCAGCCTTGACATTTATTGTTGCCTGTTGCTTTAAATGTGGCATTCCAGTTTCCTTCCCATGGATCATTGATTATGGCTTTGACTTTTTGTTTAGCATAAGATGGACGCTCTCTTCTTTGCTCTGCTTTCCATATAGTACAGTCTTTCTTTATGTGTCCCTGTTTGTGACATCTGAAACACACTCTGGTCTCTTTCCTGTGTAACCTTGCATTTGTAGCTTTAAGAGCAGTTCTGGTGTCGATTTCTGTGGAGTCATGCACTAATTCCTTTCTTCTCTGATACTCATCTATGAGCCTGGTTTTTACAAATGCTAGCGTCAGATCTGTCTCAGGTCGTGTCTCCAGTGCATTGATCAGTGCAGTATATGTATCGGGCAAACTGCATAACAATATGGCTGCTCCGTGGCTGTCTGTTATATTCTCCCCGATTGATCTGAGTTGCGCAATCACTTCCAGTATTGCGTTTATATGATCCTGCATGTCCTATTCTTTGCTAAGTCTCATTCTGTAAAGTTTCCGCAGTAGAAACAGCTTGCTGTTTAAACTGGATCTTTCGTGCAGTCTTCTTAGTATGTCCCACGTGCCTTTCGCTGTGTCCTCATGGCGTATATGTATGAGCTGATCATCCTCCACTAGTAAGCTTATGGTGGCCCGTGCCTGTCTGTTATTCTTGTCCCAGTCCTGATTTTTGTCCTGTGGCCTCTCTGTAGAGGTAACCTCCCACAAGTCATCTCTAGATAATAGCATTTCCACTTTAAACTTCCATAGCTGATAATTGTCACTTTTCAGCTTGGCCACTGAGAGTTTAAGCTCTGAGTTTCCAGACATTTTTCCCTCCTTTATATATGAACAGTCTTACTTGTCTATAGGGGATGTCACTGGAAAGCTTCCTTATGTCGATCTCTATCTGAATCCTGGGCCCATAACCTGTTGCAGAGTGCGATCACTGGGTGCAGCGGAGTCCATTCAGATCAGACATTGTGGAGTAAACAGGAACTGGCTTCTTTATTGGAACATAACACAGAAATCAAAGATGTCACTTTCTCATGTTGAGGAAAACACAGACAGGAAGAGATAACCAACAAGTACAGTACAGTGTACAGGAAATGCACATCATAGAAAATGCATAGCATATCACTTAGCATTAGCGACATCTACTGTCCTATTTGTGAACTGCAGTTTATCTGTAATAAGCTAAAAGCTGTTGTGTCTCCAACAAGCTGACCTATTTATCAAAACTTCCCTCAGTAGGAGAGCTCCAGGTACCAACCTGATTCGACTACTCAGGCTGATTAAATAGCTGGTCCACCCATGGACGCTGTTGTCCCTCCTCCTGACCCACAGTCACTACAGTACACAATGGTGTACTGTGCCCCCCCACCCAAAAGCACCTTGCCCCCATGTTGATGGGGACAGGGGTCTCTTCCTGACAACTGTGGGCTGTGGTTGTGGGGGTCTGTGGGGGGGGGGAGGCTTATCGGAATCTGGAAGCCCCCTTTAACAAGGGGGCCCCCAGATCCCGCCCCCCCTATGTTTATGGATATTGGGTACATCGTACCCCTACCCATTCACCAAAAAAGTGTACAAAAAAATAAAGACAAAAGCCAGTTTTGGACAAGCCCTTTATTAAAAAATAAAAATTAAAAAATAGTGTCGTAAACAAGTAAAATGTTGTGTAAACACAAAATAAACATCAATCAAATATTAATCAAATAATGATAACATGTGTTCCTTAAACAATTATTTACACCATAGTGAATCCATATACTGAAATGGATGTGAAAGTGATACAAATCCCCGAAACTGGGGGTGAAGCAATTAGTCCCAAAATAATCAACTAAAAGTCCAGATATCCTAGATCAGGGGTGTCAAACTCAATTTCATTGCGGGCCGCATCAGCATTATGGTTGCCCTCAAAGGGCCGGTTGTATCTGTAAGATTGGATGTCCAGAGCACCCCCCCCCTTCCATCAGAAGTCAAGAGTCACTCACGCTTCCTTACATCACAATGCCCCCCCTTACCTTGCACTGCTGCCAGGAAGAAGATGTGGGAAGAAGTGCAAGGTCTGGAGGAGAACCAGATGAGGGCTGGAGTCAGCTTCCAGAGTCTGCTGAATGCTGAGACCAGGAGAGGCAGACGTGCAGGATCGGTAGAAGGAGTTCTGCCCTCCTCTCAAAAGAAGGGGGGGGTGTAGGTGTGGGCAAAGACGAGCCTTTCTGCAGCTGCACAGAGGAGTGGCAAAGGAGCTCTGTCCTCTCTGCTGCTGACTACAGAGACAAGGTGGGGGCAGAGACAAGGGGGGTGCCGCTGGTGCAGGAGAGGTGCGAGGGCCACATGAAATGGCCTGGGGGGCCGCATTCGGCCCGCGGGCCTTGTGTTTGACACCTGTGTCCTAGATTATAGTTGACGTGAAAAACGGTGAAATAAACTGGTGCTAGAAAAAAGAAACGGTGCTCCAACGTAGGATGTGACAGTTTCCCACCACCTCACAGGTTTGCTTCTTACCAGAAAATGCAGTATAAAGGGCTTGAAAAAAGGCAGATACTTATAAAAACAGTAGTCACCGCTTGACCAAAGGAGCCGAGGGCAACAAGGTGAATTATCTCTCCCGGGCGAGCATGAAGGTAGCAGGCATAGAAACAGGACATGCTATAATAAAGTCTGCAGTGACCATCAGCCAGGAATCCACTTCATGCTCGCCCGGGGGAGATAATTCACCTTGTTGCCCTCGGCTCCTTTGGTCAAGCGGTAACTACTGTTTTTATAAGTATCTGGACATCGAACCGAGTGTGTGATCTAGGTGACTTTCATCCTATCCATTCTAAACTTGCATATTTGGAGGACAGGTTCCGCAGAAACAATCTGAAGCTCAGGGGGATCCCTGAAAGTGTCATTCCATCACAGCTTCTCCAGTACGCCAATGACTTGTTTCTTGCTATTGTACCCATGCTGTCAGACTTAGAGCTTACTGAGGATAGGATTCACAGGATTCCCAAGCTATCCTTTATAGCTGATGATATCCCTAGGGATGTATTACTAAGAGTCCACTTTTACAAAACTAAAGAAATCCTGTTGGAGCAATTTCGCAAACAGGACCAATGTCCCCCGGCCTATGCATCGATTCAAATCCTACCAGACCTATCCAGGCATACCCTCCAGTGCAGGAGAAATCTGTCCACAATAACGAAGGCCCTATGAAATCATCAGATACCACACAAGTGGAAGTACCCTGCGACTTCTCTCCCTCCCATTTCTCTCTCTTCCCTTTGTGTTGTTATTCCAGTTTATTTTTCGGGTATCTGTGCGAAGCTACATGTGAAGCACTGACACCGTTCCGCTGCCTACTGGCCTTCTGGCCACACTGACCATCTACCTGGACTCCCAAAGAAGCACAGCTTCACCGCATCCTAAGAACCAGACCTTCCATGGTTTCGTAAGCTACCACGTTTACTTGCATGATGCAACTGTCATAGACACCCATGACCATTACATGTTTATCACTTAACACCAAGGGGTTGAATCACCCCGCTAAGAGACATTCCATGTGGACTGAAGCTCTGAAACATAAGGTAGATGTGCTCTGTATACAGGAAATGCACTTTGCTTCCTCCCAAACACCTAAATGCCCCCCATGTATTCCTCTCATGTATTCCTCTCGTGTTCGGAATCTAAAGCGAAAAGGAGTCCTTATTGCCATGCAGAACACTGTCAACTTCCTTCTAAAAGACTCCGTCATTGACATCAACGGGCGCTACATTATCTTAACGTGTGAAATGAACTCCCAACCTTATACCATAGCGGCGATATACGAATCTGCATCAACCTCGCTTTCTGAAGAAAGTCCTCCATAAAATAAGCCAGTTTAAATACGGCCATACACTGATCTGCGGGGATTTTAATATCGTAGCGGACCCTGCACTTGATACCTCACAGACCGTCCCCAGAAGGGGCCCCTATTTGAACACGTTGCTCGTCAGAGAAGACTTATATGATGTATGGCGGTGTCAACATTCCAATGAGAGAGAGACTATACCTACTTTTCCCCGAGACACCGTTCATAGTCTCATATAGACCTGTTTCTTTCTGACAAATGGTTGCTACAGCGCATATCACATTCCCGCATATTCGACATTACCTAGTCGGACCACGCAGCCGTCTCTATAACAATTGCAGCAGGTATAGGAATAACTCCGCGCCCTGTTTGGCACTGCAATACCAGGTTTCTTCTTGACCCGGACTGTATCAAGCCTATCTGAGATAGCCTAACAGAGTTTTTTTAACTCAATGCTCCAACTACCCCTGATGAGTTTCTGCTCTGGAATACGAATAAGGCATTTATCAGAGGAGTCTTAAACCAACAGGGTACCAGACAGAAGAGACGCTATGACAGTCACCTCAACTCCCTCCTAGCTGAGATACATGATACTGATCGTCGAAACAAGGTAACACCGTCCTTGGCGCTATCAAACATTCTGCAGAAATTGCGGGAGGATCTTCGAGTCCTACTGATGCAGAGGTACGATATCCACCTCAGGCGGCTGAAAATTCATTCCTATGCCAACGCTAACCGCGCTGGCAAATACCTGGCCAACCGGTTAAAATCTGCTAGAATGAAAGCCAAAATAGCCTACCTCATCCACCCCACCTCCAAGCACAAAGTTATCAATCCCCAAGACATTAGACATCTGTGGCATTGTGCTGTGTGATAAAACTGCACATTTTATTGTGGCTAGCCTAAGGCACACCTGTAAAATAATCATACTGACTAATCAGCATCTTGATATGCCACACCTGTGAGATGGATAGATTATTTCGGCAAAGGAGAAGTGCTCACTAACACAGATTTAGACAGATTTGTGAACAATATTTGAGAGAAATAGGCCTTTTCTGTACATAGAAAAAGTCTTTGAGTTCAGCCCAAGAAAAATGGGGGCAAAAACAAAAGTGTTGCATTTATAATTTTGTTTATTGTACAATGTAGTAAATAATAAGATCAGCACGTAAACTGGACAATAATCATAGTTTTCATTTACTGCTATCTGAATATATTATTTATTCCATTCACTTATCACTGATGGCATCTCACCAATCACTGCATGCGTATATTGATCAGGATTACATTTCTTACTATTTACAAAGCTTTGATTTTTTTTCTAGGCTAGGCTCACTCCTCCCTCCCCTCATCCACAGCTTACTCTCCCCTACCCCCATCCACAGCTCACCATCTCCCCTCATCCACAGTTCACTCTTCTCCCCATGTGCAGCTCACCCTCTCCCCTCCTCCACAGCTCACCCTCTTCCCCAATGCACAGCTCACCCCTCACATCCATAGCTCACTCCCCCCATCCACAGCTCACTCTCCCCCCATCCACGGCTCACTCTCCCCTCATCTACCGCTCATCTTCCCCCCATCCATTACTCACCCCCCATACACAGCTCACCCTCTCCCCTCATCCACAGCTCATTCTCCACCCCAATCCACAGCTCACCCTCTTCCCCCCCCATCCATAGCTCACCTTCTCCCCCCATGCACAACTCACCCTCTCCTCCCCATCCACAGCTCACAATTTCCCCCCATGCACAGCTCACTCTCTCCCCCAATGCACAGCTCACCTTTTCCCCCAATCCACAGCTCACCCTCTCGCCTTGTCCACAGCCCATTCCCCCAGCTCACTCTCTCCCTCCTGCCCACAACTCACTCTCCCCTCATCCACAGCTCACTCCCTCCGGTTCACAAAAGCATGCGCCCGCCATCCCCCAACTTTTTACCTCTACACCCCCAGCTCCCCCAAAAACTCCCCCCCAACTCCCCCACTCCCCCCATCCACAGCTCACTCTCTACCCTTCCACAGGTCACTCTTCTCCCCATCTACAGCTCACCTTCCCCCATACATAGCTCACTTCCCCCCTCATCCACATCTCACCCCCTCCCCCCATCCACACCTCACCCTCTCCCCTAATACACCGCTCACCCTCTCCCCCCCATCCACGGCTCACCCCTCCCTCCACAGCTCACTCTCTCCACTTGTCCATAGCTCATCCCCCCATCCACAGCTCACTCTCTCCCTCCTGCCCACAGTTCACTCACCCCTCATCCACAGCTCACTCCCTCCACTCCTCCCATTCGACAGTTCACCATAGCATGCGCCCCCCATCCCCCACCTTTCACCTCTACACCCCCAGCTCCCCCAACAGCTTGTCTGGACAAATCCCTCTGCCAACAGCTCTTGCTTTGAGCAATCTACCTCACCAGCTTAGACCCCTGCAGAACATTCACAGCTTCCCTACAGCTGTCTCGCGCACAATCATCACCTCACCCCCCCCATCCCCTTCCCTCAGAAGCTCTCTCAGCTCTTTGCAATTGCAGTGGTGCACCTTGCTCCATTCTATTAGGCAGGACTGCTTTTTTTTCCAGCCTAGTGCAGTCTCCTCTGTGCAGCTCCCCTGTCAGATCTGTGTAGCACAGGACCGAGGAGGAGTTTTAGAACGCTTCACGCGGCCCGGTGCTACACAGATCTGACACACACAAAAGTGGGCAGGGACAGAGGCTTCCTCCAGAACCCCCATTAAAAAATGCCAACAGTTGCGGCATTTGGACTCCGGGCACCTATCAACAATTGTGGTGCGGGTGTCGGTGCTAGCACACACAATGTCAATGGAGAAAGTGGGTAGAACTTCCTCTACCGGCTTCTGTGTTAAGTGACAGGCTGGGAGGAGAGGGCTGCCAGAGGTGGCAGAACGGCGTTCCGCCACGGTTCGGCTGAAAAAAAGCCCTGCTGGCATCTCACCAATCACTGCATGCGTATATTGATCAGGATTACATTTCTTACTATTTACAAAGCTTTGATTTTTTTTCTAGTCTTAGTAAGATGCCTCCATTTCCATTGTTTTTCTGTAAAGCAATTCATGTACATTCTATCTATTATCATGTTACATTGTGGTTCTTCTTGCACAATAAAAAGAAGGGGACTCTGTGCATATGGTGACACTGATCCTATTCTGCTTGATAAGCTGCTGAACACCTGCCTATAGTCCCATTGGGGAAAATAGTAGTATCTATATATTTATGATGGTGCAGTGCTAAGACAAAGTATTAACCAATAAATAAGGTAAGTGAACCCCTATCAATACCATACCATAATCTGCTGGATCAATATGTAAATACATATCTGCAAAAATGTTACTACAAATCACAATCCATAAATTGCTTCACAGAACTGTTTCAAAACAGTTCCAATAAATATTTAAATAAATGAACAAAGTGTTCATAACTGTGCCTGGATATTATTTGTGCCACAAGTCTGAAACACAATCAAAATTGTAATTCAAAAGTGCTCCTAGTGCAATGTCCATTTTCCGTGCTACAGTTCATAAACAAATCATACAAATCTTCCAGTGCAATTATGCAATAAAGTGGCACTTCAAAAGTGTTTTCCACAAGTGTTTTTCCAAGTGCCACTCCTCTCACCCCTTGTGAGCCACACTCACCGGTCTTTATGTGACCCCTTATATAAATAAGAAGGTCCCAACCGCTTTTTGTTATGCAATATCACTCCCCTGGCTTTCCTCCTTACACTCTTCCTTGAGGTAATATTCCCAGATCAGTCATCCTCCAGCTCCAGGGAATAAATCCAGGGGAGAACCACAAATATTGTAATGCCGCTTTATTGATAACACTTAAAACATAACAAATTGTGCACTAACATTGGTATATGTGAGGTTTAGCCTTCTGGTTTTCTATTAACACTGCTGCTTACTATCCAATTTGGCCATGCATTCCACAACAGCAGAAATTATGTCACGAACGTGACTCCGCCCAACATGTTTCATCGATAGGACGTCTTCAGATATTGGTCCTGAAAACTTGTGTTTGCTAAATGGCTGTGCAAATATCTTTTGACATAAAAATTGCAACTGCCACCATTTTCTTCTCTAGTTCTCTGTTTTCAGAAAATATAACATGTTTTGGGGTTCTAAGTTATTTGCTAGCAAAAAATGTTGCTTGCCATTAGGGATGAGCTTTGAGTTTGAGTCAAACGTAAGTTAGACTCGAACATCAGCTGTTCGTGTGTTCGCTGAACACACAAACAAATGGGGCGCTCGGCAGGAAGGTTGCCCACCGATGAGTGCCCCATAATGCACTGCGCTGGTGCAGTGAATAAATTACTGATGATCTGATGATTGGCCAAAGCATGAACATGACCTGTATGCTTTGGCCAATCACAGCACAGTGTCCTGTCAGAGGCATGATTGGCCAAAGGCAGACTGCCTTTAGCCAATCATGGCTTTGGGGCTAAGTCCACGCCCCACACTATATAAGGATGCTGCTTACACAGCAGCCAAGTAGAGTATGTGATAATGGAGGTTAGGCAGGTAGTTAGGGGCTAGTGAGTTGAGTTAGTTTAATGCAGTCAGTGTATTGAACAGGCACACCCCACTTTTATAATGTATAGATATGTTGTAGTCCTGGGTCCCCTCTCAGTGCTCCCCAAGTTTTGTGTCCCTGTCACTTATAGTTCGTGAGCAGTGCCATGCCAAACTGACCAAGATTTCCCATAGATGCCAATTTTAGACAGGGAACAGTGTCATGTCAAGTTGACTGAGATTTTCCATAGACACCAATGTTATAGATGGGAGCAGTGCCATGTCAAGCAGACCGAGATTTCCCATAAACAACAATGTGCACTGAAATTTGAAAATTGGTCTAGGCAAGAAGGGAGTGAATGTGCCCTGTATTTAAGTGGTTGAGGGGAACCCTATGACAGAATAAAAAAAATGGCGTGAGGGCCCCCCCCCCCAAAATCCATACCAGGCCCTTTGGGTCTGGTACAGATTTTAAGGGTAACTCCATGCCAAAATGTAAAAAAAAAAATGGCCTGACATACAAGACCCTTATCAGAGCAAGCAGCCTGGCTGGCAAGGATGGGGAAGGGGACGAGTGAGCACCCCCCTCCTCCACCCTACCAGGCCACTTGCCCTCAACATGGGGAGGGTGCCTTGGGGTGCACCGCAAAGCACCTTGTCCCCATGTTTAAGGGGATAAGAGCCTCTTCCAGACAACCATGGGCTGTGGTTGTTGGGGTCTGCAGGTGGGGGGCATATCGGAATCTGGAAGAACCCTTTAACAAGGGGCCCCCAAATCGCGCCCCCCCCCCCCCATGTGAATGGATATCGGGTACATCATACCCCTACCCATTCACCAAAAAAGTGTACAAAAAAAATAAAGACAAAAGACAGTTTTTGACAAGTTCTTTATTAAAAAAAAAAAAAAATAGTGCCCCCCGATGTAAATCCATCATTAATCACGTCGCCCGTCGCACCCGGAAAAAAAAAAAAGACGCTCCCGCCTCTTCACACGCCTACCGCGTAATGAGCTGTTTGAGCTTGTGCTCTTTTATAGCCGTCTGCCGTCACGAGCGCCCCATAATGCACTGCGCTGGGGCAGTGAATAAATGACTTGCGTCACATCAGAAGGGGCGGTGCCATGGGGTGATATAACCGGGTGTCCCCGCCGCTTTCCTATAAAAGAGCACAAGCTCAAACAGCTCATTACGCGGGACGCCTGTGAAGAGGCGGGAGCGTCTTTTTTTTCTTCTTTTCTTAAAGTGGGGCGGGCGACGTGATTGATGATGGATTTACATCAGGGGACACTATTTTTTTTATCTTTTAATAAAGGACATGTCAAAAACTGGCTTTTGTCTTTATTTTTTTGTACACTTTTTTGATGAATGGGTAGAGGTACAATGTACCCGATATCCATTCACATGGGGGGGGGGCAGGATCTGGGGGCCCCTTGTTAAAGGGGGATTCCAGATTCCAATAAGCCCCCCACCCGCAGACCCCGAAAACAACAACCGAGGGTTGTCTGGAAGAGGCTCTTGCCCCCTCAAAGCACCCTCCCCTTGTTGAGGGCAAGTGGCCTGCTATGGTTTTGGCATGAGGTTCCTCTTAAAATTTGTACTGGACCCAATGGGCCTGGTATGGACTGGGGGGGGACCCCACGTCATTTTTTCATGTTTTTTTATCTGTATTGCCGGGAGCCGACAATACATTACAGCCGCGAGCAAGTTTGAATGAAATGTTTTCCTTTAGAAATTTCAGTATTGCTGCAACAGGCTACATACATTGCACAAATGCGCCACTTTACAGGCACATTAAGAGGACCCCACTGCTCCTGTACATGCCTTGCCTGCGCCCACCCTATGGCAGTTGTTCTGAAAAAGTGCAACTGTAAATGTTTCAGGAGCTTGTCATAACAACAAAAAGAACGTTAAAGTGGAATAAAAAAAAAGAAAAGAAAAAAACACTAAAAGGTAGGATTTTAATGAAAGAAAATGGACCAATAGGGTATCTTCTGTCATAAATCCTTCTCCCTGCCTGTTAGTGTGTGTGTAAACTGAGCATGTGCAGATCAGTGTACGTTTACGGAATGGATATGTGCCATGATGATGTTACTCCAGTGTAAATGCATTAGAGTGACATCAATGTGGCTCGGCCAATCAAGAGTCAGAATCTGGAAGGAAGACAGGGAAAGGATGACAGCGTCTGTGATTGATAGGAGCCCTGACACCACAGCACTGGAGGGGATCACTAGCCAGGTATGTCTGCCATGCTAATATGCTGTGTATACTAGCACATTATGGCTAAAAGCTTCTAAGGCCCAATTTCAATTTTCTTTTTATTCCGCGTTAATGTTCAGAGAGACATTCTTTCTTCATGTCTACATATTGGGTGATGGATATATATTTTTTTCTTCGATATATTTGAAATGCTGGCATTTCACCTATCTCTACACTGGTATATTGATTAAAATTAAATTTTCACTATTTACAAAGCTTTGTTTTTTGATAGGTTTATTAAGATCGCTCCATTGTTTATCTGTAAGGCTCGGTTCACATTAGTGCGATGGCAGACATCGCATGTGATTCGGAGCACACTGCTCTGAAAATCACATGCAATGTCTGTCATACTATTTGTATGGCTGAATTCGCATCTGATTCGGCACAAACACACACAGGACCCTTTTTTGGGTCTGCGCCAGAATCGAAACGCATGGTGGTTCATACTTATGTCCGAATGTCAGTTTGCACTGGGATATTTGAACTGATTTGGGGGTGTCGTTAACTTTGAATTGACACCAACAGCAATTCGCATATGACAGTGTGAACTGCCTGCGCTGGGAATACGATGCGGGAACCCACAGTAGATTCGCAGGGTTCCCACATCGCATAAGTGTGAACCGGGACTAAAGCAGTTCATGTACATGCTGTTAGTTATCTTGTTATACTGTGTGTCTCTCTTGCACAATAATATGTGCCAGATTCTTCAGTTTTCATTCCAGTGAGTTTTAAAAACACTTCTCCTTTATTTGTGTCTCTGGACAGAGTCAGTCGTCCCTGAACAGAGCTGGCATAATATGTGCTTGCTTTATAACATATTCTCCCCAACCACACCAGCGGTTTCCTTTCAGATTGTCGGACCCATTCCACACAGTGCATGTTAGTGCTGTCAGTGAGGGAGGCTCCGGTCACTTTACAGGTCATTTCCAGAGTCTCTGATGGCTTCACAGTCCCTGGACCAGACTCCACCATTGAGATTTGTGATGTGACACCTGAAAAATATATATTGTATTTGGTTATACATTACATGTCTTGTAGCTTAGAAACTTTAAATGAATAATCTAAATAAAAAGAAACACACATTGTACTGAAGACACAATAAGGAGTAACCACAAGAGATGTGTCATGTCTGAAGTTGTGATTTGGATTCGGTTGCACTGATTCTTCTGATCAGTTAACTTTCCCTATATAACGCTCTGTATTTAAACAGAAATTTTCCACTAATATGTTTTGCATAAACTGAAATGATTGGGTGAGTGGAACCAATAATATGCTTGATTTGTTTTAAAGCAGAATTGTTACTTTCTCCTGCAGGAAGTTCTTTGTTTAAACATAATATTTATAGAAGCACAGTTTCCACCGACTGAAATAGCTGAGTTTATCTAAAAGGACAAGTGTAGTCACACAAGTAAAATATTTTATGGTGGCCATACACTCAATGATCTGATCGAACGATTCTTCACAAAGTAAGATAAATGGATAAGATCTATGAACTATTGAAAAGTGTCATTAATTGATTTGGACAAAACAAATTGATTTATTCAAAATGATTCTGATAAGTCTGGATGGAAAAATCAATTGTAGGAAAGCAAATATAGGAAAATGTAGGAAAGTAATTCAATATATCGGTAGGCATTTTTGTGCTAAAACTATCAACACTAAATGCAGCTGTAATTACCGTAAGTGTGTCAAAACATCCACAAAATATCCAATAATTAATCAAGTGCCAATAGTGTTTAGTAACTACAATGTAGTAAATAATAAGATCAGCACATAAACTGGACAATAATTATAGTTTTCATTTACTGCTATCTGAATATAATATTTATTCCATTCACTTATCACTGATAAAACAATTCAAATCCATATATAAACTAGTGCAGCGCTGTTCAGAAAATAAAACAAAAAAAACAAATGATAATTCTCCAGCACTTTAACAAAGATCATAAATGAATCACAAAATAACAAACAAGCTTAAAATGTTAAGTCTCGATTAGTAAGTATCCAAATAATCCTTGGTTTTTTTAACCCATGGGAGCTGAAACATGCAATCAGACAGAGAATCCAAAGTTCATGAAGTGTAAAACAGTGATAATATAATAGGTCAGGAACCCACCCTCCCCAGCCAATTCCTTGCCCCCAATCCCACCCCCAATCCTGCCATTTCTCAGGAAGTAAAGTAATGGCAAATAAAGGATTTGGTCAAGGATCACCTTCTCCCCTGTGTTTACAGCTCACTTTCCCCCCCATCCAAAGATCACCCTTTCACCTGTCCACAACTCATTCTCCCCCCATCCATAGCTCACACTCCCCCCCAATGCACAGCTCACCTCCCCCCATCCACAGCTCACCCCTCCCATCTACAGATCACTCCCCCCTCCCCTCATCCACAGCTCACTCTCCCCTCCCCCCATCCACATCTCGCCATCTCCCCTCATCCAAAGCTCACTCTCCTCCCCATGCACAGCTCACCCTCTCCCCTCCTACACAGCTCACCTTCATCCCCCCCCATCCACAGCTCACCCCTCAAATCCATAGCTCACTCCCCCCTCCCATCAACAGCTCACCCCCCATCCACAGCTCACCCTCTCCTCCCCATCCACAGCTCACCCTCCCCCCCATGCCCAGCTTACCCTCTCCCCCAGTGCACAGCTCACCTTCTCCCCCATCGGGAGGGGGGAGCTGACCGGGGCTGCAGCCCCGAGTGGGCCCCCAAAAAGCCCCGGGTCTCCTGTTGCTTATATAAAATGATTAGCCCTGAGTCCCAAGGCCTGGAACTCGGGGATAAATACCTCAGCAGTTTAACATCCATCTACCATCCAGTGATTGGAGGGCAAGCCGGGGGCGCAGGACATCGGCAATGAGAGTGAGTGGAGCTGTCAAAATGAAGAACTGATGTCGGGGTGGGCGGGGCCACAGGCCCGGCGTCAGCATAAGTGGCAATAAAATCTGACACCCAATTCCCTATTTGTACTACTATCTCGCCTTTTTGCTAGGCATTCTGCCTCAACTGTGCCCTCACTGCTGTGTTGGTAAAGGGCATGGCCGCCCACACACATTGCCGTACATGACAGGCAGCACTGTGTAGCCCAAGTCCTCCCTCTCCCAGAACACTATTTAGCCCATGCCCCCGCACAGGCTCGCAGTGCAGACATTTTAGTAGACTGTACTTCACCAGGAGGAGTGCCGAGGACTGTATAGCCCCCTGGGACCTCCCCTCTTCGTCCAGTTAGGGAGACGGGCGGTGCATGCTTCCTGGACACTTATCGGCTTCTTCATAGACACCAAAGAGTTCCTGTACAAAGTAATCACACGTGGGCGGGCTTAAACCCTCTAGGTCCGCCCTCAGTGTGCACTGCTGTCTGTCCTCTGATACACACCAGGTAAGAAGATGAGGGAAGATAATATTTTTACAGGTGTGCTGGATGGGGGGAGGGGGTGATTGGAGGCATAGGTGGGTGTGCTGGATGGGGGGGGAGGGGTGATTGGAGGCATAGGTGAGTATGCTGCATGGGGGGGAGGGGGTGATTGGAGGCATAGGTGAGTATGCTGGATGGGGGGGAGGGGGTGATTGGAGGCATAGGTGGGTGTGCTGGATGGGGGTGATTGGAGGCATAGGTGGGTGTGCTGGATGGGAGGGGGGGTGATTGGAGGCATAGGTGAGTATGCTGGATGGGGGGGGAGGGGGTGATTGGAGGCATAGGTGAGTATGCTGGATGGGGGGGAGGGGGTGATTGGAGGCATAAGTGGGTGTGCTGGATGGGGGTGATTGGAGGCATAGGTGGGTGTGCTGGATGGGAGGGGGGGTGATTGGAGGCATAGGTGGGTGTGCTGGATGGAAGGGGGGGTGATTGGAGGCATAGGTGGGTGTGCTGGATGGGGGGGGGGGGGTGATTGGAGGCATAGATGGGTGTGCTGGATGGGGGGGAGGGGGTGACTGGAGACAAAGTTGTGCTGAATGGGGAAGGAGGGGGGGGGAATAGGAGGCATAGGTATGCTGGGGGCATATTGGTGGCAGAGTAGTGGTGGGGCAGGAAGGGCATACGTGGAAGAGATGTGCTTGGGGGCATCTATGAATGGGGAAGAGCTTCACATAAAAGCCCAAGGCTATTAACCCCCCCCCCCCAACAGAAGTTCAGAGTCTAGAGGAAGATGGGGCATCCCTGCACAGGATCCAGCTGCTTGGGATAACTTTCACTACTGGTAAGTACACTCACTAAAGCTAGAGATTTTTTTTTTTTTTTTTAGCTAAACTTCATCTTTAAACTAGTAGTAATGTCTAGAGATGTACCGAACGGTTCGCCGGCGAACGGTTCCCGGCGAACTTCGAACGTTCGCGTTCGCCGCTGCGGGCGAACATATGCGATGTTCGGTCCGCCTCCTATACATCATCATTGAGGCAAACTTTGACCCTGAACATCACAGTCAGCAGACACATTCCAGGCCAATCAGCATACCTCCCTCCCACACCCTCCCACCTCCTATAAATAAGCAAGGGCAGCATCCATTTTAGATCATTTCTGTGTTACTGAGAGCAGGGAAAGTGCTGCTGCTGCTGCTGTTATAGCTGGGGACAGTTCCCGGTCTTGTTAGCCAGTGTTCTTGGTACACTCCTGCTGTAAGGACAGCACCCCAAAAAGCCCTTCCTAGGGCTGGTATTTGAGGTTTTTTTTGGATATATATATATATATATATATATATATATATATATATATATATCTATTGTCCCCAAAAAGCCCTTTTGAGGGCTGGTATTTGTGTAATTTTTTTTGTTCTGTGATATATATATATATATATATGTATATATATATATATATATATATATATATATATATATATATATTGTCCCCAAAAGCCCTTTTGAGGGCTGGTATTTGTGTAATTTTTTTGTTCTGTGATATATATATATATATATATATATCTATTGTCCCCAAAAGCCCTTTTGAGGGCTGGTATTTGTGTAATTTTTTTGTTCTGTGATATATATATATATCTATTGTCCCCAAAAGCCCTTTTGAGGGCTGGTATTTGTGTAATTTTTTTTGATCTGTGATATATATATACATATATATATATATATATATATATATATATATATATATATATATATATATTGTCCCCAAAATCCCCTTTGAGGGTTGGTATTTGAGTATTTTTTTAATATATATATATATATATATATATATATATATATATATATATATATATATATATATATGTAGCATGTCCAGAACCAGAAAAAAAAGATCATATAGGTGTAAAAGGGGTTCCCACCATCCCTGCTCTACTGAAAAATTATCTTTTTTTCTGGTTCTGGACATGCTACAGAGCTGAAACTTCACAGGTACACTTTTTAGACCCCCTAGACACTACATCACACAAAAAAAGTTCTTAAAAATTGTCATTTTTGATAGAGAGCCAATTATTGAAAAAAAAAAAAAAAAACTTAACAAAAAAAACATTTCTTTGGATTTATTGTCTGGGGGGTCTAAAAAGTGTACCTGTGAAGTTTCAGCTCTGTAGCATGTCCAGAACCAGAAAAAAAATAGAATCAGGGTTAGGGCTAGGGTTAGGGTTAGGGCTAGGGTTAGGGTCAGGGCTAGGGTTAGGGTCAGGGCTAAGGTTAGGGTTATTTTTAGTGCTTAGGGTTAGAGTTAGAGGGGTAGGGGTAGGGCTACTAACTCTAACCCTAAGTATCTCACCGTAACCCTAACCCTAGCCCCTAACACTAAACCTAACCCTAACCCTCTAACCATAACCCTAACCCTCTAACCTTAACCCTAACCCTCTAAGCCTAGCCATAAAAATAACCCTAACCCTAACCCTAGCCCTAACCCTAGCCCTAGCCCTAACCCTAACCCTAACCCTAACATTAGCCCTAACCCTAGCCCTAACCCTAGCCCTAACCCTAATTCGTATTTTTTTCTGGTTCCGGACATGCTACAGAGCTGAAACTTCACAGGTACACTTTTTAGACCCCCCAGATGCTAAATCCAAAGAAATTTTTTATTTTTATTTTTTTTTAATTTTTCCAATAATTGGCTCTCTATCAAAAAATTTAAATTTTTAAGAACTTTTTTTTGTGTGATCCCTCTCCGGCATGCCACAGTCCAGGTGTTTGTCCCCTTCAAACAACTTTTCCATTACTATTGTGGCCAGAAAGAGTCCCTGTGGGTTTTAAAATTCACCTGCCTATTAAAGTCTATGGCGGTTCGCAATGTTCGCCGGTTCGCGAACATTCGCCGATGTTCACGTTCGCCGTTCGCGAACAGCGAATTTTATGTTTGCGACATCACTAGTAATGTCCTGTGTATATATTTTTTTCTTTTTAGAGGACCCGTGCAGGTATAGGCCATAATGTGCTAGTATGCACAGTATTTTATTACATTATGGCAGACTTACCTGTCAAAGAAGCCTTCTTGCATTGTGGTGTGATCTATCCAGTGGGTCCCAGGCACTTCCATCTTAGCCTGGTCTTCCTTGCGGGTTCCATGTCTTCAGCCACTTGAATATGCGGGCCACGATGATGTCACTCCCGCATAAACAAGGGAATCACATCGCTGCAGCATGGGGGCGGCCAATGTACACTGAGCTGCGCATGCACAACACATTGTACAGGTAGGAGGAAGCTTTTATGACAGAAGAGACCGACAGGGCATCTTCTGTCATAAAAATGTTGCCTGTCAGCATGTTTTCAAAACGTGCCTTTGCTACCGCTTTAACTATACACCTGTTTTAGAATCGCACCCATTTTAAAAGAATGCCCTGCCCCTAATTGAAGTTCACTCTCTGCCTATAGTGGTTGACTGGGCTTACAGCAAAAAAGTGGCCCTTGAAATGTTTTTCTAAATGTTGGCAACTATGGAATTCAGAGTTTTAAAATACCTGTCTTTGTTTCCCTAATGCTGCATCCTCTTTTCTATTGGGCGCAGCGTAGAAGTTTTAGGTTACCTCACCTGCCAGCTTCCCATAGCCAGTAAGGAAAAGCAGGGAATGCATAATCTCATTGCAGGGTTATGCATTTCCCGCTTCCCCTCACTGGCTATGGGAAGCTGGCAGGTGAGGCAAACTAAAACTTCCACGCTGTGCCCAGCCATATGCCAAATGGGTTTGCGGGGTTGCCTGTGTAGATAAAAATCCTTGCACCAGCGCTGCTGGGCCGATATGTGGGGCTCCGCCCCTTTTTTCAATTTACTGTATAGACAAACAGCCACTGGCCGGGGAGGAAGGTGACAGGGGGCAGGACCAATTGTAACTAATGTATGTGCACCCACAGGGGTGTATAATAAACCTGAATTATAATAAACCTGAATTATACACCGCTGTGGGTACACATACAGTAGTTACAATTGGTCCCGCCCCGTCACCTTCCTCCCTTGCTAGCAATGTATACAGGCCGCCGATGCCTGCTGGAACAAAGGGGTAGAGCCCCGCACATCGGCCCCGCCCATCCCCGACATCACTGCTTCATTTTGACAGCTTCAATCACTCTCATTGTGGCTGCCCCCGGCTAGCCCTCCAATTACTGGCTGTGCTGTATAGATGTTACACTGCTGCATGTCCTGCTATAGGCTGCACTCATTTATGTTCCATCTGATGCCGCCATTCTTGCCTCGGCTCCTGTACACTGCTAATTAAGACTTTAAGATAAGTGTGCTATATTTAACTAATTGATGTCTTTGCAGTTTAGCAAATTCCTGAACCTTGCACTCCATACAATGCAATCCTGAACCATGCACCCCAAACAATGCACTCCTGAACCTTGCACCCTGTACAACCCACTCCTGAACCTTGCACCCTGTACAACGCACTCCTGAACCTTGCACTTCATACAACGCACTCCTGAACCTTGCACCCCATGCAACGCACTCCTGAACCTTGCACCCCGTACAACACACTCCTGAACCTTGCACCTCGTACAATGCACTCCTGAACCTTGCACCCCATACAACGCACTCCTGAACCTTGCACCCCATACAACGCACTCCTGAACCTTGCACCCCGTACAACGCACTCCTGAACCTTGCACCCCGTACAACGTATTCCTGAACCTTGCACTCTGTACGTAACGCAGTGCTGAACCTTACACTCTGTACAACTCTGGGAGGGGCTGTGTAATGCAAAAGGGGTTCAGAGGTGTGGGGGAGTGGCTGTGTAATGTAAAGGGGTACAGAGGTGTGTGTGTGGGGGCTTTGTAATGTAAAGGGGTCCAGAGGTGTCGCTCCATCAAAATACTCTAATTGGTGCTACACTCACCTTTAATCCAGCGCCAGGCAAAGCTCCCTGGCGTTGATCTTCATGCCTCCTCCTGATGTCGGAAAGGGACGTTGTGGGATCAAATTTACCTTCGGGCTCAAGCCCCTGGTCTTTTTCCTACCTAGCAACACCCCTGCCCCCCATCAAAAGCTCACCCCTCCCTCCACAGCTCACCCTCTGCCCTTGTCCACAGCTCATTCCCCCTCCCCCATCCAAAGCTCACTTTCTCACTCCTTCCCACAGCTCACTTCAACCTTATCCACAGCTCACTCGCTCCACCCCCCTTCCCCCCATTCGACAGTTCACCATAGCATGCGCCACCCCTTCCCCCACCTTTTACCTCTACACCCCAGCTCCCCCAACAACTCCCCCCATGTCCCTTACTCCCCCCTAATGCACAGCTCACTTCCCCCCATCCAGAGGTCACCCTCTCCCCTCATCCACAGCTCATTTCCCTCCCCCCCATCCAAAGCTCACTCTCTCCCTCCTGCCCACAGCTCACTCCCCCTCATCCACAGCTCATTTTCCTCCCCCCATCCAAAGCTCACTCTCTCCCTCCTGCCCACAGCTCACTCCCCCTCATCCACAGCTCATTCGCTCCACCTCTCTCCCCCTCCATTTGACAGTTCACCATAGCATATGCCTCCCCATCCCCTACCTTTCACCTCTACACCCCTAGCTCCCCCAACAACTGCCCCAAACTCCCCCACCCTATCCACAGCTCACTCTCCCCCCATCTATAGCTCACCTTCCCCCCATCCATAGCTTACTTCCCCCCTCATCCACAGCTCACCCTCTTCCCTCATCCGCAGCTCACCCTCTACCCTCCATCCAGAGCTCACCCTCTCCCCCCCATCCACTGCTCACCCCCCCCCCCATGCACAGCTCACCCTTTCCCCCAATGCACAGCTCACCTTCTCCCTGCATCCACAACTCACCCCTCCCTCCACAGCACACCCTCTCCCACCACTCATCCGCAGTTCACTCTCTCCCTTCTATCCACAGCTCACTCCCCTCTCATCCACAACTCACTTCCTCTGCCTCCCTCCATTGGACAGTTCACCATAACATGCACTTCCCCCATCCCCCACCTTTCACCTCTACACCCCCAGCTCCCCCAACAGCTCTCATAAGTCTTTACAAATCCCCCTGCCAACAGCTCTTGCTTTGAACAATCTACCCCTCCAGCTTTGACCCCTGCAGAACATCCACAGCTTCCCTACTGCTGTCTCTCTGCAAAATCATCACCCCCCCCTCCCATCCCCTTCCCTCTATCTTACTTCTTCACAACTGCAGTGGTGCACCTTGCTCCATTCTATTAGGCAGGCTTTTTTTCTTAGTGCAGTCTCCTCTGTGCAGCTCCCCCTGTCAGATCTGTGTAGCACAGGGTCGAGGAGGAGTTTCAGAATGCTTCACTCTGCTCAGTGCTACACAGATCTGACACACACAGAAGCGGGCAGGGACAGAAGCTTTCTCCGGAATCCCCATGAAAAAAATACAACAGTTGTGGCATTTTGACTTTGCGGGAACCTATCAACAAATGTAGGGCAGGTGCCGGTGCTAGCACACAGAATGTCAGTGGGGAAGTGGGTAGAACTTCCTCTACCACCTTCTGTATTAAGTGACAGGCTGGGAGGAGAGGGCTGCCAGAGGTGGCGGAACAGTGTTACGCCACGTTTTGGCTGAAAAAAATCCCTGCTGGCGTCTCACCAATCACTGCATGTGTATATTGGTTGGGATTACATTTCTCACTCTTTACAAAGCTTTGATTTTTTCTAGGCTTAGTAAGATGCCCCCACTTCCATTGTTTTTCTGTAACGCAATACATGTACATTCTGTTTGTTATCATGTTACATTGTGGTTCTTCTTGAACAATAAAAAGAAGGGGACTCTGTGCTTATGGTGACACTGATCCTATTCTGCTTGATAAGCTGCTAAACATCTGCCTATAGTCCCATTGGTGGAAAATAGTAGTATCTATATATTTATGATTCTGAAGGTGCAGTGCTAAGGCAAAATATTAACCAATAAATAAGGTAAGTGAACCCCTATCAATACCATACCATAATCTGCTAGATCAATATGTAAATACATGCCTGCATAAATGTTACCACAAATCACAATCCATAGACATGCTTCACGGAATTGTTTTAAAACAGTTCCAATAAATATTTAAATAAATGAAAAAAGTGTTCATAACTGTGCCTGGATTTTATTTGTGCCACAAGTTTGAAAGATAATCAAAATTGTAATTTAAAAGTGCTGCTAGTACAATGTCCATTTTCTGTGCTACAGTCTATAAACAAATCATACAAATCTTTCAGTGTAATTAGGCAATAAAGTGCCACTCCAAAAGTGTTTTCCACAAAAATCAGTGCACTCCAAGTGCCACTCCTCTCACCCCTTGTGAGCCACACTCGCCGGACTACAGTGGTGATCGAAAGTTTGGGCACCCTAGGTAAAAATTTGTATTAATGTGCATAAAGAAGCCAAGGAAAGATGGAAAAATCTCCAAAAGGCATCAAATTACAGATTAGACATTCTTATAATATGTCAACAAAAGTTAGATTTTATTTCCATCATTTACACTTTCAAAATAACAGAAAACCAAAAAATGGTGTCTGCAAAAGTTTGGGCACCCTGCAGAGTTAATATCTTGGACTGCCCCCTTTGGCAAGTATCACAGCTTGTAAATAGTGTTGAGCGAACACGGACTGTATTATTCGTGTTCGTACCGAATAATTGGATTTTTGTTACCCGAACACGGACCCGAAAACTTTACTGTATGTTCGGGTTTAAAATCCGTGTTCGGTCATTTTATTTCCTGTTTTGTATGTAATGGCGCGCTTTTAATGGCGGGCTTTCAACAGCCAATCAACAAGCGTTTAACTGGTGTGCCTTAAGCCATCCCAGCCATGCCTACTAATGTATTAGTAGCTGTGATTGGCCATCTGAAGCATGTGACCATTTCTTTATAAGTTCGAGAGCCCCAGCGCGCTGCGTCATTCTGCTGTAGTTTAGGGACAGAGCACACATCATACGTGCTGGCTGCTGATTAGGGAAAGACAGTGATTCTGTGAAAAATTTTGTCCGAAAAGAATGCAGGGTCAGGTCGGAGTGCAGGCAGGGAGAGTTATTAGAGCATTTTAGGGGGAGGCTGGAGAATAGGCATGGTCAGTGTTCTACATCGATTTTGCTGTGTGGGGGGTTGTGCAGTGCCAGTGAACAATCTTATCGAGTATATTAGGGACAGGCTGGAGAATAGGCAGGGTCAGTGTTCTACATTGATTTTGCTGTGTGGGGGGTGGAGCAGTGAACACAATCTTTTTGCCCTCAGTTAAGCCCGCTGAGGAGGAGGAGGAGGAGGGAGAAAAAAAATCTATTTTTATCAGTCAGTTGTGTGCAGCGTTTTTGGTTCAGTGCTGACTGTGATAAGACACTGCTGTGTTCACATGTGCTATTGAGTGATTTTAAATTTTATACACTTTTTTCTATTCCACTATTCAATATACACCCTTTTGGGTTAAAAAAATTAAATTGCGGCATAGTCTGTACTAATCTATTTAAAAATTACAATACTTAAAGGGGAATTTTCTTTTTTTTTTTCCTTCATAGCCTGCAGCAGAGCTGACTGACATAAGACACTGCTGTGTTCACATGTGCTATTGAGTGATTTTAAATTTTATACACTTTTTTCTATTCCACTATTCAATATACAGCCTTTTGGGTTAAAAAAAATTAAATTGCGGCATAGTCTGTACTAATCTATTTAAAAATTACAATACTTAAAGGGGAATTTTCTTTTTTTTCCCCTTCATAGCCTGCAGCAGAGCTGACTGACATAAGACACTGCTGTGTTCACATGGGCTATCGAGTGATTTTCAATTTTATACACTTTTTTCTATTCCACTATTCAATATACACCCTTTTGGGTTAAAAAAATAAATAAATTGTGGCATAGTCTGTACTAATCTATTTAAAAATTACAAACTTAAAGGGGAATTTTCTTTTTTTTTTTCCCTTCATAGCCTGCAGCAGAGCTGACTGACATAAGACACTGCTGTGTTCACATGTGCTATTGAGTGATTTTCAATTTTATACAATTTTTTCTATTCCACTATTCAATATACACCCTTTTGGGTTAAAAAAATAAATAAATTGTGGCATAGTCTGTACTAATCTATTTAAAAATTACAAACTTAAAGGGGAATTTTCTTTTTTTTTCCCTTCATAGCCTGCAGCAGAGCTGACTGACATAAGACACTGCTGTGTTCACATGTGCTATTGAGTGATTTTCAATTTTATACACTTTTTCCTATTCCACTATTCAATATACACCCTTTTGGATTAAAAAAATTAAATTGTGGCAAAGTCTGTACTAATCTATTTAAAAATTACAAACTTAAAGGGGAATTTTCTTTTTTTTTTCCCTTCATAGCCTGCAGCAGAGCTGACTGACATAAGACACTGCTGTGTTCACATGTGCTATTGAGTGATTTTCAATTTTATACACTTTTTTTCTATTCCACTATTCAATATACACCCTTTTGGGTTAAAAAAAAATTAAATTGTGGCATAGTCTTTACTAATCTATTTAAAAATTACAATACTTAAAGGGGACTTTCCTTTTTTTTCCCCTTCATAGCCTGCAGCAGAGCTGACTGACATAAGACACTGCTGTGTTCACATGTGCTATTGAAAAATCACCAATTTTATATCATATTTTCTATTCCGCTATTCAATCTACACCCTTGGGGTAAAAAGAATTAAATTGCGGGATAGTCTGTATCGGTACGTGTGAGATACACCTTTCCAATTTTTGGGGCGCATCTTACACCGCCAAGGATTGCAGAGTGTTTCAGTTTGCCTCCTGCCTGTTCCTAACTCCTCCTACTCCTCATCCTGCCTTTGGGGTACAAAAAATAGTAATCAGGGCCTAGTCTGGGTCTGTATGTGTGAGATAGATACACCTTTTGATATCATATTTTCTATTCTGCTATTCAATCTACACCCTTGGGGTAAAAAGAATTAAATTGCGGCATAGTCTGTATCGGTACGTGTGAGATACACCTTTCCAATTTTTGGGGCGCATCTTACACCGCCGAGGATTGCAGGGTGCTTCAGTTTGCCTCCTGCCTGTTCCGAACTCCTCCTACTCCTCATCCTGCCTTCGGGGTACAAAAAATAGTAATCGGGGCCTAGTCTGGGTCTGTACGTGTGAGAAAGATACACCTTTTGCTATCATATTTTCTATTCCGCTATTCAATCTACACCCTTTTGGGGTAAAAATAATTAAATTGCGGCATAGTCTGTATCGGTACGTGTGAGATACACCTTCCAATCTTTTGGGGCGCATCTTCTACCGCCGAGGATTGCAGGGTGCTTCAGTTTGCCTCCTGTTCCGAACTCCTCCTACTCCTCATCCTCATCCTGCCTTTAGGGTACAAAAAATTGTAATCGGGGCCTAGTCTGTGTTTGTACGTGTGAGATACACCGTTTTATAAAATTTTTTCTATTCCGCTATTCAATCTACACCCTTTGGGGTAAAAAGAATTAAATTGCGGCATAGTCTGTATAGGTACGTGTGAGATACACCTTCCAATCTTTTGGGGCGCATCTTCCACCACCGAGGATTGCAGGGTGCTTCAGTTTGCCTCCTGTTCCGAACTCCTCCTACTCCTCATCCTCATCCTGCCTTTAGGGTACAAAAAATTGTAATCGGGGCCTAGTCTGTGTTTGTACGTGTGAGATACATAGTTTTATAAAAAAAATTCTATTCCGCTATTCAATCTACACCCTTTGGGGTAAATAGAATTAAATTGCGGCATAGTCTGTATCGGTACGTGTGAGATACACCTTCCAATCTTTTGGGGCGCATCTTCCACCGCCGAGGATTGCAGGGTGCTTCAGTTTGCCTCCTGTTCCGAACTCCTCCTACTCCTCATCCTCATCCTGCCTTTAGGGTACAAAAAATTGTAATCGGGGCCTAGTCTGTGTTTGTACGTGTGAGATACACCGTTTTATAAAAATTTTTTCTATTCCGCTATTCAATCTACACCCTTTGGGGTAAAAAGAATTAAATTGTGGCATAGTCTGTATCGGTACGTGTGAGATACACCTTCCAATCTTTTGGGGCGCATCTTCTACCGCCGAGGATTGCAGGGTGCTTCAGTTTGCCTCCTGTTCCGAACTCCTCCTACTCCTCATCCTCATCCTGCCTTTAGGGTACAAAAAATTGTAATCGGGGCCTAGTCTGTGTTTGTACGTGTGAGATACACCGTTTTATAAAATTTTTTCTATTCCGCTATTCAATCTACACCCTTTGGGGTAAAAAGAATTAAATTGCGGCATAGTCTGTATAGGTACGTGTGAGATACACCTTCCAATCTTTTGGGGCGCATCTTCCACCGCCGAGGATTGCAGGGTGCTTCAGTTATCCTCATGTTCCGATCTCCTCCTACTCCTCATCCTCATCCTGCCTTTAGGGTACAAAAAATTGTAATCGGGGCCTAGTCTGTGTTTGTACGTGTGAAATACACCGTTTTATAAATTTTTTTATATTCCGCTATTCAATCTACACCCTTTGGGGTAAAAATAATTAAATTGCAGCATAGTCTGTATCGGTACGTGTGAGATACACCTTCCAATCTTTTGGGGCGCATCTTCCACCGCCGAGGATTGCAGGGTGCTTCAGTTTGCCTCCTGTTCCGAACTCCTCCTACTCCTCTTTCTCATCCTCCCTTTAGGGTACAAAAAATTGTAATCGGGGCCTAGTCTGTGTTTGTACGTGTGAGATACACCGTTTTATATCCTTTTTTCTATTCTGCTATTCAATATACACCCTTTTGGGGTGAAAAAAAATAAATTTGCGTCATACTTTGCATATTTGACTGTGAGATACACCCGTTGTATTTGTATACTGGTTTTCTATTCCGCTATTTAATAAACACCCTTTTGGGGTAAAAAAAATTAAATTGCGGCATAGTTTGCATATTTGACTGTGAGATACACCCGTGCGATACTGTTGTTGTTTTGTTCCGCTATTCAATAAACACCTTTCTAGGGCAAGATCATAAATTACAGAAATATGAGGAGACCGTCAAATAGGGGCCGTGGCCTGGGTCGTGGTGCTGCTGGTAGAGCTCCTGTTGCAAGGAGAGGATGTGGTCGATCTGTGCCAGCTACACGCACAAGTGAAACACCTTCCTCAAGTGTGAGTAGGCGACAGAACCTGCAGCAGTATTTGGTAGGGCATCATGCGCCTCTAGAAGTGATGAGGCCAGAAGAAGTACAGGCGATAGTAGATTGGGTTGCTGACAGTGTCTCCAGTTCCTTCAGATTGTCTCCCACCCAGTCTACTGCAGAAAGGTCAGAGTTGGCACCTGCAGCCAATGTCCAACCGTCTTTCACCTCACCCCCTTGCAAATCAGGCAAGCAGTCTGAGCCCCAAGTCATGCAGCAGTCTCTTCTTCTTTTTGATGACTCTGTCAGCAGGGTTTCCCAGGGCCATCCACCTAGCCCTGCCCCAGAAGTGGAAGAGATTGAGTGCAGCGATGCCCAACCACTTATTTCTCAAGATGAGTACATGGAAGGACCATCGCAGCACGTCTCCGATGATGACGAAACGCAGGTGCCAACTGCTGCGGCACTCAGAATTGTGGAGACCGACAAGGAGGGCAGGGGTGAAGATTGGGTGGAAGATGATGTGGAGGACGATGAGGTCCTCGACCCCACATGGAATGAAGGTCATGTAGGTGACCTGAGTAGTTTGGAGGAAGAGGCGGTGGTCGCACAGAGCCACCAGCACAGCAGAAGAGGGAGCAGGGTGCAGAAGTGGAGCGGCCGTGCCCTAGAAACTACGCCTGCTACTACCCAACGCAGCAAGGGACCGAGTGCACCAAAGCCAGCTCAAAGGAGTTCTCTAGCGTGGAAGTTCTTCAGAAAATGTGCTGATGACAGGACACGAGTGGTTTGCACCCTGTGCAATCAGAGCCTGAAGCGAGGCATAAACCTTCTCAACCTGAGCACAACCTGCATGATCAGGCATCTAAGTGCAAAGCACGAGCTGCAGTGGAGTAGACACCTTCAAAACCAAGAAACGTCTCTGGCTCCTCCTGCTTCCTCTTCTGCTGCAGTCTCGGCCTCTCCATCCACCTCTGTAGTGATACCGGTCCCTGCCACCCCGCAAACAGACGATCTGTCAGCAACACCACCACCTGGGTCACCAACCATTTCCACAATGCCCCGTGGAAGAGTTCAGCTTTCCATCTCTTAAACACTTCAGAGGAAGAGGAAGTACCCCCCTACCCACCCGCGATCCCTGGCCCTGAATGCCAGCATTTCAAAATTCTTGGCCTTTGAAATGCTGTCATTCCGTCTGGTGGAGACCAGTGTTGGTCATCTTACTTTAAAAAAGTAATTAGTTACAGTTACAAATTACTTCTCCCAAAAAGTAATTGAGTTACTGACTCAGTTACCACATTGAAAAAGTAATTAGTTACTCAGAAAAGTAACTGCGACTTTTTTTTACTATTCTATAATGCAATTACGTTCTATGAGATCTTTAATAGTTGTGGCGGTGTGGCACACTGTGGGGGTCTGAGTCCTGAGTCCTCCTGACTGTGAGTAACTGTATTTTGTTTTGTTTTTTGGTACCTGCTGCCTGGAGTGGCTGGGGGTGGTGGCGGTGTGGCACACTGGTGGTGGTGGCGGTGTAGCACACTGGTGGCAGTGTGAAACACTGGTGGTGGCGGTGTGGCACATGGTGGTGGTGTGAAACACTGGTGGTGGAGGTGTGGCACACTGGTGGTGGTGGCGGTGTGGCACACTGGTTGTGGGGGTCCTCCTGACCTGACTTAATTTTTTTTTGGTATCTGCTGGCTGCTGCTGTCTCAGTCTGGACTGGCTGGCTGCTGGTGTTGGTGGCACACTGGTGGTGGGTGGGTGGTTGGCTGGTGGGGGTCCTGACTGTGTCTGTGACTGTGAGTGACTGAGTCTGTGAGTTTTTTTTTTTTTTTTTTGTACCTGCTGTGCTGGTGGTGTGTGGCACACTGTTGTTGTCCAGGTCCCTCTGGGCCTCTGGCTCTGTCCTCCTCAAGGCCTGCCTGTCTGTGCCTCAGCCTCTCTCCTCTTCTGGTGTGTGCGTTGGTGGAGTCGGTGGTGGACTTCTTGCTGCCCTGTTGTGGTGGACCGGTGGTGTTATATATATATTATATATATGGTTGTCACCAAAATGGGAATAGAGGGGAAATCGCCCAGTAGTTCTGGTGACCCTGGTGACAACCAGGTCAGATGTTAAAAAAAAAATCACAGTAGTTAAAACCCTCACTTACTCCATCCAAGATGAAAATAATGGTTTACATTGCCACTATTTTCCCTGTGCCACCACTAGAGGGCAACTTTGATAACACCTTGAAGATCTTCACCTTCACAATAGGAATGGGTCTGCTGACTTGCTCTGCTTTTGTAAAGGTCTCCCACTGTGAGAGTGAGCAATAAACAGCATATCAGGATATTATGCAAGTGCGGGATATTTTCTCACCTGCATCCAGCCCCCTATGTTTACAGCTCGTCAGCTTTCATCTCAGTTATTTCCTTTGGTTCCTTTATAACAGTGTTAAGTCATGTGCAGCTGGTGGCTGTCCCCCGACGAGACGATCGTGACTCACTTGCTCCTGAGTCTCCTCCTCTTCTCTCTCCACTTCCTGTATCACGGACAGCGGTCATAGAGGAGAGGGGAATACAATTACATCTACTGCCATCTAGCGGCGGTAGATGTAATTGCAGTAACGCAGCCGAAAGTAACGGCAGCGGCGTTAAAGGGAAAGCAAGAGTAATCTGATAGATTACTCGTTACCCTGAAAAGTAACTGCGTTAAGTAACGCCGTTTACTTAAACGCAGTTACTTCCAACACTGGTGGAGACGCACAGTTTTAAAAGCTTTATGTCGGTGGGTGTCCCACAGTACGTCGTGCCCAGCCGCCACTACTTTTCCAGGCAAGCCATCCCTTCCCTGCACAACCAAGTGGTGGAAAAAATCAGGTGTGCACTGCGCAACGCCATCTGTGCCAAGGTCCACCTAACTACCGATACGTGGACCAGTAAGCACGGTCAGGGGCGTTATATCTCCCTAACGGCACACTGGGTAAATGCAGTGGCAGATGGGCCTGAGGCGGATAGCAATTTGGCGCATGTCCTTCCACCACCGAGGATTGCAGGGCTCTTCAGTTTGCCTCCTCTTCCTAACTCCTCCTACTCCGCTTCCTCATCCTCTACCGCCTCCTCATCCGGTCAGCGTAACACCTTCACCACCAACTTCAGCACAGCCAGGGGAAAATGACAGCAGGCAGTTTTAAAACTTGCCTGTTTGGGGGAAAAACCACACACCGCGCAGGAGTTGTGGAGGAGCATGGAACAGCAGACAAATGAGTGGTTGCTGCCAGCGAGCCTCAAGCCCGGCCTGGTGGTGTGCGATAACGGGCAAAATCTCATAGCAGCTCTGGGCCTAGCCGGTTTAACGCACATCCCTTGCCTGGCGCATGTGCTGAATTTGGTGGTGCAGAGGTTCCTTAAAAACTACCCTGATATGTCAGAGCTGCTGCAAAAAGTGCGGGCCGTCTGTGCGCACTTTCGGCGTTCTCACCCTGCTGCTGCCCGCCTGTCAGCGCTGCAGCGTAACTTCGGCCTTCCCGCTCACCGCCTCATATGTGACGTGCCCACAAGGTGGAACTCCACCTTGCACATGCTGGAAAGACTGTGCGAGCAGCAGCAGGCCATAGTGGAGTTTCAGCTGCAGCACGCACGCGTGAGTCGCTCTGCGGAACAGCACCACTTCACCACCAATAACTGGGCCTCCATGGGAGACCTGTGTGCCTTGTTGCGCTGTTTTGAGTACTCCACCAACATGACCACTGCCGATGACGCCGTTGTCAGCTTAACTATCCCACTTCTATGCCTCCTTCAAAAAACGATTCGAGCAATGATGGAAGAGGATGTGGCACAGGATGAGGAGGAGGATGAAGAGGTAACATTTCCAAGGCTTTCAGGGCAGTCATTCGCAAGTGGCTCCGAGGGTGGGTTCCTGCACCCACAAATGCCAGGGACACAGTTTTCCAGCAGGGGCACAGTTCTGGAGGATGAGGAGGATGAGGAGGAGGAGATGGAGGAGGAGATGGAGCCATGTTCACAGCAGGGTGGCACCCAGGCCAGCTCATGGCCATCACTGGTGCGTGGCTGGGGGGGTACAGAGGACACAGACGATACACCTCCCACAGAGGACAGCCTTTCGTTGCCTCTGGGAAGCCTGGCACACATGAGTGATTACATGCTGCAGTGTCTCCACAACGACCGCCGAGTTGCCCACATTCTAACTTGTGCTGATTACTGGGTGGCCACGCTGCTGGATCCCCGTTACAAGGACCATCCTTAATTCACTCACTGGAGCGCGATCGCAAGATGCGCGAGTACAAGCGCACGCTGGTAGACGCGATGCTGCTGGCATTCCCACCTGACAGCAGGGCCACAGTGGAAGCACAAGGCCAAGGCAGAGGATGAGGAGGAAGAGGTCGCCAACGCAACCAGGGCACCGCCAGCACCTCAGAAGGCAGGGTTATCATGGCCGAAATGTGGAAAAGCTTTGTCAGCACGCCACAACAAACAGCAGCACCAGCAGCTCATATGGAACGTCTTAGCAGGAGGCAGCATTTCACCAACATGGTGGAGCAGTATGTGTGTATGTATGTATGTATGCCTACATGTAGTGAATGACGGGTCTGCCCCCTTCAACTTCTGGGTCTCCAAATTGGGCACATGGCCTGAGCTTGCCCTTTACGCCTTGGAGGTTCTGGCGTGCCCTGCAGCCAGTGTATTATCTGAACGTGTATTTAGCACGGCTGGGGGCATTATCACAGACAAGCGCAGCCGCCTGTCCAGAGACAATGTGGACAAGCTCACGTTCATTAAAATGAACCAGGCATGGATCCCACAGGACTTTTCCATACCTTGTGCAGAATAGAGATGGATACTGACCTTACCCAGCCATTGTTTTATTTTTGATCTTTCTCACTCTTTTGGGGTGTACCCTCATTTAAAATGACTGAAAAAAAAGCAGTGTTGGCTACCTCGTCCTCCTCCACCGCCGCTTCCACCTATACCGCCACATCCACCACCACCTCAACCTCCCTCCTACTCCATATGGACCTCGTCCTTCACAGATGAAGAACATTTTTTTTATTTTTCTGTTTTTTTTTGTTGTTTTTAGTTATTTCCCTATCCACATTTGTTTGC
Organism: Pelophylax lessonae; assembly: GCF_965119305.1. Classification (NCBI taxonomy): domain Eukaryota; kingdom Metazoa; phylum Chordata; class Amphibia; order Anura; family Ranidae; genus Pelophylax; species Pelophylax lessonae. Next base: position 326,107,910 of record NC_138768.1, on the reverse strand, counting down.
AGAGTACTTGCCATGCTCTTAACTACGTTTTGCTGCCATTTGCAGCACTCTAGCCCTTTCCATTGGTGTTTTAGAGCCATTTTAGTGCCTGAAAGTTCGGGTCCCCATTGACTTCAATGGGGTTCGGTGTCCGGGTAAAGTTCGGAAAAAGTCCGGGACACAGACCCGGACTTTTTTTCAAGTTCGGCCGAACCCGCCGAACACGGACATCCAGGTGTCCGCTCAACTCTACTTGTAAACGCTTTTTGTAGCCAGCCAAGAGTCTTTCAATTCTTTTTTGAGGTATCTTTGCCCATTCTTCCTTACAAAAGTCTTCCAGTTCTTTGAGATTTCTTGGATGTCTGTCACGCACTGCTCTTTTAGGGTCTATACATAGATTTTTAATTAGGTCAGGAGATTGTGAAGGCCATGGCAAAACCTTCAGTTTACGCCTCTTGATGTGATCCCCCGTGGATTTCGAGGTGTGTTTAGGATCATTATCCATTTGTAGAAGCCATCCTCTCTTTAACGTCAGCTTTTTCAAAGATGGCATCAAGTTACTATCCAAACAAGCTGACATTTTATTGAATCCATTTTTCCTTCTACTCGTGAGATGTTCCCTGTGTCACTGGCTGCAATACAACCCCAAAGCATGATTGATCCACCCCCATGCTTAACAGTTGGACAGAGGTTCTTTTCATTAAATTCTGTGCCCCTTCTTCTCCAAATGTACCTTTGCTCATTCCGGCCAAAAAGTTCAATTTTAACCTCATCGGTCCACATAACTTGTTTCCAAAATGCATCAGACTTGTCTATATGTTCATTTGCAAAGTTCAAATGCTGATTTTTGTGGTGAGGATGTAGAAGAGGTTTTCTTCTGATGACCCTTCCATGAGGACCATATTTGTACAAGTATCTCTTTATAGTGGAATAGTGTAACACAACTCCAGTGTCTGCCAGATCTTTCTGGAGGGATCGTGCAGTCAAATGTGGGTTTTGAATTGTTTTTCTCACAATCCTGCGAGCTGTTCTGTCTGATATTTTTCTTGGTCTTCCAGATCTTGCTTTAACTTCCACTGTTCCTGATGACTGCCATTTCTTAATTACATTCCGAACAGAGGATATTGACATCTGAAAACGCTTTGCTATCTTCTTATAGCCTTCTCCAGCTTTGTGAACGTCAACTATTTTCAGTTTCAGTTTTCTAGACAACTGCTTAGATTGTTGGGGCAAGGTCAGATGAGTCTGGGCATTTAAAACCTTTGAGATTGACATCACCTGGTCTTCCCAGACGATGATTGAGAACAATCCATGGCACTGGCAGGTCTCAGCCTTGCAAAGGGGGCAGTGCATGCTATAAATTCTGCAGGGTGCTCAAACATTTGCAGACGCCATTTTTTGTTTTCTGTAATTTTGAAAGTTTCAATGATGGAAATAAAATCTAACTTTTGTTGACATATATATATAAGAATGTCTAATCTGTAATTTGATGCCTTTTGGAAATGTTTCCATCTTTCCTTGGCTTCTTTATGCACATTAATACAAATTTTTACCTGGGGTGCCCAAACTTTCGATCACCACTGTATATATGACCCCTTATATAAATAAGAAGGTCCCAACCACTTTTTGTTATGCAATCTCACTGCTCCGGCTTTCCTCCTTATATTCTTCCTTGGGGGAATATTCCCAGATCAGTCATCCTCCAGCTCCAGGGAATAAATCCAGGGGAGAACCACAAATATTGTAATGCCACTGTAACGCTCCTGCGTTTTTATATGGTGTGGATTTTCAGCTGCAGAAATAGTTCCACGTCAGCAGTCATGTAAGAGATATGCTGAGATACCATTCCCAACCTCAATGACTCATCATGTGTGGAAGGTCTTATTTCAGCCAGTAAATACACACAATTAGCAAGCTGGTTCTTAGAGTGACTTTATGCATGTGGTAACACAATGATGAAGGTTGAGGGATAGGTTGAGTGGAGGTGGTAGGTGATAGACACTTGAAGGTGAGACAGTAGCAGATGGATGCAGGAAGGTTTAGCAATGTTGTATGATAGCAGATGATAGAATAGCAGGTGGACATACAAAAGAGATCAACCCAGTGCAGAAAAGTAGCAGTAGTCTCAAGAGCTAGCAATCTAGTTTATGCAGATGTGATAAACAGTCTCTACTATGCAGAGCTAGATAGTGTAAGCTTAGTATAAGTTTATAGAGAATTCCCCTGCGGGGTACTTAGCACTATTAGCGATACAGCCGAAGGGTGGTTCAGGAGAGGCGGATGATCCAGTAGCGGGATACAGGGATCAGCGCAGCGAGGTTCCGTCAGCAAAGTAAGCTTGCAAGCATGGAAGCTTCAAGCAAGGTTAGCATCCAGCATAGGGGTGTTTGAACGAACACATGTGAGTGAGAACCGACGCCTTAAATAGCCATCTAGTCCGGCGCTGAGTGATGACAGCTCCAGTCTTAAAGGTGTATGCCCACCTTTCCAAAAGTAAATGGTAGGGCGCATACACTTGTGGAAAGTGTAATTTAGGGTACCAAAGGTACCGGAACATTACAGCCACTTTATTTATAATACTTAAAACATAACAAATTACATTTGTACATGTGAGGTTTAGCCTTATGGTTTTCTGCTGCTTACTATCCAATTTGGCCATGCATTCCACAACAGCAGAAATCATGCCACAAACGTGGCTCCGCCCAACATGTTTCATCGATAGGACATCTTCAGATATTGGTCCTAAAAATTTGTGTTTGATAAATGGCTGTGCAAATATCTTTTGACATAAAACTTGCAACTGCCACCATTTTCTTCTCTGTGGTCTCTGTTTTCAGAAAATATAACATGTTTTGGGGTTCTAAGTTTTTTGCTAGAAAAAAATTGTGCTTGCCATATGTGTTTAAAAACATGCCCTGGACAAATTGGTCGAAGGACATGAATGTATTAAGCTACTTCGGTCACAGGTTAGCTCTTTTGTGACTTTGTTGACCCCTTCTTTGTGACCCCTTTTTGTAGCCTAGGGCATTGAAATAATCAAAAGTGCCTTTGGTGTGAGTAATGCCTTGCCTGCGCCCACCCTATGGCAGTTGTTCTGAGAAAGTGCAACTGTAAATGTTTCAGGAGTAGTGATGGACGAACATCGGCCGGGGCGGTTCGCGAACGTCAGCCGTAAATTTTCTCAAAAGTCTGCGAACCGCAAGTTTGCGGCGGGCCCCATTGACTTTAATGGTAGGCAAACTTTAGAAACCTTTAGGTCATATTTGCAGCCACAAAAGACGTACTAGCTGTGCACAAATAGTTCCAGCACATGGACAATGTCATAACAGAAGTATTGCAATTGGAAAAGTTGCCCTAAAATCTTTTTTTTTTTTTTTTACAGCAAAACATTTTTTTTTTTCATAAATCAGCCAGAACTGACAGCAGCCAGTAAATACATCTCTAATACATATAGGTTCCATTCACACATCTGTAAAATGGGTCCGCATCCATTCCACAATGTGGCGGAACCTTTACAGACCCATTGATTTTCAATTCCAGTCTGAAAAATTAGGCATTCACAGGATAAAGAAGTAAGTGTCGGCCATTCCAGGCCCCAAAAATTAGCCCACATACGTTTACCTGACAGCTAAGAAAGTAGTATTCTGTGGCTTAAGGTTCATTAGGCATTCACAGGATACAGAAGTAAGTGTCGGCCAGTATTGACCCCAAAAAATTAGTCCACATGGGTTTACCTGACAGCTAAGAACGTAGTACTCTGTGGCTGAAGGTACATTAGGCATTCACAGGATAAAGAAGTAAGTGTCGGCCAGTATAGGCCCCAAAAATTAGCCCACATGGGTTTACCTGACAGCTAAGAACGTAGTATTTGGTGGCTGGAGGTACATTACACATTCACAGGATACATAAGTAAGTGTCGGCCTGTATAGGCCCCAAAAATTAGCCCACATAAAGGGGCACTCTGACGGGGACACACTAGATATAAAGGGGCACTCTGACAGGGACACACTGTCAGCCTGTTTCCCCCCTCATCCAGCCTGTGTCCCCCCTCATCCAGTCTGTATTCCCCCATCATTCAGCCCATGTCACTGCTGTCATGCAGCCCGTGTCCCTCGCCGTCATTCAGCCTGTGTCCGTGTCCCCATCAGAGTCCTCCTTTACATCCATTGTGTCCCTTTCAGAGTCCCTCCTTTACATCCATGTCCCCATCAGAGTGCTCCTTTACATCCAGTGTGTCCCCGTCAGAGTGCCCCTTTATGAGTCCCGCTCCAAGTTCCCCTTTATTATTCCAGTCAGAGTGCCCCTTTAATATTGCGGTCAGAGTGTCCCTTTAATATTGCGGTCAGAGTTCTCCTTTATTATTCCCGTCAGAGTGCCCCTTTAATATTGTGGTCAGAGTGCCCCTTTATTATTCCCATCAGAGTTCCCCTTTATTATTCCCGTCAGAGTGCCTCTTTAATATTGTGGTCAGAGTTCCCCTTTAAAATCGCGGTCAGAGTGCCCCTTTATTATTCCTGTCAGAGTGCCCCTTTATTATTCCTGTCAGAGTGCCCCTTTAATATTTCGGTCAGAGTTCCCCTTTAATATTGCGGTCAGAGTTTACCTTTAATATTGCGGTCAGAGTGCCCCTTTATTATTCCCGTCAGAGTGTCCCTTTAATATTGCGGTCAGAGTGTCCCTTTAATATTGCGGTCAGAGTTCCCCTTTATTATTCCCATCACAGTGACCCTTTAATATTGCGGTCAGAGTGCCCCTTTAATATTGCGGTCAGAGTTCCCCTTTAATATTGCGGTCAGAGTGCCCCTTTCATATTGCGGTCAGAGTTCCCCTTTATTATTCCCGTCAGAGTTCCCCTTTATTATTCCCGTCAGAGTGCCCCTTTAATATTGCGGTCAGAGTGCCCCTTTAATATTGTGGTCAGATTGCCCCTTTATTATTCCTGTCAGAGTGCCCCTTTAATATTTCGGTCAGAGTGCTCCTTTAATATTGCGGTCAGAGTGCCCCTTTAATATTGCGGTCAGAGTTCCCCTTTATTATTGCGGTCAGAGTGCCCCTTTATTATTCCAGTCAGAGTGCCCCTTTGATATTGCGGTCAGAGTGCCCCTTTAATATTGCGATCAGAGTGCCCCTTTAATATTGCAGTCAGAGTTCCCCTTTAATATTGGGGTCAGAGTGCCCCTTTAATATTGCGGTCAGAGTGCCCCTTTCATATTGCGGTCAGAGTGCCCCTTTTGCAGCAACTCTCAGTCACTACACCTGCCACAATGCTGCACAGTGCACAATAATACTACTACAGTAATCCACTATAATATGCTTTCTACAAAGTATATTATACATTGGATTACCCCCCTCCCCCTCCCCCTATATAGTGCACTGCACACCAATACCAAAAAAAATTGCAGCCCTTTAAATGACTTTTGTGGACATTAACAGAGTGATTTTTGTCACTTCAGATGCCGATTTCTAACTGCCCCTAAAGCACAGACTGGATACCTCTCCCTATACTGAAGAGAGACTGGACCTATACCGAAATACCAGCCCTGAAAAGGACTTTTGTGGACATTAACAGAGCGATTTGTGTGACTGCTGCCGATCTCTAATTGCCCCTAAAGCACCGACTGGATACCTGCCCCTAACCTGAAAAGATACGAGTAGACCTATACCGAAATACCAGCCCTGAAAAGGACTTTTGTGGATCTTCACAGAGCTATTTGTGTCTGGCAATCTCTCCCTGATGCATACAGCAGACCTCTCCCTATGCTGACAAAATGCGGAATGTGAAATGGCCGACAGCTCAGGTCTATTTATAGGGTAGGGGGCATGTCCATGTGCTGAAATGTTACAATTGGCTGTCCCGTTCCAACTGACGGTTATGTCATGGGTCAAAGTTCTTCTGAATGAAAAAGAAAATGGCGGCACGGACATACTCGCGAACACCGGCAAAAGTCTGACTTTTTGCGAACAAGCTAAATTTGCCGCAAACCGACCGCCGGGCGAACGGCAAGGCCATCTCTATTCAGGAGCTTGTCATAACAACAAAAAGGCTGTTAACGTGTAATTTAAAAAAAAAAGCTAAAAGGTAGGATTTTAATGAAAGAAAATTGACCAATAGGGTATTATCTGTCATAAATCATTCTCCCTACCTGTTAGTGTGTGTGTAAACTGAGCATATGCAGATCAGTATACTTTTATGGAATGGATATGTGCTGTGATGATGTTACTCGAGTGTACAATTGAAGTGACATTAATGTGGCTCGGCCAACCAAGAGTCAGAATCTGTAAGGAAGACAGGGAGAAGATGACTGATAGAAGCACTGTCACCACAGAACTGGATGGGATCACTAGCCAGGTATGTCTGCCATGCTATTATGCTGTGTATACTAGCACATTATGGTTAAAAGCTTCTAAGGCCCAATTACAATTTTTTTTTTATTCTGCGTTAATGTCCAGAGAGACATTCTTTCTTCATGTCTACATATTGGGTGATGGATAAATATTTTTTTCTTCATTATATGTCAAATGCTGGAATCTCACCTGTCTCTACACTGGTATATTGATTTAAATTAAAATTTTCACTATTTACAAAGCTTTAGTTTTTTATAGGTTTACTAAGATGCCTCCATTGTTTTTCTTTAAAGCAGTTCATGTATATGCTGTTGGTTATTTTGTTACACTGTGTATCTTGCACAATAATATGTGGCAGATTCTTCCATTTTCATTCCAGTGAGTTTTAAAAACACTTCTCCTTTATTTGTGTCTCTGGACAGAGTCAGTCGTCCCTGAACAGAGCTGGCATAATTTATGACTGCATTATGACATATTCTCCCCAACCACACCAGTGGTTTCCTTTCTGATTGTCGGACCCATTCCACACAGTGCATGTTAGTGCTGTCAGTGAGGGAGGCTCCAGTCACTTTACAGGTCATTTCCAGAGTCTCTGATGGCTTCACAGTCCCAGGACCAGACTCCACCATTGTGATTTGTGATGTGACATCTGAAAAATATATATTGTATTTGGTTATACATTACATGTCCTGTAGCTTAGAAACTTTAAATAAGTAATCTAAATAAAAAGAAACACACATTGTACTGAAGACAAAATAAGGAGTAACCACAAGAGATGTGTCATGTCTGAAGTTGTGATTTGAATTCGGTTGCACTGATTCTGATCAGTTAACTTTCCCTATATAATGCTCTGTATTTAAACAGAAATTTACTTTGAATACGTTTTGCATAAACTGAAATGATTGGGTGAGTGGAACAGATGATATGCTAGATTTGTTTTAAAGCAGAACTGTTACTTTCTCCTGCAGGAAGTTCTTTGTTTAAACAAAATGTTTATAGAAGTAGTTTTCACCGACTGAAATAGCTGAGTTTATCTAAAAGGACAAGTGTAGTCACCAGTGGCGCTGGTGCTCAAAAGTTTTGGGGGGGAGGTTTGCGCAAAAAGAAAAATGCGGCAAAAAACTCGGTAAAAATTGCGTGACTTTGAGGTCCCCTGCCAGCACAAATCCCCCCAATCCCTCCACAAACCCCTGCCAGTTAACTTTCCCACTGGCATGGGAAAGCCTTCTCCAGCTTTGTGAACATCAACTATTTTCAGTTTCAGTTTTCTAGACAACTGCTTAGATTGTTGGGGGCAAGGTCAGATGAGTCTGGGCATTTAAAACCTTTGAGATTGACATCACCTGGTCTTCCCAGACGATGATTGAGAACAATCCATGGCACTGGCAGGTCTCAGCCTTGCAAAGGGGGCAGTGCATGCTATAAATTCTGCAGGGTGCTCAAACATTTGCAGACGCCATTTTTTGTTTTCTGTAATTTTGAAAGTTTCAATGATGGAAATAAAATCTAACTTTTGTTGACATATATATATAAGAATGTCTAATCTGTAATTTGATGCCTTTTGGAAATGTTTCCATCTTTCCTTGGCTTCTTTATGCACATTAATACAAATTTTTACCTGGGGTGCCCAAACTTTCGATCACCACCGCTTATATGACCCCTTATATAAATAAGAAGGTCCCAACCACTTTTTGTTATGCAATCTCACTGCTCCGGCTTTCCTCCTTATATTCTTCCTTGGGGGAATATTCCCAGATCAGTCATCCTCCAGCTCCAGGGAATAAATCCAGGGGAGAACCACAAATATTGTAATGCCACTTTATTTATAATACTTAAAACATAACAAATTACATTTGTACATGTGAGGTTTAGCCTTATGGTTTTCTGCTGCTTACTATCCAATTTGGCCATGCATTCCACAACAGCAGAAATCATGCCACAAACGTGGCTCCACCCAACATGTTTCATCGATAGGACATCTTCAGATATTGGTCCTAAAAATTTGTGTTTGATAAATGGCTGTGCAAATATCTTTTGACATAAAACTTGCAACTGCCACCATTTTCTTCTCTGTGGTCTCTGTTTTCAGAAAATATAACATGTTTTGGGGTTCTAAGTTTTTTGCTAGAAAAAAATTGTGCTTGCCATATGTGTTTAAAAACATGCCCTGGACAAATTGGTCGAAGGACATGAATGTATTAAGCTACTTCGGTCACAGGTTAGCTCTTTTGTGACTTTGTTGACCCCTTCTTTGTGACCCCTTTTTGTAGCCTAGGGCATTGAAATAATCAAAAGTGCCTTTGGTGTGAGTAATGCCTTGCCTGCGCCCACCCTATGGCAGTTGTTCTGAGAAAGTGCAACTGTAAATGTTTCAGGAGTAGTGATGGACGAACATCGGCCGGGGCGGTTCGCGAACGTCAGCCGTAAATTTTCTCAAAAGTCCGCGAACCGCAAGTTTGCGGCGGGCCCCATTGACTTTAATGGTAGGCAAACTTTAAAAACCTTTAGGTCATATTTGCAGCCACAAAAGACGTACTAGCTGTGCACAAATAGTTCCAGCACATGGACAATGTCATAACAGAAGTATTGCAATTGGAAAAGTTGCCCTAAAATCTTTTTTTTTTTTTTTTACAGCAAAACATTTTTTTTTTTCATAAATCAGCCAGAACTGACAGCAGCCAGTAAATACATCTCTAATACATATAGGTTCCATTCACACATCTGTAAAATGGGTCCGCATCCATTCCACAATGTGGCGGAACCTTTACAGACCCATTGATTTTCAATTCCAGTCTGAAAAATTAGGCATTCACAGGATAAAGAAGTAAGTGTCGGCCATTCCAGGCCCCAAAAATTAGCCCACATACGTTTACCTGACAGCTAAGAAAGTAGTATTCTGTGGCTTAAGGTTCATTAGGCATTCACAGGATACAGAAGTAAGTGTCGGCCAGTATTGGCCCCAAAAAATTAGTCCACATGGGTTTACCTGACAGCTAAGAACGTAGTACTCTGTGGCTGAAGGTACATTAGGCATTCACAGGATACAGAAGTAAGCGTCGGCCAGTATAGGCCCCAAAAATTAGCCCACATGGGTTTACCTGACAGCTAAGAACGTAGTATTTGGTGGCTGGAGGTACATTACACATTCACAGGATACATAAGTAAGTGTCGGCCTGTATAGGCCCCAAAAATTAGCCCACATAAAGGGGCACTCTGACGGGGAAACACTAGATATAAAGGGGCACTCTGACAGGGACACACTGTCAGCCTGTGTACCCCCTCATCCAGCCTGTGTCCCCCCTCATCCAGTCTGTATTCCCCCGTCATTCAGCCCATGTCACTGCTGTCATGCAGCCCGTGTCCCCCGCCGTCATTCAGCCTGTGTCCGTGTCCTCATCAGAGTCCTCCTTTACATCCATTGTGTCCCTTTTAGAGTCCCTCCTTTACATCCATGTCCCCATCAGAGTGCTCCTTTACATCCAGTGTGTCCCCGTCAGAGTGCCCCTTTATGTGTCCCGCTCCAAGTTCCCCTTTATTATTCCAGTCAGAGTGCCCCTTTAATATTGCGGTCAGAGTGTCCCTTTAATATTGCGGTCAGAGTTCTCCTTTATTATTCCCGTCAGAGTGCCCCTTTAATATTGCGGTCAGAGTGCCCCTTTATTATTCCCATCAGAGTTCCCCTTTATTATTCCCGTCAGAGTGCCTCTTTAATATCGTGGTCAGAGTTCCCCTTTAAAATCGCGGTCAGAGTGCCCCTTTATTATTCCTGTCAGAGTGCCCCTTTAATATTTCGGTCAGAGTTCCCCTTTAATATTGCGGTCAGAGTTTACCTTTAATATTGCGGTCAGAGTGCCCCTTTATTATTCCCGTCAGAGTGTCCCTTTAATATTGCAGTCAGAGTGTCCCTTTAATATTGCGGTCAGAGTTCCCCTTTATTATTCCCATCACAGTGCCCCTTTAATATTGCGGTCAGAGTGCCCCTTTAATATTGTGGTCAGATTGCCCCTTTATTATTCCCGTCAGAGTGCCCCTTTAATATTTCGGTCAGAGTGCTCCTTTAATATTGCGGTCAGAGTGCCCCTTTAATATTGCGGTCAGAGTTCCCCTTTATTATTGCGGTCAGAGTGCCCCTTTATTATTCCAGTCAGAGTGCCCCTTTGATATTGCGGTCAGAGTGCCCCTTTAATATTGCGATCAGAGTGCCCCTTTAATATTGCAGTCAGAGTTCCCCTTTAATATTGGGGTCAGAGTGCCCCTTTAATATTGCGGTCAGAGTGCCCCTTTCATATTGCGGTCAGAGTGCCCCTTTTGCAGCAACTCTCAGTCACTACACCTGCCACAATGCTGCACAGTGCACAATAATACTACTACAGTAATCCACTATAATATGCTTTCTACAAAGTATATTATACAGTGGATTACCCCCCTCCCCCTCCCCCTATATAGTGCACTGCACATCAATACCAAAAAAAATTGCAGCCCTTTAAATGACTTTTGTGGACATTAACAGAGCGATTTTTGTCACTTCAGATGCCGATCTCTAACTGCCCCTAAAGCACAGACTGGATACCTCTCCCTATACTGAAGAGAGACTGGACCTATACCGAAATACCAGCCCTGAAAAGGACTTTTGTGGACATTAACAGAGCGATTTGTGTGACTGCTGCCGATCTCTAATTGCCCCTAAAGCACCGACTGGATACCTGCCCCTAACCTGAAAAGATACGAGTAGACCTATACCGAAATACCAGCCCTGAAAAGGACTTTTGTGGATCTTCACAGAGCTATTTGTGTCTGGCAATCTCTCCCTGATGCATACAGCAGACCTCTCCCTATGCTGACAAAATGCGGAATGTGAAATGGCCGACAGCTCAGGTCTATTTATAGGGTAGGGGGCATGTCCATGTGCTGAAATGTTACAATTGGCTGTCCCATTCCACCTGACGGTTATGTCATGGGTCAAAGTTCTTCTGAATGAAAAAGAAAATGGCAGCGCGGACATACTCGCGAACACCGGCAAAAGTCTGACTTTTTGCGAACAAGCAAATTTGCCTCAAACCGACCGCCGGGCGAACGGCAAGGCCATCTCTATTCAGGAGCTTGTCATAACAACAAAAAGGCTGTTAACGTGTAATTTAAAAAAAAAGCTAAAAGGTAGGATTTTAATGAAAGAAAATTGACCAATAGGGTATTATCTGTCATAAATCATTCTCCCTACCTGTTAGTGTGTGTGTAAACTGAGCATATGCAGATCAGTATACTTTTATGGAATGGATATGTGCTGTGATGATGTTACTCGAGTGTACAATTGAAGTGACATTAATGTGGCTCGGCCAACCAAGAGTCAGAATCTGTAAGGAAGACAGGGAGAAGATGACTGATAGAAGCACTGTCACCACAGAACTGGATGGGATCACTAGCCAGGTATGTCTGCCATGCTATTATGCTGTGTATACTAGCACATTATGGTTAAAAGCTTCTAAGGCCCAATTACAATTTTTTTTTTTATTCTGCGTTAATGTCCAGAGAGACATTCTTTCTTCATGTCTACATATTGGGTGATGGATAAATATTTTTTTCTTCATTATATGTCAAATGCTGGAATCTCACCTGTCTCTACACTGGTATATTGATTTAAATTAAAATTTTCACTATTTACAAAGCTTTAGTTTTTTATAGGTTTACTAAGATGCCTCCATTGTTTTTCTTTAAAGCAGTTCATGTATATGCTGTTGGTTATTTTGTTACACTGTGTATCTTGCACAATAATATGTGGCAGATTCTTCCGTTTTCATTCCAGTGAGTTTTAAAAACACTTCTCCTTTATTTGTGTCTCTGGACAGAGTCAGTCGTCCCTGAACAGAGCTGGCATAAGCTGTGTATGCATTATGACATATTCTCCCCAACCACACCAGTGGTTTCCTTTCTGATTGTCGGACCCATTCCACACAGTGCATGTTAGTGCTGTCAGTGAGGGAGGCTCCAGTCACTTTACAGGTCATTTCCAGAGTCTCTGATGGCTTCACAGTCCCAGGACCAGACTCCACCATTGTGATTTGTGATGTGACATCTGAAAAATATATATTGTATTTGGTTATACATTACATGTCCTGTAGCTTAGAAACTTTAAATAAGTAATCTAAATAAAAAGAAACACACATTGTACTGAAGACACAATAAGGAGTAACCACAAGAGATGTGTCATGTCTGAAGTTGTGATTTGAATTCGGTTGCACTGATTCTGATCAGTTAACTTTCCCTATATAATGCTCTGTATTTAAACAGAAATTTACTTTGAATACGTTTTGCATAAACTGAAATGATTGGGTGAGTGGAACCGATGATATGCTAGATTTGTTTTAAAGCAGAACTGTTACTTTCTCCTGCAGGAAGTTCTTTGTTTAAACAAAATGTTTATAGAAGTAGTTTTCACCGACTGAAATAGCTGAGTTTATCTAAAAGGACAAGTGTAGTCACCAGTGGCGCTGGTGCTCAAAATTTTTTGGGGGGGGGGGGGTTTGCGCAAAAAGAAAAATGTAATAGGTATTGCTTTGCGGCAAAAAACGCGGTAAAAATTGCGTGACTTTGAGGTCCCCTGCCAGCACAAATCCCCCCAATCCCTCCACAAACCCCTGCCAGTTAACTTTCCCACTGGCATGGGAAAGCCTTCTCCAGCTTTGTGAACATCAACTATTTTCAGTTTCAGTTTTCTAGACAACTGCTTAGATTGTTGGGGCAAGGTCAGATGAGTCTGGGCATTTAAAACCTTTGAGATTGACATCACCTGGTCTTCCCAGACGATGATTGAGAACAATCCATGGCACTGGCAGGTCTCAGCCTTGCAAAGGGGGCAGTGCATGCTATAAATTCTGCAGGGTGCTCAAACATTTGCAGACGCCATTTTTTGTTTTCTGTAATTTTGAAAGTTTCAATGATGGAAATAAAATCTAACTTTTGTTGACATATATATATAAGAATGTCTAATCTGTAATTTGATGCCTTTTGGAAATGTTTCCATCTTTCCTTGGCTTCTTTATGCACATTAATACAAATTTTTACCTGGGGTGCCCAAACTTTCGATCACCACCGCTTATATGACCCCTTATATAAATAAGAAGGTCCCAACCACTTTTTGTTATGCAATCTCACTGCTCCGGCTTTCCTCCTTATATTCTTCCTTGGGGGAATATTCCCAGATCAGTCATCCTCCAGCTCCAGGGAATAAATCCAGGGGAGAACCACAAATATTGTAATGCCACTTTATTTATAATACTTAAAACATAACAAATTACATTTGTACATGTGAGGTTTAGCCTTATGGTTTTCTGCTGCTTACTATCCAATTTGGCCATGCATTCCACAACAGCAGAAATCATGCCACAAACGTGGCTCCACCCAACATGTTTCATCGATAGGACATCTTCAGATATTGGTCCTAAAAATTTGTGTTTGATAAATGGCTGTGCAAATATCTTTTGACATAAAACTTGCAACTGCCACCATTTTCTTCTCTGTGGTCTCTGTTTTCAGAAAATATAACTTGTTTTGGGGTTCTAAGTTTTTTGCTAGAAAAAAATTGTGCTTGCCATATGTGTTTAAAAACATGCCCTGGACAAATTGGTCGAAGGACATGAATGTATTAAGCTACTTCGGTCACAGGTTAGCTCTTTTGTGACTTTGTTGACCCCTTCTTTGTGACCCCTTTTTGTAGCCTAGGGCATTGAAATAATCAAAAGTGCCTTTGGTGTGAGTAATGCCTTGCCTGCGCCCACCCTATGGCAGTTGTTCTGAGAAAGTGCAACTGTAAATGTTTCAGGAGTAGTGATGGACGAACATCGGCCGGGGCGGTTCGCGAACGTCAGCCGTAAATTTTCTCAAAAGTCCGCGAACCGCAAGTTTGCGGCGGGCCCCATTGACTTTAATGGTAGGCAAACTTTAAAAACCTTTAGGTCATATTTGCAGCCACAAAAGACGTACTAGCTGTGCACAAATAGTTCCAGCACATGGACAATGTCATAACAGAAGTATTGCAATTGGAAAAGTTGCCCTAAAATCTTTTTTTTTTTTTTTTACAGCAAAACATTTTTTTTTTTCATAAATCAGCCAGAACTGACAGCAGCCAGTAAATACATCTCTAATACATATAGGTTCCATTCACACATCTGTAAAATGGGTCCGCATCCATTCCACAATGTGGCGGAACCTTTACAGACCCATTGATTTTCAATTCCAGTCTGAAAAATTAGGCATTCACAGGATAAAGAAGTAAGTGTCGGCCATTCCAGGCCCCAAAAATTAGCCCACATACGTTTACCTGACAGCTAAGAAAGTAGTATTCTGTGGCTTAAGGTTCATTAGGCATTCACAGGATACAGAAGTAAGTGTCGGCCAGTATTGGCCCCAAAAAATTAGTCCACATGGGTTTACCTGACAGCTAAGAACGTAGTACTCTGTGGCTGAAGGTACATTAGGCATTCACAGGATAAAGAAGTAAGTGTCGGCCAGTATAGGCCCCAAAAATTAGCCCACATGGGTTTACCTGACAGCTAAGAACGTAGTATTTGGTGGCTGGAGGTACATTACACATTCACAGGATACATAAGTAAGTGTCGGCCTGTATAGGCCCCAAAAATTAGCCCACATAAAGGGGCACTCTGACGGGGAAACACTAGATATAAAGGGGCACTCTGACAGGGACACACTGTCAGCCTGTGTCCCCCCTCATCCAGCCTGTGTCCCCCCTCATCCAGTCTGTATTCCCCCGTCATTCAGCCCATGTCACTGCTGTCATGCAGCCCGTGTCCCCCGCCGTCATTCAGCCTGTGTCCGTGTCCTCATCAGAGTCCTCCTTTACATCCATTGTGTCCCTTTCAGAGTCCCTCCTTTACATCCATGTCCCCATCAGAGTGCTCCTTTACATCCAGTGTGTCCCCGTCAGAGTGCCCCTTTATGTGTCCCGCTCCAAGTTCCCCTTTATTATTCCAGTCAGAGTACCCCTTTAATATTGCGGTCAGAGTGTCCCTTTAATATTGCGGTCAGAGTTCTCCTTTATTATTCCCGTCAGAGTGCCCCTTTAATATTGCGGTCAGAGTGCCCCTTTATTATTCCCATCAGAGTTCCCCTTTATTATTCCCGTCAGAGTGCCTCTTTAATATCGTGGTCAGAGTTCCCCTTTAAAATCGCGGTCAGAGTGCCCCTTTATTATTCCTGTCAGAGTGCCCCTTTAATATTTCGGTCAGAGTTCCCCTTTAATATTGCGGTCAGAGTTTACCTTTAATATTGCGGTCAGAGTGCCCCTTTATTATTCCCGTCAGAGTGTCCCTTTAATATTGCAGTCAGAGTGTCCCTTTAATATTGCGGTCAGAGTTCCCCTTTATTATTCCCATCACAGTGCCCCTTTAATATTGCGGTCAGAGTGCCCCTTTAATATTGCGGTCAGAGTTCCCCTTTATTATTCCCGTCAGAGTTCCCCTTTATTATTCCCGTCAGAGTGCCCCTTTAATATTGCGGTCAGAGTGCCCCTTTAATATTGTGGTCAGATTGCCCCTTTATTATTCCCGTCAGAGTGCCCCTTTAATATTTCGGTCAGAGTGCTCCTTTAATATTGCGGTCAGAGTGCCCCTTTAATATTGCGGTCAGAGTTCCCCTTTATTATTGCGGTCAGAGTGCCCCTTTATTATTCCAGTCAGAGTGCCCCTTTGATATTGCGGTCAGAGTGCCCCTTTAATATTGCGATCAGAGTGCCCCTTTAATATTGCAGTCAGAGTTCCCCTTTAATATTGGGGTCAGAGTGCCCCTTTAATATTGCGGTCAGAGTGCCCCTTTCATATTGCGGTCAGAGTGCCCCTTTTGCAGCAACTCTCAGTCACTACACCTGCCACAATGCTGCACAGTGCACAATAATACTACTACAATAATCCACTATAATATGCTTTCTACAAAGTATATTATACATTGGATTACCCCCCTCCCCCTCCCCCTATATAGTGCACTGCACACCAATACCAAAAAAAATTGCAGCCCTTTAAATGACTTTTGTGGACATTAACAGAGCGATTTGTGTCACTTCAGATGCCGATCTCTAACTGCCCCTAAAGCACAGACTGGATACCTCTCCCTATACTGAAGAGAGACTGGACCTATACTGAAATACCAGCCCTGAAAAGGACTTTTGTGGACATTAACAGAGAGATTTGTGTGACTGCTGCCGATCTCTAATTGCCCCTAAAGCACCGACTGGATACCTGCCCCTAACCTGAAAAGATACGAGTAGACCTATACCGAAATACCAGCCCTGAAAAGGACTTTTGTGGATCTTTACAGAGCTATTTGAGTCTGGCAATCTCTCCCTGATGCATACAGCAGACCTCTCCCTATGCTGACAAAATGCGGAATGTGAAATGGCCGACAGCTCAGGTCTATTTATAGGGTAGGGGGCATGTCCATGTGCTGAAATGTTACAATTGGCTGTCCCGTTCCACCTGACGGTTATGTCATGGGTCAAAGTTCTTCTGAATGAAAAAGAAAATGGCAGCGCGGACATACTCGCGAACACCGGCAAAAGTCTGACTTTTTGCGAACAAGCAAATTTGCCGCAAACCGACCGCCGGGCGAACGGCAAGGCCATCTCTATTCAGGAGCTTGTCATAACAACAAAAAGGCTGTTAACGTGTAATTTAAAAAAAAAGCTAAAAGGTAGGATTTTAATGAAAGAAAATTGACCAATAGGGTATTATCTGTCATAAATCATTCTCCCTACCTGTTAGTGTGTGTGTAAACTGAGCATGTGCAGATCAGTATACTTTTATGGAATGGATATGTGCTGTGATGATGTTACTCGAGTGTACAATTGAAGTGACATTAATGTGGCTCGGCGGAGTCAGAATCTGTAAGGAAGACAGGGAGAAGATGACTGATAGAAGCACTGTCACCACAGGACTGGATGGGATCACTAGCAGGTATGTCTGCCATGCTATTATGCTGTGTATACTAGCACATTATGGTTAAAAGCTTCTAAGGCCCAATTACAATTTTTTTTTTATTCCGCGTTAATGTCCAGAGAGACATTCTTTCTTCATGTCTACATATTGGGTGATGGATAAATATTTTTTTCTTCATTATATGTCAAATGCTGGAATCTCACCTGTCTCTACACTGGTATATTGATTTAAATTAAAATTTTCACTATTTACAAAGCTTTAGTTTTTTATAGGTTTACTAAGATGCCTCCATTGTTTTTCTTTAAAGCAGTTCATGTACATGCTGTTGGTTATTTTGTTATACTGTGTGTCTTGCACAATAATATGTGGCAGATTCTTCCGTTTTCATTCCAGTGAGTTTTAAAAACACTTCTCCTTTATTTGTGTCTCTGGACAGAGTCAGTCGTCCCTGAACAGAGCTGGCATAATTTATGACTGCATTATGACATATTCTCCCCAACCACACCAGTGGTTTCCTTTCTGATTGTCGGACCCATTCCACACAGTGCATGTTAGTGCTGTCAGTGAGGGAGGCTCCGGTCACTTTACAGGTCATTTCCAGAGTCTCTGATGGCTTCACAGTCCCAGGACCAGACTCCACCATTGTGATTTGTGATGTGACATCTGAAAAATATATATTGTATTTGGTTATACATTACATGTCCTGTAGCTTAGAAACTTTAAATAAGTAATCTAAATAAAAAGAAACACACATTGTACTGAAGACAAAATAAGGAGTAACCACAGGAGATGTGTCATGTCTGAAGTTGTGATTTGAATTCGGTTGCACTGATTCTGATCAGTTAACTTTCCCTATATAATGCTCTGTATTTAAACAGAAATTTACTTTGAATACGTTTTGCATAAACTGAAATGATTGGGTGAGTGGAACCGATGATATGCTAGATTTGTTTTAAAGCAGAACTGTTACTTTCTCCTGCAGGAAGTTCTTTGTTTAAACAAAATGTTTATAGAAGTAGTTTTCACCGACTGAAATAGCTGAGTTTATCTAAAAGGACAAGTGTAGTCACCAGTGGCGCTGGTGCTCAAAAGTTTTGGGGGGGGGGGTTGCGCAAAAAGAAAAATGTAATAGGTATTGCTTTGCGGCAAAAAACGCGGTAAAAATTGCGTGACTTTGAGGTCCCCTGCCAGCACAAATCCCCCCAATCCCTCCACAAACCCCTGCCAGTTAACTTTCCCACTGGCATGAATGGATGGAGACATGGATAGATGGATGGAGACATGGATGGATGGATGGATGGAGACATGGATAGATGGAAACATGGATGGATGGAGACATGGATGGATGGAGACATGGATAGATGGATGGAGACATGGATGGATGAATGGAGACATGGATTGATGGATAGAGGCATGGATGGATGGAGACATAGATGGATGGATATATGGATAGATGGATGGAGGCATGGATGGATGAAGACATGGATAGATGGATGGAGACATGGATGGGTGGAGACATGGATGGATGAATGGAGACATGGATGGATGGAGACATGGATGGATGGATGGATAGATGGATGGAGACATGGATAGATGGATGGAGACATGAATGGATGGATGGAGACATGGATGGATGGATGGATGGATGGAGACATGGATGGATGAAGACATAGATAAATGGAGACATGGATGGATGAAGACATGGATGGATGGAGACATGGATGGATGGATACATGGATGGATGGATGGATGGACACATGGATGAATGGATGGAGACATAGATGGAGACATGGATGGATACATGGATGGATGGATACATGGATGGATGGATGGATGGATGGGGACATGGATGGATGGAGACATGGATAGATACATGGATGGATAGACACATGGATGGATGGATGGACACATAGATAGATGGAGACATAGATAGATGGAGACATGGATGGAGACATGGATGGGTGGATGGAGACATGGATTGATGGAGACATGGATGGATGAAGACATAGATAAATGGACACATGGATGAATGGAGACATGGATGGATGGATGGATACATGGATGGATGGATGGAGACATAGATGGATGGAGACATGGATGTATGAAGACATAGATAAATGGAGACATGGATGGATGGACACATGGATGGATGGATGGATGGATGGAGACATAGATGGATGGATACATGAATGGATACATGGATGGATGGATGGATGGATGGATGGATGGATACATGGATGGATGAAGACATAGATAAATGGAGACCTGGATGGATGGAGACATGGATGGATGGATGGATGGAGACATAGATAGATGGAGACATAGGTGGATGGATACATGGATGGATCCATGGATGGATGGATGGATGGATGGAGACATGGATTGATGAATACATAGATAAATAGAGACCTGGATGGATGGAGACATGGATGGATTGAGACATGGATGGATGGACACATGGATGAATGGATGGATGGAGACATGGATAGATGGAGACATAGATAGATGGAGACATGGATGGATACATGGATGGATGCATGGATGGATGGAGACATGGATGGATGGACACATGGATGGATGGAGACATGGATGGATGGATGGAGACAGATAGATGGAGACATAGATGGATGGAGACATGGATAGATGGAGACATAGATAGATGGAGACATGGGTGGATACATGGATGGATGGAGACATGGGTGGATGGACACATGGATGGATGGATGGAGACAGATAGATGGAGACATGGATGAATACATGGTTTTGAAGAGCCGACGGTCAGCGCTCTTGGCAGAGCTAAGATCAGAGCACACAATGCACAGTAGCATACTGAGACATGCAGCCTGCAGGGGGACTCGGAGAGAACGGGAGGCTGTGGATCAGCTGCAGAGGGAGAGAGCTGCTTGTCAGCTGCAGGGCCCCACTGACTGTTAAACTGAAGGAGCATGCACGGGGAAAAGCAACGATGAATGTTTTATGGAGCTGGCTGGATCAGGGATTGAGAGGTGATGTTTTGGGATCATGTGGTTTCACTTACCTGCTCCGGCTGGCACTCGACTCTGTCTGTGAGACGTCCACGCTGCTCCTCCTCGCTCTGAGTCTGACGGCGGGCGGGAACTGAGTGAGTCAGAGTGACTGACGCACGCACCACCTCGTCAGATGGGATGTCCTGAATGATTGGTCCAGGCTGGAGTCTGGACCAATCACAGGACTAGAGTGTAGAAGTGGGGAGTGTCGGGGGCACATTGCTCTGCGCCCCAATGACACCCAGAAGGCCGCCAATCGGCGCCTCTGCTCTCTCTCCACGTGGGATGCCAAACCACACCCCCCCCATAGACTTCAATAGGTTCGGCACCCCTAGTTGGCTTTAAAAGGTATTTTTTTTTCTTTGAAGATGCTGATTGGGAAGTCATTTCCCAAATACATGATCTCCTCCAGGATACCTCAAAAGGGATCAATCTGTGGCCCGGAGGGAGACCATACAGTAAGAGAATCAACATACAAACGAATATAACGTGAGAATTATAGGTCACTGTGCTCAATTTGGAGCAATAAGATAATAAGAAAAATGTAGGCATGGGGTGTCCTCTAAAGACACCATGAGATAGGACCCGAGTATTTGGAAAATAGATGACTGTAGCTAAAAATAATTGTATTTAAAGAAACCCATATAATAAGGGTGTAGGAAAGAGACAAGAGGAGTAGAAAGAAGGAGGGCCGAGCCGAATAAGAATAGAGAAAAGAGGCTGCAGAGTCAAGAAAAGGAAGGAAAGAAAGGTAGGAAGTACAAAGTAGATCTCGAGAATAGGGCAGGAATCCATATAATGCATGAGACGGTTTGGATAAGGGCATTACCAAAAAAGTAGCACAGATTTATTAAAATCTGGAGGAAGAATTTTATAAATCCACGGTCTCCAGATGGAGTCAAATTTGCTCAAGGTTGCGTTATCCAAAGCTGTCATTTTAGCATGTAACATGGCACAATTAATACGGTGCTTGGTTTCACAGAAATTTAAAGAAGGGGATTTCCATGCTTTGGCTATTGTCTGCTTTGCAGCTGTGAGGAGTTGGATAAAAAGTCTAAATTGTTTGCATGAAAGACAATCCGGTTTAGCATTCAAAAGAGCCGTTACCAGGTCAGGTAGAATTTGGGTGTCAACCATCGTGGATGCAAGATCAAAGATCTTAGCCGAAAATGAGGTGATAATTGGACAATGCCACCAAGTATGTAGGTGTGTGCCTAACTCTGTACAGCTGCTGAAGTGTCAGGAGCAAATTTGGCAATCCTGGCAGGAACCACATACCAGCGCATGAGGACCTCATAGGAGGCTTCAACCACAACAGTGTTGGTGGAGGAGGATTTGGTATTAGTCCAGATGTCCAATCATATTGTGTCATTTAAGGTGCGACCTAAATCGGATTCCCAATTTGCCACATATGTTAGGGGATCAATATCAGGTTTGGTAAGAAACTGCAGGTACAATTTTGAAATGAAACCTCTGGCATGAGGCTCTGTATAGCATGTATGTTTGAAGGGCAATAGCTTATTCAAAGGGACATCTCTAGACGTGTGCGTAGAATAAAAAATTTTGATTTGCAAAAAACAGAGTATTTCAGAGTTGGGCAAGTGAAAAGTTTCACATAGATCCAGGAATGGTAATAGGCCTGAGGGAGAGGCCATGTTATACAAGCGAGTTAGACTGGTGATGGTCCAATTGCGGAAAGATCTTGGGGAAACCCAGGCAGGATTGAATAATGGATTTTGTAAGAAGAAAAGAAGGGGGTTGTGTGCAGACTGAAGTCCATATTTGTTTTTCACATTATCCCAGATTGAAAGGATGTTTTTAGTAATTGGGTTCAGAGAAGGTGGATGAGATTTAGGATTCAACCAGAGTAGGTTGGATACTGAATAGGGATCAAGTTCGGTAGATTCAATAGCTTCCCAAAGTGGAATTTCTTTAGTGTCATGATATTTGGTAACGGGAGCAATCTAGGCAGCCCTGTAATATGAAACAAAGTTAGGAAAACAGGCCTTGGGAAAAAAAACAAAGTAGACCTAGGGCGGCACAGTGGTGTAGTGGTTAGCACTTTCACCTAGCAGCCAGAAGGTCGCTCGCTGGTTCGAATCCCAACCACGATACTACCTGCCTGGAGCTTGCATGCCTGTGCCTGCGTGGGTTTCCTCCAGGTACTCCGGTTTCCTCCCACACCCCAAAGACATGTTGGTAGGTTAATTGGATCCTGTATAAAAAAAATTGGCCCTACTGTGTATGTATGTGAGTTAGGCACCTTAGATTGTAAGCTCCTTGAGGGCAGGGACTGATGTGAATGTGCAATGTATATGTAAAGCGCTGCGTAAATTGACAGCGCTATATAAGTACCTGAAATAAATAAAAAATAAAATAAATTCATGGCCGGGTGCGATCCCATGTAAATGAGAAAGCTCTACTCTGTAATACGCGGAAGAAGTGGGCCGGTACCGAGACCAGGAGAACTCTAAACAAATAAAGGAGTTTGGGAAGAATTGACATTTTGATAGCGCTAATCTTTCCAATCCAAGAAAGTGGGAAAGAGGCCCAGAACTTCAAAAGGTCAGTTATTTTCTTCAACAAAGGGGTGTAATTTGCTGAAAATAAGGTAGAAATGTTGGCTGTGAGTTTAATGCCAAGATACGAAAGGTGGTGTGGGGACCATGAATAGGGTAAAGCTGATTGCGCAAGACTGAGCGCACTGTCAGATAATGAGATGTTCAAAACTGTAGATTTGTGAAAATTTACCTGTAGGCCTGAAATGTGGGCAAACTCTTTAAGAGTGTTAACAAGATTGGGTGCAGAAATGTGGGGAGGAGAGAAATACAAGCACATCGTCAGCAAATAGACATAATTTGTGGTGGTGACTCCCCAGTTCAGTACATTTGATGGAGGTATTTAATCTAATATGTTGGGCCAACGGTTCAATGAGTAGGGCGAAAAGTAGAGGTGATAAAGGAAAACCTTGATGTGTTCCCCATTGTACAAGAAAAGTATCCATTTTAAAGCCTGCATATTTAATGTAGGCACTAGGTTTATTGTATAAGGCAGCCATCCAGGTCAAGAAATGGGGTCCAAAGCCCCACTTGCGAAGGGTGAGATTCATGTAGGACCAAGAGATAGTATCAAATGCTTTTTTGAAATCCAACGATAGAAAACATGTAGGGACGCGCCATTTTTTTAACAATGTGAGACAATAAGATAGCCCGCCGATTATTGTCACATTATTGGCGCCTGGATATAAAGCCCATTTGATCACGATGAATGATCTCATCAATAAAGTTATTTAGTCTCTGAGCAATAATTTTAGGTAGGGTTTTAATATCCAAATTCAATAAGGAGAAAGGTCGATAATTAGACCAGATGGAATCGTCCACATGAGGTTTAGGAATCATACAGATAGTAGCTGTGAGGGAGTCCTTACCTAGAGAAGTACCATGAAGAAGAGAGCTAAAAGTATTGGATAGAAGAGGGGCTAAAACAGATGAAAAAGTTTGGTAGTAAAGTGCAGAGAACCCATCAGGGCCTGGTCTTTTATTACGTTTTAAAGTTTTAATGACCTACAGAATTTCACCCTGCGCAATAGGAGCCTCCATCAATTCCATTTGAGTAGCAGAAAGAAAGGGAAGGTTTAGATTAGAAAAAAAAGAGGTGACTGCGTTAGGGTCTAATTCACCTACAGACATATACAATGTTGCAACGTGAGATCTAAATTTTGTGAGAATTTTGACAGGGTTACTAGAATAGGTATCTTTTGCGATTTTAAGTATGATATGCTTTGCAGGGCCACGTAATGCCTTAAGCATCGGAGCCATAGGGGTGTCTGGTTTATTAGATTTGAGATAAAAGTTATGTCGGGATCTGCAAAGAGTTTTGTCTGCTGACTCGGTAAGAAATAAGCCAAATTCCAGTCTAGCTTTTTCTAATTCAAGTTTCTAAGGGTTCTATGTTCCCTTTTAAAATGGGCCATTTGACACATACATATTCCCCTGAGAACCGGTTTGTGCGCTTTTTTATTTTTTGCGCTATAAAATGAGTATATCTCCTTTTGGTTGGATTAACCACTTAAGGACCGCCCACCGCAGTTTTACTGCGGCAGGCAGCCCCTCCTGCGCGATCCGACGTAGGTATACATCGGTCGCGCACCTGCAGCTAGGGGGCTCTGCAGCAGGGACCCAGATGCACTGAGTAGGTGGCTTGCCGCCTGACTCCCACGATCATTCCCCGCTGAGAGAGAAGAACGGTCAGCTGTTGTAAACACAGCTGACCGTTCTCTCTGGAATGATCACAAAGTGCCTGTGATATATAGGATATATAGGATCGCAGGTCTCTGTGATCATTTCACAAGCCCCGCCCCCCCACAGTAAAAATCACTCCCCTAGGCTCACATTTAACCCGATGATCACCCTCAGTATTAACCCCTTCCCTGCCAGTGTCATTATTACAGTGACAGTGCATATTTTTAGCACTGATTACTGTAGTAATGTCATTGGTCCCCCCAAAAGTGTCAAAAATGTCAGATAGGGCGCCGCAAAAATAACAGAGGTGATTAAATACCACCAAAAGAAAGCTCTATTTGTGGGAAAAAAAGGACATCAATTTTATTTGGGTACAGCGTAGCACATCCGCACAATTGTCCGTTAAACTAACGCAGTGCCTATTCGCAAAAAATGGCCTGGTTATTAAGGGGGCAAATCCTTCCGGTCAAGAAGTGGTTATGTTCCCTCCACGAGTCAACAAGGTTGTATTGTATGAGTAATTGAGCTAGAAAGAGTCTTTTGGAGTTCAACGAAGGAGCTTGCTGGGGATTTGTCCAAAAAAGGTGAGATAACTTGGTTTGAATCACCAGCTAATATTAATGTACCAATTTTATGGGAGTCAACCACCTGTAAAAGATAACATAGAAAGGGTGCAGGATTTTTATTGGGGGCATAATAACATACAATGGTGACCGCCATGCCCATGAGATGTCAAGTGAGGATCAGGTATCGTCCATCAGGATCAATGAGCGGAAGTCTGTCATAATGGCAAAATAGCATAGTAAGTTGAATATAAGGTGGGTCCATGTAGTTGGTGAGGTCAAACAGGGACAATAAAGTAGTAAACCCAAAGAGAAGGGAGAAACCACAGCAAAGCGGGACTACAATATATACCGCTGGTGGTATTTGTCCATAGAATCCACCGGGTCAGGAGCTGGAGAAATGAAGCGACCACGTTTATGCAGGCTTTGTCTGCCTTTCCTTCCATTGATTTGTGGATGTTTCTATGGAAAGCCTGAGGTAGATTTCTGACGAGGAGTTTCGTTAACTTGTGGAGGGTCCGTCAAATGTAGGTCTTGAAGAATGGACTGTAGGTCCTCTGCCGAGTGACAGACGTACTTGGTGTCTTGGAGGATAAAGCGGATGGAGAAGGGGAAACCCCATTGGTAGGAAATTTGGTTTTGCAATAAAACTTGCAGTAGAGGTTTCAAAGCTCTACGTTTGTTGATGGTGAGAGGAGAAAGATCGGCAAAGATTTAACAGGTATGACCCTGAAAGTTCAAAATATCTTTCTCTCTAGCTGCAGATAGATGTTGCTCTTTCGTGCGATAGAATTGAAATTTAGCGATAATATCGCAAGGTGAACAGGTTTTCTAACTTATAGTGCACGATGGACCCTGTCCATTTCTAATCGCTCAACTGGGATAGCTGGGTGCAGCTATTGAAAAAGTGCAAGCATGGTGGCATGTAAATCAATCACAGTTTCAGGTATGCCCTGAATGCATAAGTTAGAGCACCGTGCCCTATTTTCAAAATCTTCCAGGCGAGACTGTAATAGGTGTTCTTCTTTAAAGCGGAGTTCCGGGCACAAAATCGACCTAATCGATTTTGTGCCCATCCACTTGCTTTGCTTCACCTGAAAAGAAATTGGATAGTTAGGAATATTTTTTTTTTTACTTACCTTGTAATTGTAGAAAGAAATACTCACCTTTCGTCACTTCCTCCCTCTGCGGCCTTGGCCCGCGCCGTCTCTTCCGGCTTGCAATGATTCCTGGGAGCTGAACGTCATCGCTCCCAGGAATCAATGCGCCTGCACCGGCCCCACTCGTCACTTCCGGTGCGACGCCACATTCCCTGCTAAACAGCTTCTGGGCATGCCCAGAAGCTGTGTAGGAATGCGGCGCCGTGTCGGACGTGATGAAAGGGGCCGGTGAAGGCGCATTCTGGGAGAAGAAGACGCGGAAGAGGATGCAGAAGAGGATCGCGCTGGCTTCAGCTGCCCACAACAGAGATGGCAACGCTGTGGAAGAAATTTTATAAGTGAGTATTTCTTCTTGCAGGTAAGTGCGAACCGGGACAGATCAGAGGGTAGCCATTGTGGAATGTACTAGCCCTGACTGTCCCGGGGGTATGTTCACTGAAAAAATGTTTCTGTGCCCGGAATTCCGCTTTAAGATTCTCTATTTCTGCCGTGTAAATTTGTGTGTTATTCTCAATATCATCCACTCGTGTTTCAAGGTCTGATAGTCTGTATCCCAGTTCTCTATATCTCCTTTGTGAGACTGTTAGTAATGTGGTCAGAGGTTTGGGTAAGTCATTTCTGGAACATATGTTCCAATTGATTTAGCAAAGCAGGGGAAGCCATTTCTTTATCTGTATTTCCCTGCAAATTATCATTTAAATCCTGCTGAGCAGAGAGAGTCCCTGTAAGCAGAAAGGAAATGGAGACCTGAGCGGGCTTAGCTGAGTGTGGGGAGAGACATGCTGAGGCTGAGGTGGAAGCTGCAGCCGTTGCCATTTTGGCGGGAACAAGGGCCAAGGCTTCTTTAAAGGATTTTTGTTTTGTTTTGTGTCGGTGTCCGACCAACACCATACCACCGTGAGCCAGGGACTCTCAGATACCTGTGTGGTAATTTGTGAGGCAAATGTCATCCAATGAACCTACTTATTTACTGGTTATCAGCCCTCTGGGAGCGGAGCTTCACCTAGGCATAACTGCTTCGG
Organism: Pelophylax lessonae; assembly: GCF_965119305.1. Classification (NCBI taxonomy): domain Eukaryota; kingdom Metazoa; phylum Chordata; class Amphibia; order Anura; family Ranidae; genus Pelophylax; species Pelophylax lessonae. The sequence continues at coordinate 326,080,634 of NC_138768.1, read as the reverse complement.
CTGGTCCTGCGCATACGCCCCCCCCAAATCATCAATGTTTTAATCCCATGGGAGCTGAAACATGCAATCAGACAGAGAATCCAAAGTTCATGATGTTCAAAACAGTGATAATACAAGACAGTAAAACCTCTTGTTAGCATACAAACTCCATGCGAAAAACTGTGCTCTCCCAAATCCACCTTATGAAACAAATGCACACACTGCTAATCAGGGCTTTTTTTCTCGGAGAATAGGTGCAGGAACCCACCCTCCCCAGCCAGCTCCTCGCCCCCCAATCCCACCCCCAATCCCGGCATTTCTTGGGAAGTAAAGTGATGCCAAATAAAGTATTTGGTCAAGGCTCACCTCCCCCCCCTGTTTACAGCTCACCTTTCCCCCATCCAAAGCTCACCCTTTCACCTGTCCACAACTCACCCTCCCCCCATCCACAGCTTACCCTCTCCCCCCTGTCCCCCCTGTCCACAACTCACCCCCCCCAAACCACAGCTCACTCTCCCCCCCTGCAAATGCACAGCTCACTCTCCCCTCCCCATCCACAGCTCACCTCCCCCCGATCCACAGCTCAACCCTCCCATCTACAGCTCACTCCCCCCTCCCCTCATCCACAGCTCACTCCCCCATCCCCCCATCCACAGCTCACCATCTCCCCCATTCCACAGCTCACTCTTCTCCCCATGCGCAGCTCACCCTCTCCCCTCCTCCACAGCTCACCCTCTCCCCCAATACACAGTTCACCCTCTCCCCCCATTCACAGCTCACCCCTCACAACCATAGCTCACTCCCCCCCATCCACAACTCACTCTCCACCCCAGCCACAGCTCACTCTCCCCCCGATCTATAGCTCATCTTCCCCACATACATAAACTGGGTAAAAGCTTCCGCGCTAATGGATAAAAAGGTGAGGCTGCAGCCAACCTCAAGATATAGTCAAAAAGACTATATCGATAAATGTAAGGGGTAATGAGGTAGGTGGCGCTGCCCATGTGTAAATATAGGTGTGGAATAAAAATGGAGAGGGGGGGTTCCTCACACCCAAATAATAAATAAATAAAATTGAAATATACTCATAAAATCTTATCGCACATAATCAGTAATGAACAATAATAATACAATAAAATGTGGTCGGTGTAAGTGATGTGAAAGGAATAAATATAAAGTGCCGAAGTGAGCAGTAGATATCTGGTTTAAGCTGAGAAAAACCAGAAACTACATACAAAGGAATTAATATAAGAGATAAAATGAAGAATGCTTCCGTGCATATGTGCACTTACAAAGTGCTTATAATGAACAATGAGTGATATTGTGTATAACAGGAATAAATAATATAAGTGATAAAGTGAATCTGAATCTACATAAATAACAATTTCATGGAAGGTGACAATAAATATATGATCTGAAGTCCATAAAAACGGTGATAAGTGTAAAAAATGCTTAAATAATTCTGCTGGGTGATACTCGAGGTGATCCGGGTGCAGGGTGCCAGGTGAAGGAATGGTGCACCCCTCCAATATATCCCGCACTCACCAGAGTTAGGAACCCCTACAGGGGTAACCAGCCTTTTGATATTAGTGGGTTTCCTCTGTCAGGCAATTCCTGTGTACTGGGCTCATGGAAAGGATCCCTGGATCATCTCTCTCATACATACAATATGTATTCAATGCGATTAATACAGCCTCATATATCCATCCATCATAGGTAGGCAATTATCCCAGATGATATGAAAGAAGAAGGCCTCATATAGTGATGTACCGTTTTAAATCAAATACTTTATTAAGAATAGGTAAATGTACTCACATAGAAACTTGGTAAACGAGCAAGTAAAGGATTAGGGTCCGCAAAACCCTCGTTCGCGGCTGCTTCCGGGACGCTATGCGTGTCAGTGGCCGGATCTGCATTCCAGTGGGGCGGAAATGACGTAACCACGCACAACGCGTTTCGTCACCATTGACGTCATCAGGAGCTTTTTTTTATAGCACAAAAAATAAAAATGCAGAGGTGATCAAATACCACCAAAAGAATGCTCTATTTTCTATGTGAGAAAAAGTTTTATCTATGTGGGAAAAAAAGTATATACATTTGATTTGGGTACAGTGTGCAATTGTCAGTTAGGGAAAAGCAGTGCTGTATCTCAAAAAAATGGCCTAGTGATGAAGGGGGGTAAACCTTCTGGAGCTGAAGTTGTTAAATTCCAAAAGCTTCTGTGCTGTCCTCTTTTCCTTATATCAGTCCCCTTCTGTCCATACCTTTACCTTGCTAATCTTCTGATCAAACAAAAGGGGTGATATATGTATAAGCTTCAGTGTCCTTGTGGATACCATTACATAGAACGTACTACTTGAACATTGGTTGAACATATTGGATAGCATGTGTAAAAAAAAAAGGGGGTTATAACCACTTGCATACTGGGGTATTTTTTTTTTTTTAATTTGCACGCTTGTTAAAATCTGCAATTTTGCTAGAAGTTACTATAAACCTTTACAAAGTGCAGATTTTCTGAAAGCAGAGACTTTGAAGGCTATAGGGAGTGTGATAGAGTGGGAGAATGATGGTAGTTGTTTTTTTTTTTTTTATTTTGCATGGTATTTTCACAGTTAGTAAACACATTTTTTTCAGGAAAAAGTACACTAAGGCTGGGTTTCCACTAGTGCGACTTCAAAGTCGCGCGTCTTCAATAGCGACTTTGTACTTTGATAAACGCACGACTTGTGTATGAATTTACAACGACTTGTTGCGGCTACGACTTGTTGCAACTTTGATGTATGCGACTTGCACATAAAAGATTCCTTTTCCTGCTAGTGATGTAATTCCTTTTCCTGCAAGTGATGTAATTTCCTGTTTTGGAATAGTAGTGTATGTTGCAGGAAACATGTTGGCTATGCAGTATGTTGGAGCAGCAGTAATTATGGCTGCTGTAGCAGCTGTTATTGATGAGGAAGAAGAGGACCGGAGAAGGAGAAGGCATCGCTTCTGGATCCATCCTGTCATCTCCCAAAGGGAAGAGAGAGGCCAGTTCAGGATCCTTTATCATGACCTCCGTGCTCATGAAGACAAATTCTTTAATTACACACGGATGTCAATTAAAAGGTCAGAACATATGTTCATGTCAACTCTTTAACAAATATGTCTCTATGTATGTTATTTTTTACATGGATAATGTTGATAAATGCCATATATGTTTTTTTTTTTTTTACAGTTTTGATGAATTGTTGGCTCTGCTCTCCACACATCTAGAGAGACAAAACACTAGATTCAGAAGGAGTATTCCACCCATAGAAAGACTGATTATCACATTGAGGTAAATTTTCCAACCTACTTAACTCCTGAGGCATTTGGAGAGACACATTATCATGTAACATATATGTAGTAGTGGTTGTGATTATGTTTGCCATGTTTTTTTCAACAGTGTCTTTCTCCTGCCTATCTTCTTCCTTCATTTCCTCAGGTACCTTCGTCCAAGCCAGTTTATGCATCATTCTAACATTATTTTTTTATTTTTAGGTACCTGGCAACTGGCCATACCTTTACAAGTTTACATTATGAGTTCTTGGTTGGCAAAACTACTGCCAGCTATATTATCCATGATACCTGCAGAGCCATATGGAATGTTCTTAAGGATTTGGTCCTGAAGAAACCCACTACAGAAGACAGGTGCAAGATAGCAGAATATTTCTGGGACCACTGCAATTTTCCAAATTGTGTTGGTGCAATTGACGAAAAACACATTAGAATATTGAAGCCCATTGGCAGTGGAAGTAAATTCTTCAACTACAAAAAATACTTTTCTTTTGTCTTATTGGCAGTGGCTGATGCCAAATACTGTTTTAGCTATGTAGACATTGGTTCGTATGGAAGCAGCTCAGACTCGAGCATATTTGCGAGATCCACATTCGGAAGAATGTTGAGGGAAAATGGACTTCAGCTGTCACCGGACTGTCCACTACCAGGGACAAACGGACCACCACAGCCATTTGTTTTTGTTGGAGATGAGGCTTTCGCTCTCAGTCATCATCTATTAAGGCCCTATTCAAATCGGTCTCTGACTGTGGAAAAAAGAGTTTTCAACTACCGCTTAACCAGGGCAAGACGAGTTGTTGAATGCGCCTTTGGAATTTTAGCTAACAAGTGGAGGTTCCTGCACACATCTATCAATTTAAAAATGGATAATGCAATATGTGCAGTCAAAGCAGCATGTGTTCTTCACAACTATGTTGCACTTCGTGATGGGTACAATCATGAAGATTGTGGCATGAATGACATGGAGGGTGCAAGTTTGAGTGCCAGTAGGGGCACAAGCAATGGTGCTACTGTGCGTGAGGGATTCACATCCTTTTTCATGTCTGCTGCTGGTTCTGTCCCCTGGCAGCTGGACGCTATTTCATAATGTATCACACGTTCCAACACTGTCCAATTTTGAATAAAATTCTTTCTGTTATGTTTTCCTTATATTTCTGTGCAATTATAACCAAAGTCTGCATATTGTTCCAGTTCTAGCTATAATAAAAATACATTGCTTAACCTTCTGTTTTGCTGTTTTCTACTGTAGATATAATTATATAGCATACACACATTATTGACAGTACTATAGAAGCAAAAATAGTCCAAACAAAAACCACAGAGTAGAGTAACAAGGTAATTTTTTTTTTTTTTTCAAAATTTAGAAAAAAATAAACTTTTTATAACAACATCACCAATGTTTTGGAGATACCAGCACCAAAACAATGAAAAAATAAATTAACAGGTAAAATGTTAACAACACCAAAAACAAAAAAAATTACAATTCCTGGTATGTAATTGGTGATTCAGTTGACCCAGAATGAGAAATATTTGATGGGCCAGATGGGCTTGGGTAATTACTTGCAGATCCCTGATGGTATTGCCTTTCCAGGAAAGGCGTAACCTGCATGGGAGCAGGTTGGCACGGTCTTGGTGTGTCAAGGGTGGAGGCAATAGGGGGCGGTATTGGGTGCAACATGCGGGGCCTGGAGATATTCGGCATGTTGCCATACTCATCGTAGTATGGGCGATTTACTTGGTGCCCATACTGTGAACTTGGTGGTGGTGGTGGTGGTGGTGGGTACTGGTAATTGGGGGGATATGTGTGGTGGGGGGGGGGGTTTCCATACATGCTGTAGAGCTTGCCTCCCCAACCACAAAAGATTGGGCGGTTGACATGAGAGCCATCCTTAGTGCATACTTTTTCTCAGGGGGGACCTGCTTGCACATACCCAACAGCACGGTCATGAAAGCAGTGTCATCACACATGCTTTCCTTCATGTGTGCGTTCATTACCTTCACCACCTTCAGAACCTCCTCCATGGGTTTACCACCCCTAGGATTCGCCCTTGATGAAGACCTTGAGGAAGATCTTCGTGAAGGCCTTTGTTCTGTACTAGGCCCTGGTTCAGCCTCCACCGCAGCAGGAGAATCAATAATGGTCTTGACATTACTCCCTCTGATTCCTCACCATCAGGGTCAGGGTCACCAGGGTCTTGGCATCCCTCCTCCTCCTCCTCCTCCGCTGCCGCCTCCTGTGACCCCTCCTGCTGTTCAGAACCAAGTGAGGAGTCTTGCCAGCTTGCTTGGGTTCTGAAATATAATGAATACATTTCAAATTTTAGGAATATTAATACATTTTATATGTCAACTACAGTATCTAAAAAAATGCTGACAACTTACTCTCGCATCTCCAACACCGGCCTTAAAAATTCCAGCTCCTGGGCGTGCGCATAAGGGACAATTCTGGAGGACCCAGAACCACTCCTTGCTTCTCGTAATTTTCTGAGATAGCGGTTATAGCAGTCTTTTATGCTTCTCCATCTGGTTTGTAAGGAGTGCACTGAAAAAAAGAAAATAACGGTACTGTACTGTACATATGGGGGCAAGCAGCAATGTGATAAATTGCATATATGAAACACTTACATTTTTCAGTCCGTTCTGTAGCTGTAAGACAGTCCCAATTCTCAAAGTAGATCCTAGCAATCTCCAGCCATGCTCTCTCCTTCCTCACATGGTCCTTATATAAGGGGTCTCGGGTGTCGTATATTGAGGGGCGAGCTCTGACCAGACGAATGATCTCCTCATTGTCATGAGATGTGCGTTTATTCTTCCTGGATCTTGGCATGCTTGCTGTATATACACTCTCCTCTCCTCTGCTAACTATGGGAAGTGATGTTTTTGGGAGGTGCAGAGATCATGTGATTTGGGGCGGAACATAACAATAAAAAAAATTTACTGTAACTTCCGTGCAAATCACAACGAAGTCGTGACGAAGTCGCGTTCAAAACCGTGTACTGCGACTTCGTTGCGACTTACATTACCTTCTATGAGGGACATATCGCACTAAAGTCGGCCCAAAGTAGTGCAAGAAGCAATTTTGAAGACGCTGCATCTTGAGTCGCAGCAGTGGAAACGGTCCATATTGGAAACAATGGGTTTTGACTTGCGGTGCGACTTGACATGTGTCAAGTCGCACCGCAAGTCACACTAGTGGAAACCGAGCCTAAAATGATTTTTAACAACAAACATAATATTTTACACATTTTTTTTTATTGGGTACAATATAAAAGATTGGGTTGAGTTGAGTAAATAGATACCAAATATGTAAATTTTCAAAATTGCACAAGCCTGTCACGAAATCACAAAAAAAAAAAAAGAAAAACTATCCTCTTCATGAAGTCATTTTGATAATTAAACGTGTGTTGAATGCATTAAGATAAAAAAAAAAAAAAAAATAACCTTCTGCCTTTTACAACCACTTTAGGTTCCCTGGTTGACCACTGCATCTATACAGTCTTCGACATTGCCTGTTTCTTTGTGCTTTAAAAGAGTTTGACTAGCACAACTCCAGTCTGCTTTGAAATCTTTATAAAGATTCTCATAAATTAAAGGGCTACTTCCCATGTCATAAGTATGAGCTTTGTAAAATGAATCAGGTGATAGCTAAAAAGTAGTGTAGTATATACAGTGGGGATCGAAAGTTTGGGCAACCCAGGTAAAAATTTGTATTAACCACGATTTACGTCGGCAGTCAGCCCCTCACAGGCAAAGTGACGTAGGCGCACTCCCACTCCCACTCCCACTCGCTCACGGACCTCCCCCCCCCCCCCGCGCGCGTATGAGCGGCGGACCCGATGTCCGCCGGTCACTCGCGATCGTCCGTTACATCGGGAGAAAGGCAGGCGGCTAATGTAAACAAAGCCGCTTGTCTTTCTCCCCTGTGTAACAGCAGAGATCATACGGTCCTGCTATGTAGGACCGTAAATCTCTGCTGTTACATGCCACATCCAATCACAGTTAGAAGCACGCCCCTAGGGACACACTTAACCCCTCCTTCTCAAATAAAGTTAACCCCTTCCCTGCCAGTGTCATTTTTACAGTAACAGTGCATATGTATAGCACTGATTACTGTAGTAATGTCACTGGTACCCCCAAAAGTGTCAAAAATGTCAGTTAAGGGTCCGATCTGTCCGCCGCAATGTCGCAGTCCCGCAAACAAATTTGCAGATCGCCGCCATTACTCGTTAAAAAAAAACCAATAAAACGGCTTTTTGCTATTTTTTTTACCAAACATATGTAGCAAAAAACAAATTGGCCTAAAATGTTAAAAAAAAATTGATTTTTACATTTTTTTGGGAGGGGAATTTCATTTAAAAAAATTTGAAAAATATTGTTATTTTTGCAAAATTGTTGCTCTTTTTTTGTTTATAGCGCATGATTAAAAAATCGCACAGGTTATCAAATATGACCAAAAGAAAGCTCTGTTTGTGGGAAAAAAAGGACGTCAATTTCATTTGGGTTCAGCGTCGCACGACCGCGCAATTGTCCGTTAAAGTCACGCAGTGCCGAATCGCAAAATAGGCCCTGGTCAGGAAGGGGGTAAAATCTTCTGGGGCTTAAGTGGTTAATGTGCATAAAAAAGCCAAGTAAAGATGGAAAAATCTCCAAAAGGCATGAAATTACAGATTAGACATTCTTATAATATGTCAACAAAAGTTAGATTTTATTTCCATCATTTTCACTTTCAAAATAACAGAAAACAAAAAAATGGCGTCTGCAAAACTTTGGGCACCCTGCAGAGTTAATATCTTGTACTGCCCCCTTTGGCAAGTATCACAGCTTGTAAATGCTTTTTGTAGCCAGCCAAGAGTCTTTCAATTCTTGTTTGAGGTATCTTTGCCCATTCTTCCTTACAAAAGTCTTCCAGTTCTTTGAGATTTCTGGGCTGTCTGTCACGCACTGCTCTTTTAAGGTCTATCCATAGATTTTCAATTATGTTGAGGTCAGGAGATTGTGATGGCCATGGCAAAACCTTCAGTTTACGCCTCTTGATGTAATCCCCCATGGATTTCGAGGTGTGTTTAGGATCATTATCCATTTGTAGAAGCCACCCTCTCTTTAACTTCAGCTTTTTCACAGATGGCATCAAGTTACCATCCAAAATTTGCTGAAATGTTATTGAATCCATTTTTCCTTGTTCCCTGTGCCACTGGCTGCAATACAACCCCAAAGCATGATTGATCCACCCCCATGCTTAACAGTTGGACAGAGGATCTTTTCATTAAATTCTGTGCCCCTTCTTCTTCAAACGTACCTTTGCTCATTCCGGCCAAAAAGTTCAATTTTATCCTCATCGGTCCACAGAACTTGTTTCCAAAATGCATCAGGCTTGTCTATATGTTCATTTGCAAAGTTCAAACGCTGATTTTTGTGGTTAGGACATAGAAGAGGCTTTCTTCTGATGACTCTTCCATGAAGACAATATTTGTACAAGTATCTCTTTATAGTGGAATAGTGTACCACAACTCAAGTTCTATTAGTGCTTTTTGGTTTATAATATGATTGACTGGTATCACAGCTTCACAGTGGCTGCTTGTTGGATTAATGAGCTAGCATGGATTTCAAATAATGTTTATTGCTTTGAAATCTCTGACTTGGAGAGACCTTGCTGATACAGTAAAACCACATTGTGTCTTATTGCTTTGCTCAGTGTTGCCATGGTGTATGCCTGTGACATAAAACTGTTTTCTACAACCTCACCTTAGTAGCAGAGTTTGGCTGTTCCTCACTCAATTTTAAGCCTTTTACACAGCTGTTTATGTTTTTTTATGACTGTTAATGACTGTGTTTCAACCTACATATGAAATTGATTATCACCAGCACCTGCTTGGTATAATTTGGTAATCATACACCTGACTCTAATGCTACAAAATCCCTGACTTTGTGCAAGAGTACAAAATGTGCATGTATAAGAACTGATAAGAGTTGATTTGAAGCCAAAGGGTACACCAAACATTCATTGTATTTCAATGTGTCTTCTATTTTGCAAGCATTTTTACTTTACAGCATTTCTTTACACCAAAGTGTATATATATATATATATATATATATATATATATATATATATATATATATATATATATATATACACAGTATCTCACAAAAGTGAGTACACCCTCACATTTTTGTAAATATTTTATTATATCATTTCATGTGACAACACTTGAGAAATGACACTTAGCTACAATGTAAAGTAGTGAGTGTACAGCTTGTATAACAGTGTAAATTTTCTGTCCCCTCAAAATAACTCAACACACAGCCATTAATGTCTAAACAGCTGGCAACAAAAGTGAGAACGCCTCTAAGTTACAATGTCCAAATTGGGCCCAAAGTGTCAATATTTTGTGTGGCCACCATTATTTTCCAGTACTGCCTTTAACCCTCTTGGGCATGGAGTTCACCAGAGCTTCTCAGGTTGTCACTGGAGTCCTCTTCCACTCCTCCATAACGACATCACTAAACTGGTTGATGTTAGAGACCTTGCGCTCCTCCACCTTTTGTTTGAGGATGCCCCACAGATGTTCAATAGGGTTTAGGTCTGGAGACATGCTTGGCCAGTCCATCATCTTTACCCGCAGCTTCTTTAGCAAGGCAGTGGTCATCTTGGAGGTGTGTTTAGGGTTGTTATCATGTTGGAATACTGCCCTGCGGTCCAGTTTCCGAAGGGAGGGAATCATGCTCTGCTTCAGTATGTCACAGTACATGTTGGCATTTATGGTTCCCTCAATGAACTGTAGCTCCCCAGTGCCAGCAGCATTCATGCAGCCTCAGACCATGACACTCCCACCACCATGCTTGACTGTAGGTAAGACATACTTATCTTTGTACTCCTCGCCTGGTTGCCGCCACACACACTTAACACCATCTGAACCAAATAAGTTTATATTGGTCTCATCAGACCACAGGACATGGTTCCAGTAATCCATGTCCTTAGTCTGCTTGTCTTCAGCAAACTGTTTGCGGGCTTTCTTGTGCATCATCTTTAGAAGAGGCTTCCTTCTGGGATGACAGCCATGCAGACCAATTTGATGCAGTATGGGGCGTATGGTCTGATCACTGAAAGGCTGACCCCCCACCCCTTCAACCTCTGCAGCAATGCTGGCAGCACTCATACATCTATTTCCTAAAGACAATCTCTGGATATGACGCTGAGCATGTGCACTCAACTTCTTTGGTCGACCATAGCGGGGCCTGTTCTGAGTGAAACCTTTCCTGTTAAAACACTGTATGGTCTTGGCCACCATGCTGCAGCTCAGTTTTAGGGTCTTGGCATCTTCTTATAGCCTAGGCCATCTTTATGTAGAGCAACAATTCTTTTTTTCAGAACCTCTTTGCAGTGAGGTGCCATGTTGAACTTCCAGTAACCAGCATGAGAGAGTGAGAACAATAACACCAAATTTAATACACCTGCTCCCCATTCACACCTGAGACCTTGTAACACTAACTAGTCACATGACACCAGGGAGGGAAGATGGCTAATTGGGCCCAATTTGGATATTTTCACTTAGGGGTATACTCAATTTTGTTAAAAAAACAATTAGAGTGCAGCGCTTCAAATAATTACAAGAAAATAAAAAACATAGACAAATGTGGAGTGTGATCATGCATACAAACATAAATAGTGCTCCGCTTGGTGAATCCGACACCCGTTAATGAAGTCTCCTCACCTAAAGAGTAGCCCCTATGTTACCAAATGGGTTACCAGGGCATAAGACCTTCCCAGATAATGGAATACTCAGAATCCTGATGACCAGCGATCCATGCACAAGCAGATTCAGTGACTAGCAGACCTCTTCCTCTAATCAGAAAGCATTATGCCAAACAAACTCCCATCTCAGCAGTGGATTCACTCAGACATAAAAAGAAAGGGCCTACCATAGTGCTTTAATCCTTACACCACTTTAATAAATGCATATAAATAAAAATTACCTGTAATAGCACTGAGCACAGTGCACTAAAAACGGCTCACAACATACATAAAACTTCCAATGGATGGCGGGTGACGTCACCAGCCCCTCCCCCTCTGAAGGCTGTGATCTGTGGGGTGATCTGAAGAGGCCTGTGCACAGGAGATGCCCCCTCAAACTGACAGATTTGGAGTGTTTTTGCAAAGAAGAGTAGGCAAATATTTGCCAAGTCAAGATGTGCCATGCTGATAGACTCATTCCCAAAAAGACTGAGTGCTGTCAAAAAATGAAAAAGTGTTTCAACAAAGTATTGGTTTAAGGGTGTGCACACTTATGCAACCATAATATATATATATATATATTTTTTTTCCTCCACCTAAAATATTTCAGTTAGCTGCTCAACTGAGTTGTACAGCTTATAGGTCACATTAAAGGTGGAAAATGTTCTGAAATTTTTTATCTTTGTCTTATTTTTTTACATCACAGAAACCTAACATTTTAACAGGGGTGTGTAGACTTTTTATATCCACTATACATCTGTTTTTGGTCCGATCCATTTCTGTTTTGATCCGTTCCAAAAAACAGGTCGCTAATAGAAACGGAAGCTAATTCATTTTCAATCAGAATGCTATAAATACATATAGGACAGACATGCTTCTCTGAGATTGTCACGTTTTCCTAGACATAAACACATTTTTCTAGGTTTTGTTTTATTGCTTGCATTTTTGTTTAACTTACATAGAATTGTTATATTAATTTAACTTTTTGTATTTATATTGCATTTTGATGCCATTGTGTGATAAAATAAAAGCACACTTTGTAATCAGCTGGACAGCTCATCACATTTATCATGCAATCTCCTTAAGACATTTTTTAATTACAGTATAAGTGTCACAAAATTCTACAATAATACTTGTCTTTAGCTTTATTAACCACTTTACCACCAGAGGATTTTGCTGTCTTACGTCCAGGCCACTTTTTGCGATTCGGCGCTGTGCGACTTTAACTGACAATTGCGCGGTCGTGCGACGCCGTACTCAAACAAAATTTACGTCCTTTTTTTCCCACAAATAGAGCTTTCTTTTGGTGGTATTTGATCACCTGTACGATTTTTACTTTTTGCACTATAAACAAAAAAAGAGCATTTATTTTGAAAAAATAACAATATTTTTAACATTTTTTATATGAAATTCCTCCCAAAAAATATGTAAAAATCAATTTTTTTTTAAATTTTTGGCCAACTTGTTTTCTGCTACCTATGTTTGGTAAAAAAAAATCACAATAAGCATATTTTGATTGGTTTGCGCAAAAGTTATTGCGTTTACTAACTAAGGGAAAGATTTTTGTCAATTTTGGTGGTTTTTTTTTTAACGAGTAATGGCGGCGATCTGCGATTTTTTTTGCGGGACTGCGACATTGCGGTGGACAGATCGGACCCTTGACTGACATTTTTGACACTTTTGGGTGTACCAGTGACATTACTGCAGTAATCAGTGCTATATATATGCACTGTTACTGTAAAAATGACACTGGCAGGGAAGGGGTTAATTTTATTGGAGAGGGAGGGGTTAATGTATGCCTGATGCTTACTAACATGTGGGGGGGGAGGTGACTGAGTGAGTCAGGGACAGATCGGATGTTCAGCTATGCTGAACACTCCGATCTGTCACTCCCTGTCACTTAGGAGATCCGCCCGCTCTGTTTACACAGGCGGGCGGATCTCCAAACTAGATTCCCCAACGATCGGGGAAGAGCGGCGACGATCGCCGCCGCTCCTCCCCTGGCCCGACTCCCGCTGTGAGTGAAAATAGCAGGAGCGCGCCTCCGGCGGCGCGCGAGCGCCGCCTACAGGGGGAGGAGTCCAGCGACGTAGGTCTACGTCGCTGGACGATAACGAGCCACTGTGCCAGAGGTAAAGTGGTTCATTTGTTCTTCACACTTACACAACCTTGCCTCTATTCTTTATACATTTAAATGGGTTACTAAACCCACAACAGTAAAAATCAGTCTGTATATGCAGTAAAGCATGCTTGTTATACTCATTGTGGAACCTAAGGGGGTTAATCTGCTGCATTGTGTAAAAAGGCTGTTTGATCCTGTATGCACAGATCCTCTCCTTCTTCCACTGACTCCAGAACATGTCCAGATAACACAGAACCTTTGGAGTCAGGCTGCACATGCTCAGTGTGGTGTGTATTGCTAGAGAGCAGACAGAGGGTCAGGGGTCCTGCATCCTGATAGGACAGCTCAGTGCAGTAAGAAAACTCCTCCTACAAGTTTTACCCAGACACTGATAGAAGTCACAAGACTGCTAAATACTGCTGATGAGAAATGGTATTTAGCAGTTGATATTTACTAAAATAATTGCATTTTTATGTTCTGTGGACTGTAGGAGACCAGATATTGTGAATGCAGGTTCTTGGTTTAGTAACACTTTACTACATTGTGTTTGTGTGTTCAAAAATTAACTTTACAGAAATTCACTGAAAAGTTGTTCTTGACAACTGACAAGCCTTTGTGCTAAAGGTGTGTGACATAAAAAATTGGAACTAGAACTATTTTCTTCACCATGGTCTCTGCTTTTAGAAAATATTTAAAAGATAAGGTAACCTTTCCAAGAAAAAAAAATGTACTAAATGCACATCTTTTTGAAGGTAAAAAAAAAAAAAAAAAAAAGTGCACTTATTCGTTTTTTTTACTCTGCAGCCTGTAAGGCAGCCTGCGATTGTGGGTGCAATGTCAGGCTCCTGCAGACTCTCGGTCAGCTGTCTCCCCGTATCTCCCATATGGGCAGACGGTTACTAAATGGCAGGAAGATCAATGAACTATGAGAGTGCTCTCCACTGCCCTCATAGTTCATTGTGAACTACAAGCCATCAGCAACTTGTTCATTCATTCACAGAGCTCTGTGAGTGAATGAATGACATTAGAGGAGGGGAGAAGATCCCCTGTCTGCTGTCATGGGAAAGGGGGAATCTGGGAGAGAGGAGACAGTAGCTGGAACATGTTACGTGTTCCACCTTTAATATGGGTAGAAAATATAAAATGTTCTAAATGTGAACTTATCCTTTAATTCTTTGAGGTTTTATCTAATATTCAGGCCTAAAATGATTTTGTAAACAGATGTGGTAGAATGGCTCAGGCAGTTAAAGGGATACGTTGAACTGAGTATATTTAGTTTGTGCACAGTTGTAGTTTGAATAAAATGCATTAGTAGATTACTTAATTTGTTGTCTGAAATTACTTTTCAAGCGACCATGTCAGGGGGTCAAGAAAATTGTATATGAATGAAACAGCCTTCTACATACCTTCTACAGTTGGCTCATTTACTAAAACCTCACTCAATTGGTAAACTCCAGATGCCAATCTGATTTGACTCCTCAGGCTGGTTGAATAGCTGCTCCCTCCATTGACTGATGTGGTCCCTCCTGCTGACACCCAGTCACTACAGTACACAATAGTGACAGACGGGGCACCAGGAGGAACCACAGCGAAGGACATACTATTCCACACACCTGGAAGTATGCAATCGGATCAGTACCAGAAGCTCTGATATAGCGTGAAGTTTTAGCAAACAGGCCAATGGACAAGTATGTTTCATTCACAGGTTAGCTCTTTTGTGATTTTATAGACTCCTTAGCAGGGTAGCTTTAATATTAATTTCTTTGTGACATCTTTTTGTAGCCTGGGACACCACAATAGTCAGAAATGCCTTTGATGTGACGGGACGTGTTGCCTTGGCCCTTCTATAAGACAGCTATTCGGGGGAAGGGCAACTATAAATGTTTCAGGAGCTTATCAAAACAACAGTAAGGCTGCTAAAGTGGAATTATATCTAAAAAAACAAAAACTAAAAATTCTGACAGGTAGGATTTTTATGACCGAAAAGGTCCTATTGATTTCTTCCATTATAACTGCTTCTCCCTGCCTGTCAGCATTTGTGTTCACTGAGGTGAGCATGCACAGCTCAGCGTATGTTTACATCTGCATGCACAGGAGTGCCAGCATTGCAGCCCATCCAACCAGGTGGCTGAAGAGTGTGAACCTGGAGGGAAGACTTGGAGAAGATGACACCATCTGTGACCAATGGCAGCGCTGACACCACAAGCACTGGAGGGGATCACTAGTCAGGTAAATCAAAAACGAAGGGATTTCCAGTCACTACTTACCAACCAGCCAGCAACCAAGCAAATTAACCTGTCTGTGTTAAAAACAGGGGTTTAGTTGCACACATTTGCAAATACATGCGTAAGCTGCAGGCCGCGCCAAGGCACCCTGATATCTGCAGTCCCTGTTACCTTTAAAGTGTCTCCACAATGGGAGCACATGCATTCTGATGAGATAGATGGAGGACAGGTGACTGGAGGGAGCACACCCCTCCTTAAAGGCACAGGGTCACACTGAACACCCAGCACATAGCACAATGGCAGCGAAGGTGTCAGTGCGTTGCCTGACCAATATAAACGTTATACGATATTGCAAAAAGTGGTCACCTCCTCCACCTATAACTGGTCTAGATAGTAAGGAGCACTGGAAGGGCAAACGCAGATCAAAAACGAAGGGATTTCCAGTCACTTCTTACCAACCAGCCAGCAACCAGCCAAATTAACCTGTCTAACAGTATGCTTTAAAAACAGGGGTTTAGTTGCACACATTTGCAAATACATGCGTAAGCTGCAGGCCGATGCAGATCAAAAACGAAGGGATTTCCAGTCCAGCCCTATTGATTTCTTCCATTATAACTGCTTCTCCCTGCCTGTCAGCATTTGTGTTCACTGAGGCGAGCATGCACAGCTCAGTGTATGTTTACATCTGCATGCACAGGAGTGCCAGCATTGCAGCCCATCCAACCAGGTGGCTGAAGAGTGTGAACCTGGAGGGAAGACTTGGAGAAGATGACACCATCTGTGACCAATGGCAGCGCTGACACCACAAGCACTGGAGGGGATCACTAGTCAGGTAAATCAAAAACGAAGGGATTTCCAGTCACTACTTACCAACCAGCCAGCAACCAAGCAAATTAACCTGTCTGTGTTAAAAACAGGGGTTTAGTTGCACACATTTGCAAATACATGCGTAAGCTGCAGGCCGCGCCAAGGCACCCTGATATCTGCAGTCCCTGTTACCTTTAAAGTGTCTCCACAATGGGAGCACATGCATTCTGATGAGATAGATGGAGGACAGGTGACTGGAGGGAGCACACCCCTCCTTAAAGGCACAGGGTCACACTGAACACCCAGCACATAGCACAATGGCAGCGAAGGTGTCAGTGCGTTGCCTGACCAATATAAACGTTATACGATATTGCAAAAAGTGGTCACCTCCTCCACCTATAACTGGTCTAGATAGTAAGGAGCACTGGAAGGGCAAACGCAGATCAAAAACGAAGGGATTTCCAGTCACTTCTTACCAACCAGCCAGCAACCAGCCAAATTAACCTGTCTAACAGTATGCTTTAAAAACAGGGGTTTAGTTGCACACATTTGCAAATACATGCGTAAGCTGCAGGCCGATGCAGATCAAAAACGAAGGGATTTCCAGTCCAGCCCTATTGATTTCTTCCATTATAACTGCTTCTCCCTGCCTGTCAGCATTTGTGTTCACTGAGGCGAGCATGCACAGCTCAGGGTATGTTTACATCTGCATGCACAGCTCAGGGTATGTTTACATCTGCATGCACAGGAGTGCCAGCATTGCAGCCCATCCAACCAGGCGGAAGAGTCTGAACCTGGAGGGAAGACTTGGAGAAGATGACACCATCTGTGACCAATGGCAGCGCTGACACCACAGCACTGGAGGGGATCACTAGTCAGGTAAGTCTGCCATGGTAATACAATGTGCATACTAGCACATTATAGCTAAAAGCTCCTGAGGCCCAATTTCAATGTTTTAGTGTAGAGGTTTATTTCTGCCGTAATGTTCAGAGAGACATTTCCACATGTTGAATGCTGGCTATATCTTTTATTCATTATTTGTAAAAAGCTAGTGTCTCACCAATCACTGCACAGGTATATTGATCAAGTATATTGATTACATTTTTCACTATTTATAAAGCTTTTGCTTGGGTTTACTAAGATGCCTCCACTTCCGTTGTTTTTCTGTAAAGCAGTTTATGTATATGCTGTTAGTTATCTTGTTACATTGTGCTTCTTCTTGCACAATAATATGTGGCGGATTCTTCAGGTTTCATTCCAATGAGTTTTAAAAACACTTATCCTTTATTTGTGTCTCTGGACACAGTTAGTCGTCCCTGAAGATCTCTGGCATAATTTACACCACCAGTATACCATATTTCCCCCAACCACTCCAACTGTTTCCCTTCAGATTGTCAAATCCATTCCACAGCTGGCATGTTAGTGCTGTCAGTGAGGGAGGCTCCGGTCACTTTACAGGTCACTTCCAGAGTCTCTGATGACTTCACAGTCCCAGGACCAGACTCTGCCATTGTGATTTGTGATGTGACATCTGAAAAATACAAATTATATTTGATTATATATTACATATCTTATATCTCAGACCACTTAGAAACTTTTAAATGAGTAATCTAAATAAAAAGAAACACACGTTGTACTGAAGACACAATAATAAGTAACCACAGGAGATGTGTCATGTCTGAAGTTGTGATTTGGATTCGGTTGCACTGATTCTGATCAGTTAACTTTCCCTATATAACGCTCTGTATTTAAACAGAAATTTTCCACGAATATGTTTTGCATAAACTGAAATGATTGGGTGAGTGGAACTGATGATATGCTAGATTTGTTTTAAAGCAGAATTGTTTCTTTCTCCTGCAGGAAGTTCTGCAATTAAACAAAATTTTACAGAAATATATTTTGTATCAATTGAAATAGCTGAGTTTGTCTTAAAGTGCAAGTGTAGCCACACAAGTAGAATATTTTATGGTGGCATACACTCAACGATCTGATTGAACGTTTCTTCACACAATAAGGTAATATGATTAGATCTATGAATTATCGAAAAAACACTTACTGTATTATCAATTGATCTCAAGCAAAACTGATTGATTTAATCAAAATTATTCAGATCAGTCTGAATGGTAAATCTGATCGTAAGAAAGTAGATATTTTGGCATGATCAGTAAGGGTAAACAGAACAATCTTTTCTAAAAAAAAAAAGGTGCAATATCATCAGTGATACTCTAATAATAATCCACAGTAGCACAAATGATAGGAAAAACTAAATCAAAACAAACTAACATAATCAAATGATCACAAACTAATAAATAGGTGATTTAATAAATGTCCATAGAAGTGCTGAAAAATATATCCATCAAAGTGCTAGAAATAGTGCTTAATTTCTTCTCACTGGAGGTAAGAGACCAAACGTTCATCACACTCTGAAAGTGCAGATCCCTCTTCCTTTGTAATATCACTCAGTGGACCTTATTGTTACTCATTCTCATGACTGGAAATAGCGCTTGTATGATGATAAAGCTCCAACTTGGAAATTCAAACATCACCTCCAATTTATTACTCCGGCTCTCATAATAATAGCCACATGTAGAAGAAAGAGGGAAATGCCTCCATTGGTGTAATATCTCAAGATATCTGCTTTTATTAAAAGAAATGCATTTACTTTCCAACAATATAAAAAAAGCCTATATCATAAAATGGCAATGACAGGGTATATAATATGTTCCTACGTGATGAAAGCCATTCAGCCTATCCTCCGAAGATGTCAATCTGACAAAACATGTTAGACGTGGCCCATTCGTTACGTCATCACGTATTGGTATCGGTCCGTGCTGTCTTCTGGTCCTATTGAGCAGTATTTACTGGAGCTATCAGCCTGCTATTCACATTTTTTGTAAAGGATATTTTTTCCTACTACATTTTATCTACATAATGAGGATATGGGAATCGTGTTTTTAAATAAATAAACAGTTCTTTAAACATACTTCACGATGGGAGACTGATCCTTTTGCATCCATTGGTGAAATCAGTTGTTGGGAACATCTGCTTGCCATGTTTGAGCCATCTTAGGATATGTCCTGCTGAGCCCATTATAATCATTTATAATATAATGGTTCATCAGATCTGGTAAGAGGTGCTTTTGAAAGGTGTCACATTGGGGTGGAATCTCCTCTATTATGGTGGATCTTATCACATACATTGAAGAAAATTGATTTCTATTCACATTTTATGGAATGGATTTTACATGGAAGGAGGAGTGTTAAAAAAGGCTTTGTTAGTCTCACCCCCCCTCTTTTTTCATTATTTCATTGGACTGTTTTTAGGGTTACTCACCTACTTCTTTTGTGTATGCAATATATAACTTGGTTATAGGGTGATATATTCACGTCTTTTCTGTATTTTGATTGATGTTTATATGTTTTTAATTTTCACTTCACTAATTGATTATCAATTCTATTAGTGCTGCATTTGGTTCATAATTTGATTGACTGGTATCAGTTTCACAGTGGCTGTTTGTTAGATTAATGACCTAGCGCAGATTGCAAGTAATTTTGATTGCATGCATAAAGAAGGGGATTTATTCCAAAGATAAAACTATAATTCTGCCACCTTATAAAACACTGCTCCAGCCACATCTGAACTATTCTGTCCAGTTCTATTCACCATTCCTCAGAAGGGATGTGCTGTAACTGGAGAGAGTCCAAAGAAGGGCAACTAAACTAATTAGTAGATTGGAGAACCTTAATTACGAGGAGCGATTACAAGTGCTTAACTTATTCTCCCTGGAGAAGAGACGCCTGAGAGGGGACTTGATAGGGATTTACAAATACCTCAATGGCGATCCCAGCATAGGAAATTAACCATTTAGTCTCAGGGAGTGTAAGAGGACACGTGGCCACACAATGGGATTAGAGGAGAAGCGGTTTAACCTTAAGCTGCGTAGGGGTTTTTTCACTGTCAGGGCAGTAAGAATGTGGAACTCTCTTCCACAATTGGTGGTATCAGCGGGGAGTATCAATACTTTTAAAAGACTCTTGGAGGTGCATCTCAAAGAACACAATATTCAGGGATATGGGAAATAAATATTGTCACTGACACACACCTGCACAGGTTGAACTGGATGGACTGTTGTCTTTATTCAACCTTAACTATTATGTTAGACCAAAGAAGTGCAGTGCCATTTATATAAATATTTATAAATATATGTAGCAAGGTTTCCAGGCCTGTGGCCTGATGTGGGTCTGCCATTAGTACCGGTAGTTTCTCCAGCCCATGTGAGCTGTGACCCTGGGTGTGATAACTAAAGCAGCGACAACTCCGGCGTCTTTGTTTGTGGTTTTTTATTTGATTTAATGGGGGATGGGAGAAGAGAATGAGTGGGATACTCCTTGAGGCTTGAACTAATTACACTTGGGACTTTTACTCCTGAAAATGCCCGTTGGCGCTTCCTTGATGCCAACCGGCGCTCACTAACGATGAGAATACTTTGTAGAACACAGAAGTGCTGAATCCTCAACTTTTAATCCAGAAGATTCAGGACTGAGAACTGTAGAACTCCTGACACTGTTGTGCTGTATAAGTCACTGAATACTGTCCCCCGCTTTTGCCAGCTTGAGGTAGTATGACGTAGAACTCTGTATAGCTGTACTTGCAACTGACACACTATACAATTCAGGGCCCAACTGCAGGTGCCCCCTTTGACTTTAACTCTTCAGGGTCCACTGACTATGTACCCCCTTTGTAACTTCAGGGTCCTCAACCTAGGTACCCCCTTTACAGCTAGCTGACTCTGGATCCCAGAACCTCTTCCGGAGTGGTCCCCTTCTGACTCTAGGCAGACCCCCAGGGGCAATCCTCAGTACTCACGACCTGTGTAGGCTTTCCTGGGACTGGACCCCTCTCACTCTCCGCAGGTTCTCGGCACACCGGATCCCCCTCAGCTCACTCAGCACTCTCTGGATACTCAGGCGACACCCCGAGATATCCGCTTCCTCAGACAGGAGGAGAGACAGCCGTACTCTCCCTCCTGGGACTCTGCTCCCGCCAAAGACACAGTGCCAAGCACTACTCTCCAAACTTATACCCACTCCCAGAATCCCTTGCATCCTAACCTGCCTTCTGGGGTAGTTACAAGCTGGGATGTGTCCCCTGATTGGGCTTCCTCCACTGCCCTATGAGAAGCATCTCACAGGAGCCAGTGGGGAGACTTCCCCCTCAGCAAACACACCTGGAAACCATGACACGCTAACCAAATAAATCCCAGAATCCCTTGCAGCCTAATCTGCATTCTGGGGTAGTTACAAGCTGGGATGTGTCCCCTGATTGAGCTTCCTCCACTGCCCTATGAGAAGCCTCTCACAGGAGCCAGTGGGGAGACTTCCCCCTCAGCAAACACACCTGGAAACCATGACACCCTTACCAAATAAATCCCAGCCTTGCTGTTAAGCAGACAAGGCACACTATACATTTACCTAGCACCTACCTGCAGGGTGCTACACCCACCCCACACCAAAATGAGTCAGGTCCCTCTGACTCTGAGGCAGCTGCCTCCTATCAAAAACTCTGCCAAAAATCAGGAGTATCCCAAAAACCTGGAGAAGTGGGAAAAGGGAAAAATTAATTTACAAATAAATTAGCGTAAAAAAAAATATATACAATCTGCTGTACATGTATGATACACAGTTTAAGGTGCATGATAACTGATACACCCCCCCCCCAAATAAACTCACTTGGTGGGGAACAACAAGAAATACATCGCAATATCCTGGATGTCTAACTCTAAGGTGATCCCACCTGTATGGAGAAAGGAAGCAAAAGTTAGTCAATCCCATCACATAGAAATAACAACACATTTCTAACTAACTGAAAAGTTTAATGGAAAGACCCTACTAAAAAAATAAAAACACAAAGGCGACCTTTGCATTCCCTCCCTGACTGCCTCTGCCAACCAGTGTCTTGACGTGCCGGGGTCCTCCTTTAACGTGGAAGAGCTGATTCCTCTCACACTAGCTGTCTAGACAGAGTCCTCTTTATTGAAGTGGAATAATGGAAATTCCCCTAGAGGTGGGATTTTTAAGGCAGAAACCAGGACTTGAGTCGTTCAAAATTTGCTTTATTATAAAGAGAGACTATACATGACATGTAATAACAATAACCAAAGAATACATGGAACAGTGTAGAAGAAAGAAAACATATGGTCATAAATACGTCTTGACAGAGGAAATTGGTCTGAGATGGCTGAAGAGGACCAGACGCGTTTCGGATTTTCCTTTTTCAAAAGTCCAATACTAAGAGCCAGATCTCAGACTAGGAAATGCAAAAGATGGTAGTTAGCACTCTAAAATTGACGTTCATGAAGGTACATTTTTAACAATAGTAAAGGAATTAACACATACATATTATCCATAATATTTGCTTTGTCAATACCTAAAAACAAGAAAGTCAATGGAGTGAAAATATGGATGCATACCCAGGTGAGCTGTTCTCTGTAGAATGGTGATGACTGACCATGTAGAGAGTTAAAATCCTATCAGGAGTGTGGGCACGTAGTGCCAAAAGGCCGCCATTTGAAGCATACTTGTTTGTAGTTGTCTAGTACGTAATTTGTTTGGAGGAGTCACCTCAAAAGCTTAAGATTGCTGAATCAAAAATACAAGGAGAACGTGGGGGGAATAGAGGAAAGCCCTCTCAACGGATCGGTCTCACAATATATTTTGGTCCCCGATCACCACAAGGATCCCATATAAGGGGAGGTCCGTAAGATGGGGTATCGTAGTAGTAGGAGGGGTAGTGCTTGTCTCCCGTGGACTCATGAAGGTGTGTTGCTCATACTGGTGATCCCCAAAAAATGGGTGCACATGTTCCCTGTGATCCTTAGTGTGCTGGTAATGGCGGTGCGCCATCATTTGCACCAGCTCCTGAGGAAGTGTTACACACACGAAACGCGTAGAGCAATTATAATGCAATTCTGTGGATTATGTATTTATTTTGTTATACAATGTTCTTTGTTCTTACAATCATCTTTTCTATATCATTTTGACATGCGAATGTATATCTCCTGACATGTTTTGATCATTGGAATTATGTTTGATACCCACTGTTTTACGCTGTTACCATCTGTGCATATTCATTAAATTCACTCATATGAGAAAATATACATACATTCAATTTGTTTGTATAATTGATGGTCATGACCACACGCCTCATCCAAAGTCCCAAACCCCCCCCCACCTCATTATTAGGGATGGAGATAC
This sequence comes from Pelophylax lessonae, assembly GCF_965119305.1. Lineage (NCBI taxonomy): Eukaryota > Metazoa > Chordata > Amphibia > Anura > Ranidae > Pelophylax > Pelophylax lessonae. The sequence goes on along the minus strand of NC_138768.1, from coordinate 326,057,204 downwards.
AAACTATCCTTGTAACCTCATTCAAAGTCCTGTTTTCCCTGTCTTTGTCTCATTCAAATAGGGAATGGAGGCGTGTGACCATCATTGACCATACCCTGTTGTTCATGCATTGTCTATTACATTCAGGGAGCAGGCCCTATTTACTCGGGGGTTGGCAATACTACTATATAATTATTTGATGCTATACAATCATATTTAATATACACACTATCATGCTTGGACAATGGCCTTGTCGGGAGCAATATACATTGTTGTCATGACCATTTTTCTCTCGGTGCTTGTTGTTTGGCGGTCATCCTCTTCCTTCCCTCTGCTCCGGGAGCTGCGATGCGCCCTGGCCGCCCTCCCCCTCCTCCTTCGTCCTTGTGATGCAGAGGTGGGGGCAGGCCAGGCCGCGGCGCATCGGCGCCATGCCCCTTCCGTGCGGTACTAGACGCCAATCCCTTGGTGCTCTGGCCGGCACGCTGACGCACTATCCACGTTCCTGCACGAGGTTGGCTTGGCGCCAACTCTGGCTCGGCAAGCCGCCAGCAGTTGCTGGGGCTTCCACCCTGGAACAGTGAGCGTGACGCTGGGAGCTTTTTCCTGTGCGCGCTTGGATGGAACTCTTTCAACTTTTTACTCCCTCATTGGATCATTGTTATTGCTATTCCTTTCCTTTCCTCTCCGGCTTTATTTGACCTTGGAAGTTACTCACCTATACTTGGTAAATATATTTGGGTTCCTGGCTATATTTCTTTTCTTTCCTATTCCTCCATTTCACTCTCTGTACAAACGGCTTTCCCTATTACACAGTCTTCATTTTGGTTATCCCTTCCTATCCATCTTTGTCTTCAGTTTTCTTTTGCTATTCACTGGTGTGTTCATAATCATACCATGGTCACTCCAACTATGCTATATTTTCATTACAGCTTTACTTGTACTCCCATTAGTATACAGCATGCATATTTTTATGGGGCACCCCTTGCTCATCCGTATCATTTGGTTTTTCTTTTGGATTTTCCTCTGGCTTTGGGAGTTTTCAATATTCTCTTCTCTATCTACTCTTGAACCATCTCACCATTTCGTCAATATACTCTATTATAACATATCTACTCTAATTTACTCTTAGAAACCACACGAAATGGACTATTGAGATGATGATGATTTTTCTCCCAGCCAACATGATTCTTTTATACCATTTCAACGGTTCATCCCTATGCGTGCCTGGCATTGCTCCCTCAGCTCCCGGGGCGGATGGTACAGGGGTTCTTCCGCAGCAGGTCACGAGAGGCAACAGTTTCCAAAATCCAATTTCATTGTAAGCCATCTTCTATATTTACTCATTTGCCCTAGATAGGCGTTTATATACTCTTACATACATTGTGACTCTCATTATATCTCCCTTTCCATAGTTAATCATTTGCACCAGCTCCTGAGGAAGTGTTACACACACGAAACGCGTAGAGAAATTATGATGCAATTCTGTGGATTATGTATTTATTTTGTTATACAATGTTCTTTGTTCTTACAATCATCTTTTCTATATCATTCTGACATGCGAATGTATATCTCCTGACATGTTTTGATCATTGGAATTATGTATGATACCCACTGTTTTACGCTGTTACCATCTGTGCATATTCATCAAATTCACTCATATGAGAAAATATACATACATTCAATTTGTTTGTATAATTGATGGTCATGACCACACGCCTCATCCAAAGTCCCAAACTCCCCCCCACCTTTCATGTCATTATTAGGGATGGAGATACAAACTATCCTTGTAACCTCATTCAAAGTCCCGTTTTCCCTGTCTTTGTCCCTTTACAATTTTTGGGGTGCATCTCATACTGCCGAGGATTTGAGGGTGCTGCCTGTTTCGAACTCCTCCTACTCCTCATCCTGCCTTTGGGGGTACAAAAAATAGTAATTGGGGCCTAGTCTGGTTCTGTACGTGTGAGATACATACACCTTTTTTTGATAATATTTTCTATTCCGCTATTCAATCTACACCTTTGGGTATAAACAATTAAATTGCGGGGTAGTCTGTGTTGGTACGTGTGAGATACACCTTTCCAATTTTTGGGTTGCATCTCATACTTCCGAGGATTTGAGGGTGCTGCCTGTTCTAAACTCCTCCTACTCCTCATCCTGCCTTTGGGGGTACAAAAAATAGTAATTGGGGCCTAGTCTGGTTCTGTACGTGTGAGATACATACACCTTTTGATATCATATTTTCTATTCCGCTATTCAATCTACACCTTTGGGTATAAACAATTAAATTGCGGGATAGTCTGTGTCGGTACGTGTGAGATACACCTTTCCAATTTTTGGGGTGCATCTCATACTGCCAAGGATTTGAGGGTGCTGCCTGTTCCGAACTCCTCCTACTCCTCATCCTGACTTTGGGGGTACAAAAAATAGTAATTGGGGCCTAGTCTGGTTCTGTACGTGTGAGATACATACACCTTTTTTTGATAATATTTTCCATTCCGCTATTCAATCTACACCTTTGGGTATAAACAATTAAATTGCGGGATAGTCTGTGTCGGTACGTGTGAGATACACCTTTCCAATTTTTGGGGTGCATCTCATACTTCCGAGGATTTGAGGGTGCTGCCTGTTCTGAACTCCTCCTCCTACTCCTCATCCTGCCTTTGGGGGTACAAAAAATAGTAATTGGGGCCTAGTCTGGTTCTGTACGTGTAAGATACATACACCTTTTGATATCATATTTTCTATTCCGCTATTCAATCTACACCTTTGGGTATAAACAATTAAATTGCGGGATAGTCTGTGTCGGTACGTGTGAGATACACCTTCCCGATTTTTGGGGTGCATCTCATACTGCCGAGGATTTGAGGGTGCTGCCTGTTCCGAACTCCTCCTACTCCTCATCCTGCCTTTGGGGGTACAAAAAATAGTAATTTGGGCCTAGTCTGGGTCTGTACGTGTGAGATACATACACCTTTTGATATCATATTTTCTATTCCGCTATTCAATCTTCACCTTTGGGTATAAACAATTAAATTGCGGAATAGTCTGTGTCGGTACGTGTGAGATACACCTTTCCAATTTTTGGGGTGCATCTCATACTGCCGAGGATTTGAGGGTGCTGCCTGTTCCGAACTCCTCCTACTCCTCATCCTGCCTTTGGGGGTACAAAAAATAGGAATTGGGGCCTAGTCTGGTTCTGTACGTGTGAGATACATACACCTTTTTTTGATAATATTTTCTACCCTGCTATTCAATCAAAACCTTTGGGTATAAACAATTAAATTGCGGGATAGTCTGTGTCGGTACGTGTGAGATACACCTTTCCAATTTTTGGGGCGCATCTCATACTGCCGAGGATTTGAGGGTGCTTCAGTCTGCCTCCTGCCTGTTCCGAACTCCTCCTACTCCTCATCCTGCCTTTAGGGTACAAAAAATTGTAATCGGGGCCTAGTTTGTGTTTGTACGTGTGAGATACACCGTTTGGAAAATTTGTCCTATTCCGCTATTCAATATACACCCTGTTTGAGTGTAAAAAATTTAATTGCGGGATAGTCTGTATCGGTACATGTGAGATAAATCTTTTTAAATTTGTTTGGCGCATCTCCTTCTACCGCCGAGGATTGCAGGGCGCTTCAGTTGGCCTCCTGTTCCCTACTCCTCCTACTCCTCTTCCTCATCCTGCCTTTAGGGTACAAAAAATTGTGTATCTCACACGTACAAACACAAACTAGGCCAAACTACCCAAAGGTGTAGATTGAATAGCGGAATAGAAATTTGTCCTATTCCGGGGCCTAGTGTGTGTTTGTACGTGTGAGATACATACACCTTTTGATATCCTATTTTCTATTCCGCTATTCAATCTACACCTTTGGGTAGTTTGGCCTAGTTTGTGTTTGTACGTGTGAGATACACCGTTTTGTAAAATTTGTCCTATTCAATATACACCCTGTTTGAGTGTAAAAAATTAAATTGCGGGATAATCTGTATCGTTACATGTGAGATACACCTTTTTAAATTTGTTTGGCGCATCTCCTTCTACCGCCGAGGATTGTAGGGCGCTTCAGTTTGCCTCCTGTTCCCAACTCCTCCTACTCCTCTTCCTCATCCTGCCTTTAGGGTACAAAAAATTGTAATCGGGGCCTAGTGTGTGTTTGTACGTGTGAGATACACCGTATTATAAAAGTTTTCCTATTCCGCTATTCAATATACACCCTTTTGGAGTGTAAAAAATTAAATTACGGCATAGTCTGTATCGGTACGTGTGAGATACACCTTTTCAAATTTGTTTGGCGCATCTCCTTCCACCGCCAAGGATTGCAGGGCGCTTCAGTTTGCCTCCTGTTCCCAACTCCTCCTACTCCTCTTCCTCATCCTCCCTTTAGGGTACAAAAAATTTTAATCGGGGGCCTAGTCTGTGTTTGTACGTGTGAGATACACTGTTTTTTATCCTTTTTCCTATTCCGCTATTCAATATACACCCTTTTGGGGTAAAAAAAAATAAATTGCGGCATAGTTTGCATATTTGACTGTGAGATACACCCGTGCGATACTGTTGTTGTTTTGTTCTGCTATTCAATAAAAACCTTTCTAGGGCAAGATCATAAATTACAGAAATATGAGGAGACCGTCAAATAGGGGCCGTGGCCTGGGTCGTGGTGCTGCTGGTAGAGCTCCTGTTGCAAGGAGAGGACGTGGTCGATCTGTGCCAGCTACACGCACAAGTGAAACACCTTCCTCAAGTGTGAGTAGGCGACAGAACCTGCAGCAGTATTTGGTAGGGCATCATACGCCTCTAGAAGTGATGAGGCCAGAACAAGTAGAGGCGATAGTAGATTGGTTTGCTGCTGACAGTGCCTCCAGTTCCTTCACATTGTCTCCCACCCAGTCTACTGCAGAAAGGTCAGAGTTGGCACCTGCAGCCGATGTCCAACCGTCTTTCACCTCACCCCCTTGCAAATCAGGCAAGCAGTCTGAGCTCCAAGTCATACAGCAGTCTCTTCTTCTTTTTGAGGACTCTGTCAGCAGGGTTTCCCAGAGCCATCCACCTAGCCCTGCCCCAGAAGTGGAAGAGATTGAGTGCAGCGATGCCCAACCACTTATTTCTCAAGATGAGTACATGCAAGGAGCATCGCAGCATGTCTCCGATGATGACGAAACGCAGGTGCCAACTGCTGCGGCGTTCAGAATTGTGGAGACCGACAAGGAGGGCAGGGGTGAAGACTGGGTGGAAGATGATGTGGAGGACGATGAGGTCCTCGACCCCACATGGAATGAAGGTCATGCAGGTGACCTGAGTAGTTTGGAGGAAGAGGCGGTGGTCGCACAGAGCCACCAGCACAGCAGAAGAGGGAGCAGGGTGCAGAAGCGGAGCGGCCGTGCCCTAGACACTACGCCTGCTACTGCCCAATGCAGCAAGGGAACGAGCACAGCAAAGCCAGCTCAAAGGAGTTCTCTAGCGTGGAAGTTCTTTAGAAAATATGCTGATGACAGGACACGAGTGGTTTGCACCCTGTGCAATCAGAGCCTGAAGTGAGGCATAAACCTTCTCAACCTGAGCACAACCTGCATGATCAGGCATCTAAGAGCTGCAGTGGAGTAGACACCTTCAAAACCAAGAAACGTCTCTGGCTCCTCCTGCTTCCTCTTCTGCTGCAGTCTCGGCCGCTCCATCCACATCTGTAGCGATACCGGCACCTGCCACCCCGCAAACAGACGATCTGTCAGCAACACCACCACCTGGGTCACCAACCATCTCCACAATGTCCCGTGGAAGCGTTCAGCTTTCCATCTCCCAAACACTTGAGAGGTAGAGGAAGTACCCCCCTACCCACCCGTGATCCCTGGCCCTGAATGCCAGCATTTCAAAATTCTTGTCCTTTGAAATGCTCTCATTCTGTCTGGTGGAGACGCACAGTTTTAAAAACCTTATGTCGGTGGCTGTCCCACAGTACGTCGTGCCCAGCCGCCACTACTTTTCCAGGCAAGCCATCCCTTCCCTGCACAACCAAGTGGGGGAAAAAATCAGGTGTGCACTGCGCAACGCCATCTGTGCCAAGGTCCACCTAACTACCGATACGTGGACCAGTAAGCACGGTCAGGGGCGTTATATCTCCCTAACGGCACACTGGGTAAATGCAGTGGCGGATGGGCCTGAGGCGGATAGCAATTTGGCGCATGTCCTTCCACCACCGAGGATTGCAGGGCGCTTCAGTTTGCCTCCTGTTCCTAACTCCTCCTACTCCGCTTCCTCATCCTCTACCGCCTCCTCATCCGGTCAGCGTAACACCTTCACCACCAACTTCAGCACGGCCAGGGGTAAACGACAGCAGGCAGTTTTAAAACTTGCCTGTTTGGGGGAAAAACCACACACCGCGCAGGAGTTGTGGAGGAGCATGGAACAGCAGACAAATGAGTGGTTGCTGCCAGCGAGCCTCAAGCCCGGCCTGGTGGTGTGCGATAATGGGCAAAATCTCATAGCAGCTCTGGGCCTAGCCGGTTTGACGCACATCCCTTGCCTGGCGCATGTGCTGAATTTGGTGGTGCAGAGGTTCCTTAAAAATTACCCCGATATGTCAGAGCTGCTGCAGAAAGTGCGGGCCGTCTGTGCGCACTTTCAGCGTTCTTACCCTGCTGCTGCTCGCCTTTCAGCGCTGCAGCGTAACTTCGGCCTTCCCGCTCACCGCCTCATATGTGACGTGCCCACAAGGTGGAACTCCACCTTGCACATGCTGGAAAGACTGTGCGAGCAGCAGCAGGCCATAGTGGAGTTTCAGCTGCAGCATGCACGCGTGAGTCGCTCTGCGGAACAGCACCACTTCACCACCAACAACTGGGCCTCCATGCGAGACCTGTGTGCCTTGTTACACTGTTTTGAGTACTCCACCAACATGGCCAGTGCCGATGACGCCGTTGTCAGCTTAACTATCCCACTTCTATGCCTCCTTGAAAAAACAATTCGGGCGATGATAGAAGAGGATGTGGCACAGGATGAGGAGGAGGAGGAGGATGAAGAGGTAACATTTCCAAGGCTTTCAGGGCAGTCATTCGCAAGGGGCTCTGAGGGTGGGTTCCTGCACCCACAAACGCCAGGGACACAATTGTCCAGCAGGGGCACAGTTCTGGAGGATGAGGAGGAGGAGATGGAGGAGGAGATGGAACCATGTTCACAGCAGGGTGGCACCCAGGCCAGCTCATGGCCATCACTGGTGCGTGGCTGGGGGGATACAGAGGACACAGACGATACACCTCCCACAGAGGACAGCCTTTCGTTGCCTCTGGGCAGCCTGGCACACATGAGCGATTACATGCTGCAGTGTCTCCACAACGACCGCCGAGTTGCCCACATTCTAACTTGTGCTGATTACTGGGTGGCCACGCTGCTGGATCCCCGCTACAAGGACAACGTACCGTCCTTAATTCACTCACTGGAGCGCGATCGCAAGATGCGTGAGTACAAGCGCACGGTGGTAGACGTGATGCTGCTGGCATTCCCACCTGACAGCGGGGCCACAGTGGAAGCACAAGGCAGAGGAGGAGGAGGAGGAGGAAGAGGTCGCCAACACAACCAGGACACCGCCAGCACCTCAGAAGGCAGGGTTAGCATGGCCGAAATGTGGAAAAGCTTTGTCAGCACGCCACAACAAACAGCAGCACCAGCAGCTCATATGGAACGTCTTAGCAGGAGGCAGCATTTCACCAACATGGTGGAGCAGTATGTGTGCACACGCCTACATGTAGTGAATGACGGGTCTGCCCCCTTCAACTTCTGGGTCTCCAAATTGGGCACATGGCCTGAGCTTGCCCTTTACGCCTTGGAGGTGCTGGCGTGCCCTGCAGCCAGTGTATTATCTGAACGGGTATTTAGCACGGCTGGGGGCGTTATCGCAGACAAGCGCAGCCGCCTGTCTAGAGACAATGTGGACAAGCTCACGTTCATTAAAATGAACCAGGCGTGGATCCCACGGGACTTTTCCGTACCTTGTGCAGAATAGCGATGGATACCGACCTTACCCAACCATTGTTCTATTTTTGCTCTCACTCTTTTGGGGTGTACCCTCATTTAAAATTTCTGAAAAAAAGCAGTGTTGGCTACCTCGTCCTCCTCAGGGCCAGATTAACCTAGGGGCTATTGGAGCTGCAGCTCCAGGCCCCTACCTTAATATAGGCCCCGGGTTGGCCATATTCACTGTTACCTCTCTTCTGTCACTTGTAAACACAGAAGTCTGGCTTCTATGCTCGTTTCCCCAGGCAGCTCCCTCAGAACCTCCCCACACAGCACGAAGGCCGGACAAGGAGGGACAGTTGCCGATGAATGGATGTGTTTATGGGCTTCAGAGACAGCATCCCATGTTGAATTAGGCATGCATGGCTGCACCCTTCCTCCTCTGGGTGCATGCCAAGGCACGGCCCTTAAGGCCCTTCAAAATCCTCAGCACCAAGCCCATGATGCTCTTAATCCGGCCCTGGTCCTCCTCCACCGCCGCTTCCACCTACACCGCCCATAGGTGTGCGCAGCCTATTGCATTAGGGTGTGCACCCCAAAGTTTAAATACACATGCATGTGTTTGCCTACTTGTACATGGCCCCGATACATTACTCTCCCTGCTGGCAAAGTGAAATAGAGCAGAGCAGGTCTGAGGGAGATCTTTCCCATCTCCTCACTGGCAAACAGCGATAATGCTAATGTGCCCTAGGTGATTAGGGTGTGCCCAGGTACACCCGGCACACCCTGTGCGCACACCTATGACACCGCCACATCCACCACCACCTCAACCTCCCTCCTACTCCATATGGGCCTCGTCCTTCACAGATGAAGAACATTGTTTTATTTTTATTTATTTTTTGTTGTTTTAAGTTATTTCCCTATCCACATTTGTTTGCAGAGCACTTGCCATGCTCTTAACTACGTTTTGCTGCCATTTGCAGCACTCTAGCCCTTTCCATTGGTGTTTTAGAGCCATTATAGTGGCTGAAAGTTCGGGTCCCCATTGACTTCAATGGGGTTCGGTGTCCGGGAAAAGTTCGGCAAAAGTCCGGGACACGGACCCGGACTTTTTTTTAAAGTTCGGCCGAACCCGCAGAACACGGACATCCAGGTGTCCGCTCAACTCTATTAACTATTTCATTTTTTTTAAATGAGTAACTCCTATCCTTGTACCTTCTAACATACAGCGGGTACGGAAAGTATTCAGACCCCCTTAAATTTTTCACTCTTTGTTATATTGCAGCCATTTGCTAAAATCATTTAAGTTCATTCTTCTTCCTCATGAATGTACACATAGCACCCCATACTGACAGAAAAACACAGAATTGTTGACATTGTTGCAGATTTATTAAAAAAGAAAAACTGAAATATCACATGGTCCTAAGTATTCAGACCCTTTGCTGTGACACTCATATATTTAACTCAGATGCTTTCCATTTCTTCTGATCATCCTTGAGATGGTTCTACACCTTCATTTGAGTCCAGCTGTGTTTGATTATACTGATTGGACTTGATTAGGAAAGCCACACACCTGTCTATATAAGACCTTCCAGATCACAATGCATGTCAGAGCAAATGAGAATCATGAGGTCAAAAGAAACTGCCTGAAGAGCTCAGAGACAGAATTGTGGCAAGGCACAGACCTGGCCAAGGTTACAAAAAGATTTCTGCTGCACTTAAGGTTCCTAAGAGCACAGTGGCCTCCATAATCCTCAAATGGAAGACGTTTGGGACGACCAGAACCCTTCCTAGAGCTGGCCGTCCGGCCAAACTGAGCTAACGGGGGAGAAGAGCCTTGGTGAGAGAGGTAAAGAAGAACCCAAAGATCACTGTGGCTGAGCTCCAGAGATGCAGTCAGGAGATGGGAGAAAGTTGTAGAAAGTCAACCATCACTGCAGCCCTCCACCAGTCGGGGCTTTATGGCAGAGTGGCCCGACGGAAGCCTCTCCTCAGTGTAAGACACATGAAAGCCCGCATGGAGTTTGCTAAAAAAACACCTGAAGGACTCCAAGATGGTGAGAAATAAGATTCTCTGGTCTGATGAGACCAAAATAGAACTTTTTGGCCTTAATTCTAAGCGGCATGTGTGGAGAAAACCAGGCACTGCTCATCACCTGTCCAATACAGTCCCAACAGTGAAGCATGGTGGTGGCAGCATCATGCTGTGGGGATGTTTTTCAGCTGCAGGGACAGGATGACTGGTTGCAATCGAGGGAAAGATGAATGCGGCCAAGTACAGGGATATCCTGTACAAAAACCTTCTCCAGAGTGCTCTGGACCTCAGACTGGGCCGAAGGTTTACCTTCCAACAAGACAATGACCCTAAGCACACAGCTAAAATAACGAAGGAGTGGCTTCACAACAACTCCGTGACTGTTCTTGAATGGCCCAGCCAGAGCCTTGACTTAAACCCAATTGAGCATCTCTGGAGAGACCTAAAAATGGCTGTCCACCAACGTTTACCATCCAACCTGACAGAACTGGAGAGGATCTGCAAGGAGGAATGGCAGAGGATCCCCAAATCCAGGTGTGAAAGACTTGTTGCATCTTTCCCAAAAAGACTCCTGGCTGTATTAGATCAAAAGGGGGCTTCTACTAAATACTGAGCAAAGGGTCTGAATACTTAGGACCATGTGATATTTCAGTTTTTCTTTTTTAATAAATCTGCAACAATGTCAACAATTCTGTGTTTTTCTGTCAGTATGGGGTGCTATGTGTACATTCATGAGGAAGAAGAATGAACTTAAATGATTTTAGCAAATGGCTGCAATATAATAAAGAGTGAAAATTTTAAGGGGGTCTGAATACTTTCCGTACCCACTGTATATAAATCTGTTTATGCACAGACTGCTAATTTATCTGACACACTGTGCGTGCGTGCATTCCTTGCACAATGATATGTGCCGGATTCTTCGAGTTTCATTCCAGTGAGTTTAAAAAACACTTCTCCTTTATTTGTGTCTCTAGACAGAGTCAGCCGTCCCTGAAGAGTGCTGGCATACACTGTGTTGGCATCATACCATACTACTGCCAACCACTCCAGCTGTTTCCTTTCAGATTGTCGGATCCAATGCACACCATCCATGTTAGAGCTGTCAGTGAGGGAGGCTCCGGTCACTTTACAGGTCATTTCTAGAGTCTCTGATGGCTTCACAATTCCAGGACCAGACTCAACCATTGAGATTTGTGACGTGACATCTAAAAAAAATTAAAGAAGTTTTTGTTATAATTTGGATATAACTAAATATTCTTATATATGGATGAACAGATCATCTTACATTGTACACAGTGCACCAAGCACAGTAACTCCAGGATATGAATCATGTCTACACAGTGAGCAGTTAGGAGAACGTTATCCTCAGCTGAGGTTCTATCTAATTCTGTTCACTGGGCTCTTCCTGGAGATGGCCCTCTATTTACACATCAACTCATCTGAATATATTTACATATTTTTGCTGGAATACTTAGCTGGAACCTATTAATTACCAGCATAGTGTTTTAAAGGTCTATTTTTTTGGCACAGCATTTGCTGGCATATATATATATATATATATATATATATATATATATATATTACGTGAAAGTTAATGAGTGAACGATTAGTTATAAACTTGTAGGTATATGTAATGGAGATGGCCATACAACAATCACTCTATGGGCCCTTGTGGGAGATACTCATATTTCAAATACAACCTGTACTCAAAAAATATGTAATCTCTTATTATTGAGCTCTCATTCTTTTTTTTGGTTTACAAACTTTTTTATTCAAGGAAAAATAATGGTACATGTAAATACAGATCATCAGAGAAAAAATGCATTGTAGAAAAAAGATTGAAAGTGTGTAACATTACATTACAATTATCTGTATAGAAAACTTAACATTGAGTATATTAACATCATCATCTTGTGTAAATATATGGAGTATGATATACATCTTGAAAAGGGACAATAGAGCAGGTGTAATAGCATTTAAATGGAAAAAATATTAATCGCATTATTACTCCTATATTTACAAAAGATACAATATTTAAAGTGGTTATTATATATTGCTTGAGCTCCCATTCTTAAAATCCCAGTTGGATTGTTGTCCAATTTTTTCTGAATTATTGACAAGGAACGAGATTACTCATCAGTAGTTTTTACTTCACTTGCTGCTTGCTTTATCTTTGTCAATGGTTACAAAATTGTTAAAGCCAGGAATACCCAGGTAACCAGCATTTTTAAAAGCAAGTCAGCGATGACTAACAAGAGAACACCACCACTCAGCAAAATAGCACTGAGTTCTGAATTAATAATGATATAAATAATTTTATTGTGATCACATTTAAAAATGAATAATTTGGCTTATCTGATTTTGGATTCTTGGCACTTATTCTCCACTTCTACAGTACGAGTGCAGAGCTTTGTGATTTTGGGCTGCAATGAGTAACTAAACTCCACTCTTCAAATGGAGTCTTTTTCAGAAGTCCTGTGTCCTTCTGAAAAGACCATCAGTAATATTTTGAAAGCCAAAATGTATTCAAATAGCCTATATAATATCCTCAAGCCAGCTAAGAAGTAAAGGTCTATAGCTCTCACTCCCACAGGAGCTCGTAGTGTAAGTTCCCTCTTCCTGCAGTTGCCTGGCAGTCAGGCACACAGTCACAGTCACTTCTTTGGCTCAAGAACAGCCTAGGGGTATGCTTTTCTGATGCTTTATTGTAGAACTTGAACAGGTTCTTGGTAACTGTTGGATACTCCAGAAACTTTTACCAGCAACTTGAGGACACTAAACTTCCTTTTAGGGATCTGAGCAAAGTTTACATTAATATAAAATAACGAAACGGAAATTTTGGGCGAAATTTTGAGTTTTCTAATAAAATTTGAATCGTTTTTGAATCTAATTTGAATTTCAGAAGAGAATAAAGTAGAATAGAAAATAAAGAAATAAAATAGAATATAATTTAATAGAAAATAATAAATAATAATAACAAAGGGATAGGAAAAAATATAAAAGGAATAGAAAATAAAAGAATAGAATAGAAAATAAAGGATAAGAATTGAATGAAAAAAGAATAGAATGAAATAGAAAGAGTAAAATCATCTTCTGAAATTCAAATTTCAAATCGAATACATTTTTATTCAAATAAAAAAAATAGAATAGAATAGAAAATAATAGAATATTAAAAAAACAATAGAATAGAATTAAATAGAATATAACCTTCTTCAGAAAATCAGATTTCAAATAGAATACATTTGAATTTGAGTAGAATAGAAAGAAATAGATTAGGATAGAATAGAAAATAAAAGAATAGAAAAGAAAAAAAACAATAGAATAGAAAGAATATAACAATATTCCAGAATTCGAATTTCGAATAGAATGAATTCAAACTCGAATAGAATAGAAAAGAAAAGAATAGAAAAGAAAATAATTAAAATAGAAATGCTAGAACAGAATAGAATAGAAAAAAAAATAGAATAGAATAGAAAGAATATAACCTTCTTCCGAAATTGGAATTTTGAATAGAATAGAAAAGAATAGAATAGATTATAAAAAAATACAATAGAGTAGAAAAGAATATATTATAATTAGTGTTGAGCGAACACGGACTGTATTATTCGTGTTCGTACCAAATAATTGGATTTTTGTTACCCGAACACGGACCCTAAAACCTCACTGTATGTTCGGGTTTAAAATCAGTGTTCGGTCATTTTATTCCCAGGTTTGTATGTATTGGCGCGCTTTTAATGGCGGGCTTTCAACAGCCAATCAACAAGCGTTTAACTGGTGTGCCTTAAGCCATCCCAGCCATGCCTACAAATGTATTAGTAGCTGTGATTGGCCATCGGAAGCATGTGACCAAGTCTTTATAAGTTCGAGACCGAGCGCCGCTGCGTCATTCTGCTGTAGTACAGGGACAGAGCACACATCATACGTGCTGGCTGCTGATTAGGGACAGACAGTCATAAATTATATTGTGTCCGAAAAGAATTCAGAATCAGGAACAGGTCGGAGTGCTGCAGGCAGGGCGAGTTGTTAGGGCATTTTAGGGCGAGGCTGGAGATAGGCAGGGTCAGTGTTCTACAATCGATTTTGCTGTGTGGGGGGGGTTTGCAGTGCCGGCAGTGACTGATCTTATCGATCATTTTAGGGCCAGGCTGGAGATAGGCAGGGTCAGTGTTCTACAATCGATTTTGCTGTGTGGGGGGTTTGCAGTGCCGGCAGTGACCGATCTTATCGATCATTTTAGGGCGAGGCTGGAGATAGGCAGGGTCAGTGGTCCACATCGATTTTGCTGTGTGTGGGGTGGTGTGAACACAATCTTTTTGCCCGCTGAGGAGGAGGGAGAAAAAAGTATTTTTTATCAGTCAGTTGTGTGCAGCGTTTTTCCTTCAGTGCTGCTGACTGTGATAATACACTGCTGTGTTCACATGTGGTATTATTGAGTGATTTCAAAATTTCTATTCCACTATTCAATATACACCCTTTTGGGTTAAAAAAATTAAATTGTGGCATAGTCTGTACTAATCTATTTAAAAATGACAAACTTAAAAGGGGAATTTTCTTTTTTTTTTCCCTCCATAGCCTGCAACAGAGCTGACTGATATAAGACACTGCTGTTCACATGTGCTATTGAAAAATCACCAATTTTATATCATATTTTCTATTCCGCTATTCAATCTACACCCTTGGGGTAAAAACAATTAAATTGCGGGATAGTCTGTATCGGTACGTGAGAGATACACCTTTCCAATTTTTGGGGCGCATCTCATACCGCCGAGGATTGCAGGGTGCTTCAGTCTGCCTCCTGCCTGTTCCGAACTCCTCCTACTCCTCATCCTGCCTTTGGGGGTACAAAAATAGTAATTTGGGCCTAGTCTGGGTCTGTACGTGTGAGATACATACACCTTTTGATATCATATTTTCTATTCCACTATTCAATCTACACCCTTGGGGTAAAAACAATTAAATTGCGGGATAGTCTGTATCGGTACGCGTGAGATACACCTTTCCAATTTTTGGGGCGCATCTCATACCGCAGAGGATTGCAGGGTGCTTCATTTTGCCTCCTGTTCGGACCTCCTCCTGCTCCTCATCCTGCCTTTAGGGTGCAAAACATTGTAATCTGGGCCTAGTCTGTGTTTGTACGTGTGAGATACACCACAGTTTTGTAAAAATTTTCCTATTCCGCTATTCAATATACACCCTGTTTGAGTGTAAAAAATTAAATTACGGCATAGTCTGTATCGGTACATGTGAGATACACCTTTTTAAATTCGTTTGGCGCATCTCCTTCCACCGCCGAGGATTGCAGGGCGCTTCAGTTTGCCTCCTGTTCCGAACTCCTCCTACTCCTCTTCCTCATCCTGCCTTTAGGGTACAAAAAATTGTAATCGGGGCCTAGTCTGTGTTTGTACGTGTGAGATACACCGTTTTATAAAAATTTTCCTATTCCGCTATTCAATATACACCCTGTTTGAGTGTAAAAAATTAAATTACGGCAGTCTGTATCAGTACATGGGAGATACACCTTTTAAATTTGTTTGGCGCATCTCCATCCACCGCCAAGGATTTCAGGGCAAAACATTTTAATCGGGGCCTAGTCTGTGTTTGTACGTGTGAGATACACCGTTTCTTATCCTTTTTTCTATTCCGATATTCAATATACACCCTTTTGGGTTAAAAAAAATTAAATTGCGGCATAGTTCGCATATTTTATACACCCGTGCGATACTGTTGTTGTTTTGTTCCGCTATTCAATAAACACCTTTCTAGGGCAAGATCATAAATTATAGAAATATGAGGAGACCGTCAAATAGGGGCCGTGGCCTGGGTCGTGGTGCTGCTGGTAGAGCTCCTGTTGCAAGGAGAGGACGTGGTCGATCTGTGCCAGCTACACGCACAAGTGAAACACCTTCCTCAAGTGTGAGTAGGCGACAGAACCTGCAGCAGTATTTGGTAGGGCATCATGCGCCTCTAGAAGTGATGAGGCCAGAAGAAGTACAGGCGATAGTAGATTGGGTTGCTGACAGTGCCTCCAGTTCCTTCACATTGTCTCCCACCCAGTCTACTGCAGAAAGGTCAGAGTTGGCACCTGCAGCCAATGTCCAACCGTCTTTCACCTCACCCCCTTGCAAATTAGGCAAGCAGTCTGAGCCCCAAGTCATGCAGCAGTCTCTTCTTCTTTTTGATGACTCTGTCAGCAGGGTTTCCCAGGGCCATCCACCTAGCCCTGCCCCAGAAGTGGAAGAGATTGAGTGCAGCGATGCCCAACCACTTATTTCTCAAGATGAGTACATGGAAGGACCATCGCAGCACGTCTCCGATGATGACGAAACGCAGGTGCCAACTGCTGCGGCAATCAGAATTGTGGAGACCGACAAGGAGGGCAGGGGTGAAGACTGGGTGGAAGATGATGTGGAGGACGATGAGGTCCTCGACCCCACATGGAATGAAGGTCATGCAGGTGACCTAAGTAGTTTGGAGGAAGAGGCGGTGGTCACACAGAGCCACCAGCACAGCAGAAGAGGGAGCAGGGTGCAGAAGCGGAGCGGCCGTGCCCTAGACACTAAGCCTGCTACTGCCCAACGCAGCAAGGGAACGAACGCACCAAAGCCAGCTCAAAGGAGTTCTCTAGCGTGGAAGTTCTTCAGAAAATGTGCTGATGACAGGACACGAGTGGTTTGCACCCTGTGCAATCAGAGCCTGAAGCGAGGCATAAACCTTCTCAACCTTAGCACAACCTGCATGATCAGGCATCTAAATGCAAAGCACGAGCTGCAGTGGAGTAGACACCTTCAATACCAAGAAAGGTCTCTGGCTCCTCCTGCTTCCTATTCTGCTGCAGTCTCGGCCTCTCCATCCACATCTGTAGTGATACCGGCACCTGCCACCCCGCAAACAGACGATCTATCAGCAACACCACCACCTGGGTCACCAACCATCTCCACAATGTCCCGTGGAAGCGTTCAGCTTTCCATCTCCCAAACACTTCAGAGGAAGAGGAAGTACCCCCCTACCCACCCGCGATCCCTGGCCCTGAATGCCAGCATTTCAAAATTCTTGGCCTTTGAAATGCTGTCATTCCGTCTGGTGGAGACGCACAGTTTTAAAAGCCTTATGTCGGTGGGTGTCCCACAGTACGTCGTGCCCAGCCGCCACTACTTTTCCAGGCAAGCCATCCCTTCCCTGCACAACCAAGTGGGGGAAAAAATCAGGTGTGCACTGCGCAACGCCATCTGTGCCAAGGTCCACCTAACTACCGATACGTGGATCAGTAAGCACGGTCAGGGGCGTTAACGGCACACTGGGTAAATGCAGTGGCGGATGGGACTGAGGCGGATAGCAATTTGGCGCACGTCCTTCCACCACCGAAGATTGCAGGGCGCTTCAGTTTGCCTCCTGTTCCTAACTCCTCCTACTCCGCTTCCTCATCCTCTACAGCCTCCTCATCCAGTCAGCGTAACACCTTCACCACCAACTTCAGCACGGCCAGGGGTAAACGACAGCAGGCAGTTTTAAAACTTGCCTGTTTGGGGGAAAAACCACACACCACGCAGGAGTTGTGGAGGAGCATGGAACAGCAGACAAATGAGTGGTTGCTGCCAGCGAGCCTCAAGCCCGGCCTGGTGGTGTGCGATAACGGGCGAAATCTCATAGCAGCTCTGGGCCTAGCCAGTTTGACGCACATCCCTTGCCTGGCGCATGTGCTGAATTTGGTGGTGCAGAGGTTCCTTAAAAATTACCCCGATATGTCAGAGCTGCTGCAGAAAGTGTGGGCCGTCTGTGCGCACTTTCGGCGTTCTTACCCTGCTGCTGCTCGCCTGTCAGCGCTGCAGCGTAACTTCGGCCTTCCCGCTCACCGCCTCATATGTGATGTGCCCACAAGGTGGAACTCCACCTTGCACATGCTGGAAAGACTGTGCGAGCAGCAGCAGGCCATAGTGGAGTTTCAGCTGCAGCACGCACGCGTGAGTCGCTCTGCGGAACAGCACCACTTCACCACCAATAACTGGGCCTCCATGCGAGACCTGTGTGCCTTGTTGCGCTGTTTTGAGTACTCCACCAACATGGCCAGTGCCGATGACGCCATTGTCAGCTTAACTATCCCACTTCTATGCCTCCTTCAAAAACCGATTCGGGCGATGATGGAAGAGGATGTGGCACAGGATGAAGAGGAGGAGGAGGAGGATGAAGAGGTAACATTTCCAAGGCTTTCAGGGCAGTCATTCGCAAGGGGCTCCGAGGGTGGGTTCCTGCACCCACAAACGCCAGGGACACAATTGTCCAGCAGGGGCACAGTTCTGGAGGATGAGGAGGAGGAGATGGAGGAGGAGATGGAGGAGGAGATGGAACCATGTTCACAGCAGGGTGGCACCCAGGCCAGCTCATGGCCATCACTGGTGCGTGGCTAGGGGGATACAGAGGACACAGACAATACACCTCCCACAGAGGACAGCCTTTCGTTGCCTCTGGGCAGCCTGGCACACATGAGCGATTACATGCTGCAGTGTCTCCACAACGACTGCCGAGTTGCCCACATTCTAACTTGCGCTGATTACTGGGTGGCCACGCTGCTGGATCCCCGTTACAAGGACAACGTACCGTCCTTAATTCAGTCACTGGAGCGCGATCGCAAGATGCGCGAGTACAAGCGCACGCTGGTAGACGCGATGCTGCTGGCATTCCCACCTGACAGCGGGGCCACAGTGGAAGCACAAGGCCAAGGCAGAGGAGGAGGAGGAAGAGGTCGCCAACGCAACCAGGGCACCGCCAGCACCTCAGAAGGCAGGGTTAGCATGGCCGTAATGTGGAAAAGCTTTGTCAGCACGCCACAACAAACAGCAGCACCAGCAGCTCATATGGAACGTCTTAGCAGGAGGCAGCATTTCACCAACATGGTGGAGCAGTATGTGTGTATGTATGTATATATGCCTACATGTAGTGAATGACGGGTCTGCCCCCTTCAACTTCTGGGTCTCCAAATTGGGCACATGGCCTGAGCTTGCCCTTTACGCCTTGGAGGTGCTGGCGTGCCCTGCAGCCAGTGTATTATCTGAACGTGTATTTAGCACGGCTGGGGGCGTTATCACAGACAAGTGCAGCCGCCTGTCCAGAGACAATGTGGACAAGCTCACGTTCATTAAAATGAACCAGGCATGGATCCCACAGGACTTTTCCGTACCTTGTGCAGAATAGAGATGGATACCGACCTTACCCAGCCATTGTTATATTTTTGATCTTTCTCACTCTTTTGGGGTGTACCCTAATTTAAAATGACTGAAAAAAAGCAGTGTTGGCTACCTCGTCCACCTCCACCGCCGCTTCCACCTACACCGCCACATCCACCGCCACCTCAACCTCCCTCCCACTCCATATGGGCCTCGTCCTTCAGAGATGAAGAAAATTTTTTTATTTTTCTTTTTGTTGTTTTAAGTTATTTCCCTATCCACATTTGTTTGCAGAGCACTTGCCATGCTCTTAACTACATTTTGCTGCCATTTGCAGCACTCTAGCCCTTTCCATTGGTGTTTTTAGAGCAATTTTAGTGCCTGAAAGTTTGGGTCCCCATTGACTTCAATGGGGTTCGGTGTCCGGGTAAAGTTCGGAAAAAGTCCGGGACACAGACCCGGACTTTTTTTTCAAGTTCGGCCGAACCCGCCGAACACGGACATCCAGGTGTCCGCTCAACTCTAATCTTAATAATAAATTATTCAGATCAGTCTAGATGGAAAATCTGATCGTAAGAAAGTAGATATTTTGGTATGATCGTTAAGTGTATGGTAAACAGAACAATCTTTTCTAAAGAAGGTGAAATATCATCAGTGATACTCTAATAGTAATCAACAGTAGCACAAATGATACAAAAAAACAAATTATTTCTAACCATCTTGCTGGTTAGAAACGCCGTTCAGACTTGCGTAAAGACATGCTGGTTTTTATCATCACAATTTGAGTGGGTTTTATGGTCTTTTTTTTTTAATAAACTGGTTAAAAGATACCTACACTATGAGAAGCATTTTGTTTGCTTTTTATGAGACATATTAATCCAGGGGAAGATCGCAGGACAGAGAAGGATTTATCCACTGCTAGTCCAGACTTTTTTAATGAGGGTCCTGGTTTGATGGTAAGAGGTTGTGGTGTTGGGTGTCGGTGGTGGCTTCTATTATTTCAAGTTTTACCCTGTCGTGTGAAATCCCTTGGGAATACCATACTCAAAGTGGACTTTCAATCTGACTTATGTTTTAATTAGTGGTACACCTTTATCTTTTTTTTTTTTTTAACTCGCTTTATTGAAGGAGTAACCCAGTAGTTACGTACAATATTATGCTCAACATGAACGCAAAAAGACACAATACATGTAAAATTGTATTGAGATACAGTCAGAAATAAGACATATATAGTTTGTCTTACGGATCATTCTACTGGATGCAATTTCTGCTAATCATTTTGGGTACTTGCAAGAATACAAAATAAAGAGATTTCTCTAAATATAAACTAGTACACTTCCAAGCTCCTTTTAATCACGGTTGATGATAAGTGGAGAGGCACACCATTTATCCCAGATTTTATTATATTTCCCGGAGCAACCCTTACGTTCGTATACAATTTTTTCATATGGTAGGATATTAACCATCTTTATCCAGGTAGCAACACAGGGTGGAGCCGGCTGAATCCATTTGATTGCTTTAGCTTTCCGTGCCAAGAATAAAGTCTCCCTCAACATGATTCTATCATATCTCTGCCACTGTTCCTCATCTAGAATCCCAAGAAGGCATACCCATGGAGTCTTTGGTACCTGCATTGAGATAACAGTGGAGAGCAAGTTAATTACCCTATCCCAATATCTAGCAATCACAGGGCACAGCCATATAACGTGTGAAGTTGGCTCGTGCACAGTCACATCTAGTGCAACTGGGGGTAGGTATACGATTCATAGCATGTAGCCTAGTGGGGAGCCAGATATGTCTGATGTAGCATGAATAGTTGTATCAATTTATTATTAACAGCCGGGGAGACCTGTAGGTGTGAGGAGCATGCTGCTTCCCACTCCTCCTCAGACAGATCCGAGATGAGTTGCCTCCACCTAGAGAAAACTAGCAATGGGGTTTGGTTAATGGTGGCTGTCAGTAAGTGGGAGTATATTTTGGATATAGGACCCTTGGGGGCCTAGGACCTCAATATTCCTATTAGTGGATAGTTGGAGAAAGTAACTTTGCTTACTCCGAACTGTGCCTTTAGAGCATGTCTAAATTGGATATACTTGTACAGTGCACTAGCAGGGAGATTATATTTCTTTTGCAATACAGTGTAAGGTAGTATAATGTTATTACAATATATGTCTCTAATATATACAGTATTCCCTTGCTGCCAGAAGGCACTATTAGGAGAACGCAAAAGGTGTGGTAGCATAGGGCTGTGCCAAATTGGGAGATCTTCCATGATATCCGTGAACCCAGATATTAATTTGGCTTCACCCCAAACTGCACGAGCTAAGTTCAGAATAGGCAAGTCCACCCTCTCTAAAGCTGTCATTGGTGCCTCTAGTGCTATCAATAAGTGGTGTATTATAAGCATGTAAGCTAAATATGACTCAACTATTGCTGGAGTAATCAGTGTAATCCATTCTGTCAAATGTCTAAGCTGTCCCGCCAAATAGTATTAATATAGATTAGGTAATGCCATTCCTGCTTCATCTTTATGGTGTTGGAGCATGGCATATTTAAGTTTTCACCTATTGTTTGCCCAGATAAATGAGCTAAACGTTGCATCCAGGTTTTTAAAAACTGCTTTGGGTAACCTTTATCTTTTTACTTGCAGCACGCTCCTAGGTAGGTGCTAGGAAAACGCATCTATTTGCTTCTTCTTCTTATCAGGGGAGCCTGATCTGTTAGGTTGCCTGTTGCATGTCTCCAGGTGTGATTCACTGGGTCTGAGGGAGTGTCCCCACTGTATCCAATGAGGGAGCTTGTTGGACAGTGGAGGAACCCAGCCAGTGACACATTGGCTTTTGTGGGAGCCCCAGTGGGAGGGCATTCTTGCAATGCATCCTGGGATTGCTCATAAAAGCCGGGGGGACATGTGACAGGGCATCTTTGGTGGGAAGCAGGAGGAGTCCCAGGAGGAGGTGGACGGCTGTCTATCCTCCTGCAGTGTGTGAGAAAGTTGGTCTTAGGTGGTCGGCCTAGTGAGCCAGGTGTGGAGCTTAGCTGCAGAGGATCCGGTGTAACTGACGGTGGAGCTGCTGTCAGAGTCTCTTGGGAAAAACAGTACCTGTGAGTACTGAGGGATCTGCCAAAGGGTCTGACCCAGGAAGGGGGGCCACTCTAGGGAAGTCAGGGGATCAAGGAGCTAGCTCACACAGAGTATTTCGGGGGTGCCATGTAGAAAGCCCTGAAGAATAGGAACAAAGGGGGTGCCAGTAAGGGCCCTGAAGAGTGTTCTGCAGTACAGTACATCTTATCTAAAGCGGTTCATTTAATACTATTTCATCGCTAGTGACAAGGTGAAGCAGCAGCCTTGCCGCACTCAATTATATCTAACGTCCCAGCAAATTGTGCATAGTTTATTCAAGCTGGAGTATCCCACTCATTCCGTTCTCCTATCCCAGTTCTCAATAAAACCACAAAAACCAAAACTCCTAGGCTGTTTCTTGACTGAGCCAGAAACTTTGAAGTTGCTGAATTATTGTACTGTAGAGATGTACCGAACTGTTCACCGGCGGACAGTTCCCGGCGGTCCGCCCCCTATAATACATCATTGAGGCAAACTTTGACCCTGAACCTCACAGTCAGCAGACACATTCCAGGCCAATCAGCATACCTCCCTCCCACACCCTCCCACCTCCTATAAATAAGCAAGGGCAGCATCCATCTTAGATCATTCTGAAGCAGTGTGTTAGTGAGAGCAGGGAAAGTGCTGCTGTTGCTGCTGCTGTTAATATAGCTACATAGTTACATAGTTAGTGAGGTTGAAAAAAGACATCAGTCCATCCAGTTCAACCTATGATGTGTGTGTGTTTGCTTTTAACCATACATTGTGTACCCCTGTATGTTGTGGTCACCAAGGTGCCCATCTAATAGTTTTTTGAAACTATCAATGCTCCCAGCTGATACGACTGCTTGTGGAAGAGAATTCCACATCCTTACCGCTCTTACAGTGAAGAACCCCTTACGCATTTTAAGGTTAAACCGCCTTTCCTCAAGTTTTAGTGAATGGCCACGTGTCTTATTGTATCTCCTCTCTCTGAATAGTTTGTTCCTTATGCTAGGGTCGCCAGTACAGTATTTGTACATTGATATCATATCCCCCCTCAATCGTCTCTTCTCCAGAGAGAATGAGTTCAGTGCTTGTAGTCTTTCCTCATAGCTGATGTCCTCCATTCCCCTAATTATTTTTGTTGCCCTTCTCTGGACTCTTTCCAATTCCAGCACATCCTTTCTGAGGACCGGTGCCCAGAACTGGACAGCATACTCCAAATGTGGCCAGACCAGAGTCTTGTAGAGCGGGAGAATAATCTCTTTATTTCTGGAGTGAATCCCCTTTTTTATACATCCCAGTATTCTGTTGGCTTTGCTTGCAGCGGCTTGGCATTGCATGCCACTGCCAAGCCTGTTGTCTACCAGTACCCCCAGGTCCCTTTCCATCCTAGACTCACCCAGAGGTTCCCCCCCTAGTGAGTAGCTTGCTTTCTGGTTTCTGGCCCCCAAGTGCATTACTTTACATTTTTCAACATTAAACCTCATCTGCCATGTAGTTGCCCACCCCGTTATTTTGTTCAGGTCCGCTTGTAAGGTTTCCACATCCTGCATAGAAGATATTGGCATGCTTAGTTTAGTATCATCCGCAAATACTGAGATTGTACTAGATATCCCCTCCTCTAGATCATTTATGAATAAATTAAACAGGATTGGTCCCAGGACAGAACCCTGGGGGACCCCACTTTCCACACCCGCCCAATCCGAGTACTCCCCATTAATCACCACCCTCTGGACTCTCCCCTGGAGCCAGTTCTCTATCCAGGTACTCACCCTATGGTCCATACCTACCTTCCTTAGTTTGTACAGTAAGCGTTTGTGGGGAACGGTGTCAAAGGCCTTTGCAAAGTCCAGATACACCACATCCACAGGCTTACCTTTATCTAGGTGGCAGCTCACTTCATCGTAGAAGGTTAATAGATTGGTTTGGCAAGAACGATTTTTCATGAATCCATGCTGATTACTACTAATAATACAGTTTTCATTACTAAAGTCTTGTATGTGGTCCCTTAACATCCCCTCCAAAATCTTGCAGACTACAGATGTTAAGCTGACCGCCCTATAGTTACCCGGGATACATCTCGGCCCCTTTTTAAATATTGGTACCACGTTGGCTTTTTTCCAATTAGCTGGCACCATACCCGTCTGTAAACTATCCTTAAAGATCAAGAATAATGGTCTGGCAATCACCTGGCTGAGCTCTTTCAGAACCCTCGGGTGCAAGCCATCCGGTCCCGGTGATTTATTTATGTTAAGTTTCTCTAGTTTAGTTTTAAGTCTATCTTCTGTTAGCCATGGCGGTATTTCCTGAGGTGTGTTGTTTAGTTCGGCCTTACAAGCTAGGTTTGTGTAGCCCCCCGATTCTTTTGTGAAGACTGAAGAGAAGAAATTATTTAACACTTCCGCCTTTTCTCTGTCCTCAGTGGCCATATTTCCTTTGTCATCTTTTATGGGGCCAATGTGTTCTGGCCTCGCTTTCTTACTGTTTATATACTTAAAAAACTTCTTGGGTTTCTTTTTACTCTCCTCCGCTATATGTCTCTCGTGTTCTATTTTAGCCGCCCTGATTTCATCTTTACATTTCTTATTACACTCTTTGTAATGCTTAAATGCTGCCAATGACCCCTCAGTCTTGTATTTTTTGAAGGCCTTTTCTTTAGCACTAATATGCATTTTTATGTTGGAGTTTAGCCACCCAGGGTTTAGCTTTGCTCTTTTAAATTTATTTCCCTTTGGAATGCACTGGCCAATCCCCTTGTTAAGTATGCTCTTGAAGCACTCCCATTTTTCCTCCGTGTTCTTTGTTCCCAGGGTTCTATCCCAATTGATATTTTCTAGCAGTGAGCGCAGTTTTGGGAAATTGGCTCTTTTGAAATTCAGCGTCTTAATATTACCCTTGTGCTTCCTATTACTGTAATTAATACTGAAACTTATTGACCTATGGTCACTGTTTCCTAAGTTCTCCTGTATTTCTATATCCGTGAGCAGGTCTGTATTGTTGGTAATCAGTAGGTCAAGTACCGCATTGTTTCTTGTCGGTGCATTCACCATCTGACCCATGAAATAGTCCTGCACAACATTTAGGAACTGCCGAGCCTTGGCTGAGTGTGCGGTTCCTTCTGCCCAGTCTATATCAGGAAAATTAAAGTCCCCCATTATAATGACATTTCCCATCCTTGCTGCCAATCCTGTCTGTAAAATGAGGTCCACCTCCCCCTCCTCCCTCTGGTGGGCGGGCCTATAGCATACGCCCAATATTACCTTCCCCACCGTGCCTTCCCTTTGAAGCTCTACCCATAGGGATTCTGCCTCGTCCTTAGCTCCATTATTAATATCATCCCTCATATTTACCTGTATACTGTTCTTAATATACAAACATACCCCTCCCCCTTTTTTACCTTCTCTATCTCTGCGATAAAGGGAATACCCCTGAATGGTCGCCATCCAGTCATGAGAGCTGTCAAACCAAGTCTCAGTTATCCCCACAAAATCTAAGTCCTCCTCAAACATCAGCAGCTCCAGCTCTCCCATCTTGTTGGCCAGGCTTCTGGCATTGGTATACAAACCTCGTAATTTTGACCGGTTACAAATATCCTCATTTGATGTTTTTAGGCTGCTCTTGTGATTTTTCCCCATACCCACCCTGGGTATAGGAGCTCCAAACGCCCTACCGCTAATGCCCCCAATTCTGCCCTCTGAATCTTGCTTTCCACTGGCTAATTCTACATCTGTACCCTCCCCCCCCATTCCCTAGTTTAAAAGCCCCTCTAACTTTGTGGCCATCCTCACACCCAGTACGGCTGCACCCACCCCATTTAGGTGCAATCCGTCCCTACCACAGAGCTGGTGGCTGACTGAGAAGTCGGCCCAGTTCTCCAGGAACCCGAAACCCTCCTTACTACACCAGCTCCTCAGCCACTCGTTAACTTCCCTAATCTCCCGCTGCCTCTCTGGTGTGGCTCGAGGTACAGGTAGTATTTCGGAAAATACTACCTTGGAGGTCCTTCTCCTCAACTTAGCGCCTAAGTCCCTGAAATAGTTTAGGACTCTCCATCTTCCTCTGCCTATGTCATTGGTACCCACGTGTACCATGACAGCTGGGTCTTCCCCAGCCCCACCCAATAATCTGTCCACCCGATCCGCGATGTGCCGAACCCGAGCGCCCGGCAACCAACAGACTGTTCGGCACACACGGTCTTTGTCACAGATTACACTGTCTGTCCTTCTAATAATTGAGTCCCCTACCACCAGCACCTGTCTTTCCTTTCCCTTTCTCCCGGCCTCACTGGAGGAGTTCTTCCCCTGGCAGCTAGGGGCGTCGCTCTGCTCCAGTAATGCTGGTCCGGGGCGTATCTATTGGGGTGCTCCAGCCCAGGATCAGCCTCCTTGCCTTGTTCCCTTCTACCCCTCCTGTCACCCCTCTACTCTGCTCTGATGCCTGCACCTCCGATACTCCACCCACCTCTGTGCAGACTCCTGCCTGCACCTGACTGGTACGATCCTGGCTCTCCTCCGGTATGGACATTCATCTCAGTGTTGCCAGATGCTTCCCTAGATTCAGGACCTGAGCTTCCAGGGAAGCAACGTGCTTACATTTTGCACATTTGTATTCGCCCTTGATCACATGTCTGAGGAACGCATACATATCACAAGATGTACACCGAGTCGCATCTCCACACCCGCCGCGCATTGTACCTACTAATCTAATCTAATGGGGATTCAGTGATTTAAGTCTATCCTATGTGGCTATTTCCTAGCTTCCTATCTCTACCTTCTCACCCTCTGGTACTCCGCTTCACTCACTTGACACTCAGTTGCACAACACTCACAATCTCACAGCCCGGTCAGTCGCACAACAAACTCAGTTGCCCAACACTCAGTCGCACAGCCCGGTCAGTCGCACAACACTGTCAGTCGCACAACACTGTCAGTCGCACAACACTGTCAGACGCACAACACTCGCCGACACACAGCCCGGTCAGTCGCACTCAGGTAGCAATAGGTACTCCCAGACACTCAGGTAGCAATAGGTACTCCCAGACACTCAGGTAGCAATAGGTACTCCCAGACACTCAGGTAGCAATAGGTACTCCCAGACACTCAGGTAGCAATAGGTACTCCCAGACACTCAGGTAGCAATAGGTACTCCCAGACACTCAGGTAGCAATAGGTACTCCCAGACACTCCGGTAGCAATAGGTACTCCCAGACACTCCGGTAGCAATAGGTACTCCCAGACACTCAGGTAGCAATAGGTACTCCCAGACACTCAGGTAGCAATAGGTACTCCCAGACACTCAGGTAGCAATAGGTACTCCCAGACACTCAGGTAGTAATAGGTACTCCCAGACACTCCGGTAACAATAGGTACTCCCAGACACTCAGGTAGTAATAGGTACTCCCAGACACTCCGGTAGCAATAGGTACTCCCAGACACTCAGGTAGCAATAGGTACTCCCAGACACTCCGGTAGCAATAGGTACTCCCAGACACTCAGGTAGTAATAGGTACTCACAGACACTCAGGTAGTAATAGGTACTCACAGACACTCAGGTAGTAATAGGTACTCACAGATACTCAGGTAGCAATAGGTACTCCCAGACACTCAGGTAGTAATAGGTACTCACAGATACTCAGGTACTGCACTACACCCTCAGTCAGTGTACAATCTCAGTCACCAGTCTTACTTACCTAGTGTGTGTCCCTTTAAGCCTGTCACTAGCAGTTCCTGCTAGGGACAGTTGTTAGTCAGTGTTCCCGGTCTTGTTAGTCAGTGTTCTTGGTCCACTCCTGCTGTAAGGACAGCATCCTGACAGCACCCCAAAAAGCCCTTCTTAGGGCTGGTATTTGAGGTTTTTTTTTTTTTGGATATATATCTATTGTCCCCAAAAGCCCTTTTTAGGGCTGGTATTTGTGTATATATATATATATATATATATATATATATACAGTGGGTACGGAAAGTATTCAGACCTCCTTAAATTTTTCACTCTTTGTTATATTGCAGCCATTTGCTAAAATCATTTAGGTGCATTCTTCTTCCTCATGAATGTACACATAGCACCCCATACTGACAGAAAAACACAGAATTGTTGACATTGTTGCAGATTTATTAAAAAAGAAAAACTGAAATATCACATGGTCCTAAGTATTCAGACCCTTTGCTCAGTATTTAGTAGAAGCCCCCTTTTGATCTAATACAGCCAGGAGTCTTTTTGGGAAAGATGCAACAAGTCTTTCACACCTGGATTTGGGGATCCTCTGCCATTCCTCGTTGCAGATCCTCTCCAGTTCTGTCAGGATGGATGGTAAACGTTGGTGGACAGACATTTTTAGGTCTCTCCAGAGATGCTCAATTGGGTTTAAGTCAGGGCTCTGGCTGGGCCATTCAAGAACAGTCACGGAGTTGTTGTGAAGCCACTCCTTCGTTATTTTAGCTGTGTGCTTAGGGTCATTGTCTTGTTGGAAGGTAAACCTTCGGCCCAGTCTGAGGTCCAGAGCACTCTGGAGAAGGTTTTTGTCCAGGATATCCCTGTACTTGGCCGCATTCATCTTTCCCTCGATTGCAACCAGTCGTCCTGTCCCTGCAGCTGAAAAAACACCCCCACAGCATGATGCTGCCACCACCATGCTTCACTGTTGGGACTGTATTGGACAGGTGATGAGCAGTGCCTGGTTTTCTCCACACATACCGCTTAGAATTAAGGCCAAAAAGTTCTATTTTGGTCTCATCAGACCAGAAAATCTTATTTCTCACCATCTTGGAGTCCTTCAGGTGTTTTTTAGCAAACTCCATGCGGGCTTTCATGTGTCTTACACTGAGGAGAGGCTTCCGTCGGGCCACTCTGCCATAAAGCCCCGACTGGTGGAGGGCTGCAGTGATGGTTGACTTTCTACAACTTTCTCCCATCTCCTGACTGCATCTCTGGAGCTCAGCCACAGTGATCTTTGGGTTCTTCTTTACCTCTCTCACCAAGGCTCTTCTCCCCCGATAGCTCAGTTTGGCCGGACGGCCAGCTCTAGGAAGGATTCTAGTCGTCCCAAACGTCTTCCATTTGAGGATTATGGAGGCCACTGTGCTCTTAGGAACCTTAAGTGCAGCAGAAATCTTTTTGTAACCTTGGCCAGATCTGTGCCTTGCCACAATTCTGTCTCTGAGCTCTTCAGGCAGTTCCTTTGACCTCATGATTCTCATTTGCTCTGACATGCATTGTGATCTGGAAGGTCTTATATAGACAGGTGTGTGGCTTTCCTAATCAAGTCCAATCAGTATAATCAAACACAGCTGGACTCAAATGAAGGTGTAGAACCATCTCAAGGATGATCAGAAGAAATGGAAAGCACCTGAGATAAATATATGAGTGTCACAGCAAAGGGTCTGAATACTTAGGACCATGTGATATTTCAGTTTTTCTTTTTTAATAAATCTGCAACAATGTCAACAATTCTGTGTTTTTCCTTCAATATGGGGAGCTGTGTGTACATTCATGAGGAAGAAGAATGATTTTAGCAAATGGCTGCAATACAACAAAGAGTGAAAAATTTAAGGGGGTCTGAATACTTTCCGTACCCACTGTAAGTATATATATATATATATATATATATATATATATATCTATTGTGCAGTGTGCACTGCAGTTGCCTGCCCGCTGTGTGTGAGAGGCCACAGACTGTACTGTGTGCACACCACACTCATTTCGGGTGGCACAGGCACAGTACCTTGCATTTTAAAAAATATTTTTTTTTCCTCTGTCATAATTGCAGTGAGTGTCAGGTCCACAGAGTGTACTGTACCCACTGCAGTGCCCACCACTTATATATACGGTGGCACAGCAGCTTGCAAATTAAATATATATATTTTTTTATAATTGCAGACTTGCCTGGACTGCCAGTGACTGTCAGGTCCACAGAGTGTACTGTGCCCACTGA
Source organism: Pelophylax lessonae (assembly GCF_965119305.1). Taxonomy (NCBI): domain Eukaryota; kingdom Metazoa; phylum Chordata; class Amphibia; order Anura; family Ranidae; genus Pelophylax; species Pelophylax lessonae. The sequence continues at coordinate 326,027,072 of NC_138768.1, read as the reverse complement.
AGTGCCACTGCCCACCCACCACTGATGTATACGGTGGCACAGCAGCTTGCAAATGAAATATATATATATATATATATATATATATATTTTTTTTTTTATAATTGCAGACTTGCCTGGGCTGCCAGTGACTGTCAGGTCCACAGAGTGTACTGTGCCCACTGCAGTGCCACTGCCCACCCACCACTGATATATACGGTGGCACAGCAGCTTGCAAATTAAATATATATATATTTTTTTATAATTGCAGACTTGCCTGGGCTGCCAGTGACTGTCAGGTCCACAGAGTGTACTGTGCCCCCTGCAGTGCCACTGCCCACCCACCACTGAAATATACGGTGGCACAGCAGCTTGCAAATTAAATATATATATATTTTTTTATAATTGCAGACTTGCCTGGGCTGCCAGTGACTGTCAGGTCCACAGAGTGTACTGTGCCCACTGCAGTGCCACTGCCCACCCACCACTGATATATACGGTGGCACAGCAGCTTGCAAATTAAATATATATATTTTTTTATAATTGCAGACTTGCCTGGGCTGCCAGTGACTGTCAGGTCCCCAGAGTGTACTGTGCCCACTGCAGTGCCACTGCCCACCCACCACTGATATATACGGTGGCACAGCAGCTTGCAAATTAAATATATATATATATATTTTTTTATAATTGCAGACTTGCCTGGGCTGCCAGTGACTGTCAGGTCCACAGAGTGTACTGTGCCCACTGCAGTGCCACTGTCCACCCACCACTGATATATACGGTGGCACAGCAGCTTGCAAATTAAATATATATATTTTTTTATAATTGCAGACTTGCCTGGGCTGCCAGTGACTGTCAGGTCCACAGAGTGTACTGTGCCCACTGCAGTGCCACTGCCCACCCACCACTGATATATACGGTGGCACAGCAGCTTGCAAATTAAATATATATATATATATTTTTTTATAATTGCAGACTTGCCTGGGCTGCCAGTGACTGTCAGGTCCACAGAGTGTACTGTGCCCACTGCAGTGCCACTGTCCACCCACCACTGATATATACGGTGGCACAGCAGCTTGCAAATTAAATATATATATTTTTTTATAATTGCAGACTTGCCTGGGCTGCCAGTGACTGTCAGGTCCACAGAGTGTACTGTGCCCCCTGCAGTGCCACTGCCCACCCACCACTGATATATACGATGGCACAGCAGCTTGCAAATTAAATATATATATATTTTTTTATAATTGCAGACTTGCCTCGGCTGCCAGTGACTGTAAGGTCCACAGAGTGTACTGTGCCCACTGCAGTGTCACTGCCCACCCACCACTGATATATACGGTGGCACAGCAGCTTGCAAATTAAATATATATATTTTTTTATAATTGCAGACTTGCCTGAGCTGCCAGTGACTGTCAGGTCCACAGAGTGTACTGTGCCCACTGCAGTGCCACTGCCCACCCACCACTGATATATACGGTGGCACAGCAGCTTGCAAATTAAATATATATATTTTTTTTTATAATTGCAGACTTGCCTGGGCTGCCAGTGACTGTCAGGTCCACAGAGTGTACTATACCCACTGCCCAACACTCCTATAGGGTGGCACAGCCCCTTGCACTCATAGTACCACAAAACGAAAAAAAAAAAAATGACAGGCAGAGGCAGGCCACCCCACAAGGGCCGTTGTGGTCGTGGTGCTGTGATTTCCTTTGGCCCTAGAATAATGCCCAGTGTTCAGAGGCCACAGACCCTGAACTCAAAAAAATCTGAGGACATAGTTGACTGGCTTACACAGGACACCCAATCGTCTACAGCTTCCGCTCTGAACCTTAATGCACCATCCTCCTCCAGCTCAGCTTCGGGCACCTCTCAATTTACCACTCGCCTGCCCGCTGGCACCACCACCAACACTAGCACCACAGCCGCTTCACTTGATCTGTCAGAGGAGTTATTTACACATCAGTTGGAAGAAATAAGTGATGATGCGCAACCATTAGTGCCAAAGGATGTAGATAACGGGGATATGTCTCAGTCAGGCAGCATTATACACATGGACGTACATTGTGATGATGATGATGATGTTGTACCTGCTGCTGCTGCCTTTGCTGAGTTGTCAAGTGAAGCGGCTGATGATGACGATGTGTCCGTGGATGTCACCTGGGTGCCTGCTCGAAGAGCAGAAGAAGAGGGGGAAAGTTCAGATGAAGAGACAGAGAGGAGGAGGAGACGAGTTGGAAGCAGGGGGAGGTCATCGCAAGGAGCTAGTGGCACAGTCAGACAGCATGTAGATTCGGCACCCGGGGTCAGCCAGACAGCACGCCAATCAACGCAAGCTGTTGCCACCACCAGAATGCCGTCATTGCAAAGCTCAGCAGTGTGGCATTTTTTTTGTGTGTCTGCCTCTGATATCAGCGATGCCATTTGTAACCTGTGCCAAAAGAAACTGAGTTGTGGGAAGTCCAACACCCACCTAGGTACAACTGCTTTGCGAAGGCACATGATCTCACATCACAAACGCCTATGGGATCAACGCCCCCTATCAACAACCCGTCCCTCCGCCTCTCACCTTCAGCAGTTCCTGCTCACCTGCCCACAGTCAGGTGTCTGTCAAGGAAATGTTTGAGCGTAAGAAGCCAATGTCACAGAGTCACCCCCTTGCCCGGCGTCTGACAGCTGGCTTGTCGGAACTCTTAGCCCGCCATCTTTTACCATACAAGCTGGTGGAGTCTGAGGCCTTCAAAAATTTGTCGCTATTGGGACACCGCAGTGGAAGGTACCCGGCCGAAATTATTTTTCACAAAAGGCAATCCCCAACCTGTACTCTATTGTGGAAAAGGAAGTCATGTCATGTCTGGCACACAATGTTGGGGCAAGGGTCCATCTGACCACTGATAGCTGGTCTGCAAAGCACGGTCAGGGCAGGTATATCACTTACACTGCGCATTGGGTAAACCTGCTGGTGGCTGCCAAGCATGGAATGCGTGGCTCTGCTGCAGAGGAGTTGGTGACACCGACACGACTTGCAGGCAGGCCTGCTGCCACCTCCTCTACTCCTCCTACTCCATCCTCTTTGCTAACCTCCTCGGCTGAGTCCTCTTCTGCTGTTGCGTCTTGCTCCACACCAACTGCACCCCCCCCCCCCAGCTCCCTAGGGGCTATTCCACATGCCGGATACGACAGTGTCACGCTGTCTTGGGGTTGACTTGCCTGAAAGCAGAGAGTCACGGTGGACCAGCACTACTGTCCGCCCTGAACGCACAGGTGGATCAGTGGCTGGCCCCGCACCAACTGGAGATCGGCAAAGTGGTGTGTGACAACGGAAGCAATTTGTTGGCGGCATTGAATTTGGGCAAGTTGACACGTGCCGTGCATGGCACATGTGTGAATCTGATTGTACAACGCTTTGTGCAGAAGTACCCAGGCTTACAGGACGTCCTCAAGCAGGCCAGGAAGGTGTGTGGCCATTTCAGGCGTTCCTACACAGCCATGGCGCACTTTTCAGATATTCAGCGGCGAAACAACATGCCAGTGAGGCTCTTGATTTGCGACAGCCCGACACGTTGGAATTCAACACTGCTAATGTTCGACCGCCTGCTCCAACAAGAAAAAGCGGTCAACGAGTATTTGTATGACCGGGGTGCTAGGACAGCCTCTGCGGAGCTGGTATTTTTTTGCCAGGTTACTGGACGCTCATGCGCAATGCCTGTAGGCTCATGCGTCCTTTTGAGGAGGTGACAAACCTAGTCAGTCGCAACGAAGGCACCATCAGCGACATCATCCCATATGTTTTCTTCCTGGAGCGTGCCCTGCGAAGAGTGCTGGATCAGGCTGTAGATGAGCGTGAAGAGGAAGAGTTGTGGTCACCATCACCACCACCAGAAAGAGCCTTACCATCGCTTGCTGGACCTGCGGCAACACTGGAAGAGGAGTGTGAGGAAGAGGAGTCAGAGGAGGAATGTGGCTTTGAGGAGGAGGAACACCAACCACAGCAGGCATCCCAGGGTGCTCGTTGTCACCTATCTGGTACCCGTGGTGTTGTACGTGGCTGGGGGGAAGAACACACCTTCAATGACATCAGTGAGGACGAGGAAATGGACATGAGTAGCTCGGCATCCAACCTTGTGCAAATGGGGTCTTTCATGCTGTCATGCCTGTTGAGGGACCCTCATATAAAAAGGCTGAAGGAGAACGACCTGTACTGGGTGGCCACGCTACTAGACCCCCGGTATAAGCAGAAAGTCTCTGATATGTTACCGAATTACCGGCAGTCGCAAAGGATGCAGCAGCTACAAAATAAGTTGAAAAGTATGCTTTACACAGCATATAAGGGTAATGTCACAGCACAACGGGAATCCAACAGGGGAAGAGGTGAAAGTAATCCTCCTCCTACCACAACCACGCCGGCAAGGACAGGATGCTTTACAGACGTCTTGTTGATGGAGGACATGCAGAGCTTTTTTAGTCCTACGCATCGCCACAGCCCTTCGGAGTCCACCCTCAGAGAACGACTCGACCGACAGGTAGCAGACTACCTTACCTTAACTGCAGATATCGACACTCTGAGGAGCGATGAACCCCTTGACTACAGGGTGTGCAGGCTTGACCTGTGGCCTGAGCTATCCCAATTCGCCATTAAACTTCTGGCCTGCCCCGCTTCAAGTGTCCTGTCAGAAAGGACCTTCAGCACAGCAGGAGGTATTGTCACTGAGAAGAGAAGTCGCCTAGGTCAAAAAAGTCTCGATTACCTCACCTTTATTAAGATGAATGAGGCATGGATCCCGAAGGGACTGACAGTGGGGGATGCATTTGACTAAAAAAGGCCTGATGAGATGCCTTGGGCTAAAAATGTCTCCGCCACCAACTACGGTTCAAGTCGCAATGTTTTAGTGCACTTTCTGCCTTGAAAACCTCAATTTTTCCGGCCGCTGCTACAGCAGCGGCTGCAACAATACCTGCTTTTTCATGCATTTGTACATGCCTAATTTTTCTGGCCTCTGGTGCTACACTGTGGCTGCAAAAAAACAAAAAAACAAAAAAAAGGCACATACATGTGTCAATTCCCCTTCGTGATCGTTACCTTGTTGTGGTGAAGGGGCTTGCGTATCACAATGAAGCGATCACCTCTAGGAGTGTGTTGGCAATGTTGGCACACCCCAGATGATAAGGTCGTTGCTTCATTGTGAACAGACCAAAAGCGATCCGCGGGATAATTTTTCATAGAAAAAACATAAATTTTCTTTAATTTAAAAAAAAAAGGACAGCCTCTGCGGAGCTGGGTATTTTTTGGCCGCGTTACTGAATGCTCATGCACAATGGCTGTAGGCTCATGTGTCCTTTTGCGGAGGTGACAACAAACCTGGTCAGTCGAACCCAAGGCAACATCATCGACCTCATCCCATATGCGTTTTTTCTGGAGCGTGCCCTGCGAAGAGTGCTGGATCAGGCCGTAGATGAGCATTTAGAGGAAGAGTTGTGGTCCCCATCACCACCAGAAGCAGCCTTGTCGTTGTCGATTGCTGGACCTGTGGCAACGCAGAGAGAGGAGTCTGAAGAAGAGAAGTCAGAGGAGGAAGGTGGCTTTGAGGAGGTGGAAGACCAACCACAGCAGGCGCCCCAGGGGGCTTGTTGTCACCTTTTGGGGACCCTTGGTGTTGTACATGGCTGGGTGGAGGAAGAGACCTTCAATGACATCAGTGAGGACAAGGAACGGGACATGGCTAGCTTGGTATCCAACCTTGTGCAAATGGGGAATTTGCAGTTGTGCAAATGGACTGACTGACACATATGAGATTATTACACATATGAGATTCTAACTCGCTCTGTACGATCATTACACATATGAGATTCTAACTCGCTCTGTACGATCATTACACATATGAGATTATTACACATATGGGACACATTAAAGGGGCACTCTGAAATACTACGATCATTACACATATGGGACACATTAAAGGGGCACTCTGAAATACTACGATCAGTACTCATATGGGACACATTAAAGGGGCACCCTGAAATACTACGATCAGTACTCATATGGGACACATTAAAGGGGCACTCTGAAATACCAAAGGGGCACTCTGGAATACTAAAGGGGCAGGCATGCCGACTGCAATAATAAAAGGGCACTCTGGAATACTAAAGGGGCACGCCGACTGCAATAATAAAGGGGCACTCTGAATGCAATAATAAAGGGGCACTCTGACCGTGGGTCATAAAGGAGCTATGTGACTGGGACACATAACGGGGCACTCTGATAGGGACACTGATGTAAAGGAGGACTCTAACGGGGACACTGGATGTAAAGGGGGACTCTGACGGGGACACTGATGTAAAGGGGAACTCTGATGGGTCACTGATGTAAAGGGAGACTCTGGGACACGGATGTAAAGGAGGACTCTGACAGGGACACACTGGATGTAAAGGAGGACTCTGACAGGGACACACTGGATGTAAAGGAGGACTCTGACGGAGGCACAGACACAGGCCAAATTACGGCAGGGGGACATGAACTGCATGACGGCGGGGACACAGGGTGGATGACGGCAGGGACAGGGGCTGAATGACGGCGGGGACAGAGGCTGAATGACAGGGGGAAACAGGCTGCATGATGAGGGACACACTGATGAGGCACAAATGAGGAGGCACTCATTGGCATGATTTAGACACAGATGGGCATGAGACACAGGTGGGCATAAATAGGGCAGAGATGGGCATGGATGAGGCAGAGATGGGCATGGATGAGGTAGGGGCGGTGCCCATCGGTGTGTACAGCGTGCGAGGAGAGAGCTAAACCAGACATGCAGCGTTCTGTTGACAAATGATCGCTTTGTCATTGGATGGAGCGATCACATGGTAAATGGCCCCTGTCGTTGGCCCTTTAACACAATCCGTGGGAAGCGCGATTCGGATGTCTCTGTACGCCCTCCCAGAATAGGCCGACCATGCTGTAGCCATCATTGGGCTATGCCCTGGTCGACAAGTAGTTAATCCCCATAGTCTTAGCTATCCGATATTACCCGTAAAGAGGGGCTTTGCATTACTTATGTTCTGCAATATTTGGCCAAACTCAATCACCATGCCAGTCTCTGTGAAAATTAGGCGTTGCCCCCAAAAAATGTGTGTGGCTACTGGAGGTCCTCTAGTATAAATTTGCCAAGTATGGTGCCCTGAACCCTCGTGGTTTGGGCTCTACATTTATAGTAGCTTGGCCTGCTATGTTAATCTATTGCAGAGTCTTAGTCTGGAAATTTGAGGGGCTACAGCTAGGACCCCAAATGAGTCCGGGGGCCATATTTGGCACAGAGGAAGGGGGGTCCTTCCTTTACCACCCCAAACATTTTGGGGTTTGTTAGCTCAAAATTTCCTGATCAACTTTTTCTAGGGCCCCTTGAGAGTATGTGGCCCCCGGGCCATACGGCACAGCAAGGAGTGCTGGATACCGTAGGACTATTCTGCGGTGGTCAGCTAAAGTCTACCCCAATGCAGGTCCCTGTGAAAATAATGCATTGGCCCCAAACAAATGTATGTGCCAAATTTGGTGCCCCTGAGCACCGTGGTTCGGCTACCACAGGGCCCTACATTTAAGCTAGCCTGGCCCATTATGTTAATCTATGGTGCAGCCGCGATCGGGAATTTGAGGGGCCACAGATCGGGCCCCAAATTAGTCCAGAGGCCCAGAGGTAGGGAAGGTCTTCCTTTACCACCTCTACATTTTTGAGGTCGCTAGCCTGAAGTTTTATGGTCAGCTTTTTAGGGGGCCCCTTGGGAGTGTGTGGCCCTCGGGCACTAATGCGGAGTGGGGATTGGTGAGTACTGCAGGAATCTCTGGACTCTTAGCTATTTAACAATATTTTCAGAGCCTGGCTCTGCAGTTCCTATGTCCTGTGGTGGTTGGGCAAATTCCACCCCCATGAAGGTCCTCATGAAAATTAAGCATTGGCCCCAAAATAATGTTGTGGCCCCTGGGGGTCCTCTAGTAACCCTATACCAAGTTTGGTGCCCCTGGGCAACATCGTTCCGCTACCGTGGGGCCCTAGATTTAGGCTAGTTTGGCCTAGCCTATGGTAATATATGGCGCAGTAGGGAATTTTGGAGGGGCCACAGCGTGGGCCCCAAACATGTTCAGGGAACCTGGACTCTTTCAGGGCCTGGGCTGTGGCCCCTCAAATTCCCACCCCCATCAGAGTCATGGATTAACATAGCGGGCCAATGTACCATAAATTTAGTGCTTGGTATAGGGATACTAGCTGACCCCCAGGGTCACACACATTTTTTTGTGGACGATGCCTAATTTTCACGAGGACTGGCATGGGTGTCAAATTTGCACAAATACTGTAGAACATAGGTACCAGTGAGCCCTGCTCTGCAGGTAACCTTGGATAGCTAAGAATATTGAGATTAATATGGTTTCCAGCAGTCCCTTCTCCACGGTACTGCCCCAGGGCCACACACTCCCAAGAGGCCCCTGAAAAAGTTGACCAGAAAATTTCAGGCTAGCTACTCCAACATTTTCAGACTGGTAAAGGAAGATCTCCCCTACCACTGTGCCAAATATGGTCCCCTGGATTTGTTTGGTGCCCGAGCTGGGGCCCTGCAACTGTGCCCACTCGAAGATTGCCATACAGCATCAAGCTGACCTAAATTATGGGCCTAGTGGTACCTGAACTCTGGTGGCTAGGGGCCTCAAACGTGGCAGGGGCCACATGCTTTTTTCAGGACCAATGCTTAATTGTTACAGGGACCTGCATAGGGGTCGATTTGGCTAACCACTATGGAATACAGGAACTGCAGAGCAGCGCTATACAGATACTGCTGAATAGCTAAGAGTCCAGCTAAGAGTCCAGGGATTCCTGCGATATCCAGCACTCCCCGCTGCATGGTACGGGCCGAGGGCCGCAAACTCTCAAGTGGCCCTGGAAATAGTTGACCAGTACATTTTGGGCTAGCGACTCCAAAATGCTTGGTAAAGGGAGACCTCCCCTACCTCCGTGCAAAATATGGCCCCCCAGACTAATTTGGGGCCCGAGCTGCAGTCCCTCAGATGTCCAGACTATGACAGTGCCAAAGTTTAACTTAGCGGGCAAGCTACTATAAATATAGGGCGCTTAACCACGGGGATTAAGGGCACCATACTTGGCAAACTTATACTAAAGGAAATCTAGGAGCCGCACAAATTTTTTGTGGCCAATGGTTCATTTTTACATGGGCTTGTATGGGGATTGACTTTAGCCAAATACTGCAGAATATAGGTAATGCATTTGAGGGACTGCAGCTCGGGCCCCAAATTAGTCTGGGGGGCCATATTTTGCACGGAGGTAGGGGAGGTCTCCCTTTACTAAGCATTTTGGAGTCGCTAGCCCAAAATGTACTGGTCAACTATTTCCAGGGCCACTTAAGAGTTTGCGGCCCTCGGCCCGTACCATGCAGCGGGGAGTGCTGGATATCGCAGGAATCCCTGGACTCTTAGCTATTCAGCAGTATCTGTATAGCGCTGCTCTGCAGTTCCTGTATTCCATAGTGGTTAGCCAAATCGACCCCTATGCAGGTCCCTGTAACAATTAAGCATTGGTCCTGAAAAAAGCATGTGGCCCCTGCCACGTTTGAGGCCCCTAGCCACCAGGGTTCAGGTACCACTAGGCCCATAACTTAGGTCAGCTTGGTGCTGTATGGCAATCTTCGAGTGGGCACAGTTGCAGGGCCCCAGCTTGGGCACCAAACAAGTCCAGGGGACCATATTTGGCACAGTGGTAGGGGAGATCTTCCTTTACCACTCTGAAAATGTTGGAGTAGCTAGCCTGAAATTTTCTGGTCAAATTTTTCAGGGGCCTCTTGGGAGTGTGTGGCCCTGGGGCAGTACCGTGGAGAAGGGACTGCTGGAAACCATATTAATCTCAATATTCTTAGCTATCCAATGTTACCTGCGGAGCAGGGCTCACTGGTACCTATGTTCTACAGTATTTGTGCAAATTTGACGCCCATGCCAGTCCTTGTGAAAATTAGGCATCGTCCACAAAAAAATGTGTGTGACCCTGGGGGTCAGCTAGTATCCCTGTAACAAGTTTGGTGACCATATCCCCCTGTGATTTGGGTACCACAGGGCACTAAATTTATGGTACATTGGCCCGCTATGTTAATCCATGACTCTGATGGGGGTGGGAATTTGAGGGGCCACAGCCCAGGCCCTGAAAGAGTCCAGGTTCCCTGAACATATTTGGGGCCCACGCTGTGGCCCCTCCAAAATTCCCTACTGCGCCATATATTACCATAGGCTAGGCCAAACTAGCCTAAATCTAGGGCCCCACGGTAGCGGAACGATGTTGCCCAGGGGCACCAAACTTGGTATAGGGTTACTAGAGGACCCCCAGGGGCCACAACATTTTTTTGGGGCCAATGCTTAATTTTCATGAGGACCTTCATGGGGGTGGAATTTGCCCAACCACCGCAGGACATAGGAACTGCAGAGCCAGGCTCTGAAAATATTGTTAAATAGCTAAGAGTCCAGAGAATCCTGCAGTACTCACCAATCCCCACTCCGCATTAGTGCCCGAGGGCCACATACTCCCAAGGGGCCCCCTAAAAAGCTGACCATAAAACTTCAGGCTAGCGACCTCAAAAATGTAGAGGTGGTAAAGGAAGACCTTCCCTACCTCTGGGCCTCTGGACTAATTTGGGGCCCGATCTGTGGCCCCTCAAATTCCCGATCGCGGCTGCACCATAGATTAACATAATGGGCCAGGCTAGCTTAAATGTAGGGCCCTGTGGTAGCCGAACCACGGTGCTCAGGGGCACCAAATTTGGCACATACATTTGTTTGGAGCCAATGCTTTATTTTCACAGGGACCTGCATTGGGGTAGACTTTAGCTGACCACCGCAGAATAGTCCTACGTTATCCAGCACTCCCTGCTGTGCCGTATGGCCCGGGGGCCACATACTCTCAAGGGGCCCTAGAAAAAGTTGATCAGGAAATTTTGAGCTAACAAACCCCAAAATGTTTGGGGTGGTAAAGGAAGGACCCCGCTTCCTCTGTGCCAAATATGACTCATTTGGGGTCCTAGCTGTAGCCCCTCAAATTTCCAGACTAAGACTCTGCAATAGATTAACATAGCAGGCCAAGCTACTATAAATGTAGAGCCCAAACCACGGGGGTTCAGGGCACCATGCTTGGCAAACTTATACTAGAGGACCTCCAGTAGCCACATACATTTTTTGGGGGCAACGCCTAATTTTCACAGAGACTGGCATGGTGATTGAGTTTGGCCAAATATTGCAGAACATATAAGTAATGCAAAGCCCCGCTTTACGGGTAATATCGGATAGCTAAGACTATGGGGATTAACTACTTGTCGACCAGGGCATAGCCCAATGATGGCTACAGCATGGTCGGCCTATTCTGGGAGGGCGTACAGAGACATCCGAATCGCGCTTCCCACGGATTGTGTTAAAGGGCCAACGACAGGGGCCATTTACCATGTGATCGCTCCATCCAATGACAGAGCGATCATTTGTCAACAGAACGCTGCATGTCTGGTTTAGCTCTCTCCTCGCACGCTGTACACACCGATGGGCACCGCCCCTACCTCATCCATGCCCATCTCTGCCTCATCCATGCCCATCTCTGCCCTATTTATGCCCACCTGTGTCTCATGCCCATCTGTGTCTAAATCATGCCAATGAGTGCCTCCTCATTTGTGCCTCATCAGTGTGTCCCTCATCATGCAGCCTGTTTCCCCCTGTCATTCAGCCTCTGTCCCCGCCGTCATTCAGCCCCTGTCCCTGCCGTCATCCACCCTGTGTCCCCGCCGTCATGCAGTTCATGTCCCCCCACCGTAATTTGGCCTGTGTCTGTGCCTCCGTCAGAGTCCTCCTTTACATCCAGTGTGTCCCTGTCAGAGTCCTCCTTTACATCCAGTGTGTCCCTGTCAGAGTCCTCCTTTACATCCGTGTCCCCATTAGAGTGCTCCTTTACATCCAGTGCTTCCCTATCAGAGTCCCCCTTTATATCAGTGTCCCAGAGTCTCCCTTTACATCAGTGACCCATCAGAGTTCCCCTTTACATCAGTGTCCCCGTCAGAGTCCTCCTTTACATCCGTGTCCCCATTAGAGTGCTCCTTTACATCTAGTGCTTCCCTATCAGAGTCTCCCTTTATATCAGTGTCCCAGTCAGAGTCCCCCTTTACATCAGTGTCCCCGTCAGAGTCCCCCTTTACATCCAGTGTCCCCGTTAGAGTCCTCCTTTACATCAGTGTCCCTATCAGAGTGCCCCGTTATGTGTCCCAGTCACATAGCTCCTTTATGACCCACGGTCAGAGTGCCCCTTTATTATTGCATTCAGAGTGCCCCTTTATTATTGCAGTCGGCGTGCCCCTTTAGTATTCCAGAGTGCCCTTTTATTATTGCAGTCGGCGTGCCCCTTTAGTATTCCAGAGTGCCCCTTTAGTATTTCAGAGTGCCCCTTTAATGTGTCCCATATGAGTACTGATCGTAGTATTTCAGGGTGCCCCTTTAATGTGTCCCATATGAGTACTGATCGTAGTATTTCAGAGTGCCCCTTTAATGTGTCCCATATGTGTAATGATCGTAGTATTTCAGAGTGCCCCTTTAATGTGTCCCATATGTGTAATAATCTCATATGTGTAATGATCGTACAGAGCGAGTTAGAATCTCATATGTGTAATGATCGTACAGAGCGAGTTAGAATCTTATATGTGTAATGATCGTACAGAGCGAGTTAGAATCTCATATGTGTAATAATCTCATATGTGTAATGATCGTACAGAGCGAGTTAGAATCTCATATGTGTAATAATCTCATATGTGTAATAATCTCATATGTGTAATGATCGTACAGAGCGAGTTAGAATCTCATATGTGTAATAATCTCATATGTGTAATAATCTCATATGTGTAATGATCGTACAGAGCGAGTTAGAATCTCATATGTGTAATGATCGTACAGAGCGAGTTAGAATCTCATATGTGTAATGATCATACAGAGCGAGTTAGAATCTGACATTAGATTCTTCCCCGCTCTGTCTCTCGTCGAGAAATGCCCCCAACGGACTGCGCACGCGCTACAGAGCGAGTCAGAATCTGACATTAGATTCTTCCCCGCTCTGTCTCTCGTCGGAAAGTGCCCCCGACGGACTGCGCACGCGCCAACCCCAGGTGTCCTGCTGGAGTGACGTCACTTACGGAGCATGCGCAGTCCGACCCGGGCATTATCCGACGGAGGGCATTTTTCGACACGACACCGGCATTTGGAACGCAATTGGTTAGTTCCTGCCCCATCCGGCCGTCCAGCATAAATAAAGGACCACAGCATGTGCAAGGCCACGCCCCTGGCGTCACTTAATGATGAAATGCATAGGAAGGAGCTTGTGACGTACGGCGCTAGTTCATGCTGAGACATGGCGGCCATCTTATTGGTTGGAAACGCCGTTCAGATTTGCGTAAAGACATGCTGGTTTTTATCATCACAACGTGAGTGGGTTTTATGGTCTTTTTTTTAATAAACTGGTTGAAAGATACTATAAGAAGCATTTTGTTTGCTTTTTATGAGACATATTAATCCAGGGGAAGATCGCAGGACAGAGAAGGAGAGCGTTCACTGGCAGTCCAAGCATCCTTTGAGGATTTATCCACCGCTAGTCCAGACCTTTTTAATGAGGGTCCTGGTTTGATGGTAAGAGGCTGTGGTGTTGGGTGTTGGTGGTGGCTTCTATTATTACAAGTTTTACCCTGTCGTGTGATATCCCTTGGGAATACCATACTCGAAGTGAACTTTCAATCTGACTTATGTTTTAATTAGCAGTACACCTTTATCTTTTTTTTTTTTTTTTAACTCGTTTTATTGAAGGAGTAACACAGTAGTCACGTACAATATTATGCTCAACATGAACGCAAAAAGACACAATACATGTAAAATTGTCTTGAGATACAGTCAAAAATAAGACATATATAGTTTCCCTTACGGATCACACTTACTGGATGCAATTTCTGCTAGTAATTTTGGGTACTTGCAAGAATACAAACTAACCAAGAGACTTCTCAAAATATAAACTAGTACACTTCCAAGTTCCTTTTAATCACGGTTGATGATAAGTGGAGAGGCACACCATTTATCCCAGATTTTATTATATTTCCCGGAGCAACCCCTACATTCGTATACAATTTTTTCATATGGTAGGATATTAACCATCTTTATCCAGGTAGCAACAGAGGGTGGAGACGGCTGAATCCATTTGATTGCTATAGCTTTCCGTGCCAAGATTAAAGTCTATCATATCTCTGCCACTGTTCCTCATCTAGAATCCCAAGAAGGCATACCTATGGAGTCTTTGGAACCGGCATTGAGATAACAGTGGAGAGCAAGTTAATTACCCAATCCCAATATCTAGCAATCACAGGGCACAGCCATATAACGTGTGAAGTCGGCTCATGCAGTCACATCTAGTGCAACTGGGGGTAGGTATACGATTCATAGCATGTAGCCTAGTGGGGAGCCAGATATGTCTGATGTAGCATGTATAGTTGTATCAATTTATTATTAACAGCCGGGGAGACCTGTAGGTGTGAGGAGTAGTGATGGATGAACATCGGCCGGGGCGGTTCGCGAACGCCAGCCGCAAATTTTCTCAAAAGTCAGCGAACCGCGAGTCGCGGCGGGCCCCATTGACTTTAATGGGAGGCGAACTTTAAAAACCTTTAGGTCATATTTGCAGCCACAAAAGACGTACTAGCTGTGCACAAATAGTCCCAGCACATGGACAATATCATAACAGAAGTATTGCAATTAAAAAGGTTGCCCTAAATTTTTTTTTCTTTTTTTACAGCAAAAAATATATATATTTTTTTTCATAAATCAGCCAGAACTAAAAGCAGCCGGTAAATACATTGTCTAATACATATAGGGTCCATTCACACATCTGTAAAATGGGTCCGCATCCATTCTACAATTTGGCAGAACCTTTACAGACCCATTGTTTTTCATTTCCAGTCTGAAAAATTAGGCATTCACAGGATAAAGAAGTAAGTGTTGGCCATTCCAGGCCCCAAAAATTAGCCCACATGCGTTTACCTGACAGCTAAGAACGTAGTTTTCTGTGGCTGAAGGTACATTAGGCATTCACATGATACAGAAGTAAGTGTCGGCCATAAAGGCCCCAAAAATTAGCCCACATGGATTTAACTGACAGCAAAGAACTTAGTTTTTGATGGCTAGAGGTACAGTAGGCGTTCACAGTACACAGAACGGTAAGTGTCGGCCTGTATAGGCTCCAACAATTTGCTCACATGGGTTGAACTGACAGCAAAGAACTTTGTTTTTGATGGCTAGAGGTACGGTAGACGTTCACAGTACACAGAACGGTAATTGTCGGCCTGTATAGGCTCCAAAAATTAGCTAACATGGTTTGAACTGACAGCAAAAAACTTCATTTTTGATGGCTAGAGGTACGGGAGGCGTTCATAGTACACAGAACGCTAAGTGTTGGCCTGTATAGCCTGCAAAAATTAGCTCACATGGTTTGAACTGACAGCAAAGAACGTAGTATATGATGGCTAGAGGTACAGTAGGCATTCACAGTATACAGAAGTAAGTGGTGGCCTGTATAGGCTCCAAAAAATAGCTCACATGGGTTGAACTGACAGCAAAGAACTTAGTATTTGGTGGCTGGAGGTACATTAGGCATTCACAGAAAAAATAATTGTCGGCCCTGAAAGGCCCCAAAAATTTGCCATTCAATGGACATGAAATGCCTTTGATGCCGCTGTATGTAGCAAGCCAAGGACCAGGAATTGGTGTGGGTGGATGGCGGTCTGGCGGATATTTGTGGCCTGGCATGAGGAATTTCGATGGAACCTGGTCTACTAGTCAAATGTGTTGAATTCCTCAGAGATCCATGCCTCATTAATTTTTATAAATGTGAGGTAGTCTACACTGTCATGAGCTAGGCGAGTGCGCTTATCGGTCACGATCCCCCCTGCTGCACTGAACGTCCTTTTGGACAGGACACTGGACGGGGGGCAAGCCAACATTTCCATTGCAAATTGTGCAAGCTCTGGTCAGAGGTCAAGCCTGCCCACCCAGTAGTCCAGGGGTTCATCACTCCTCAGAGCGTCCACATCGGCCGTTAACCCAATGTAGTCGGGACACCTGTCGGTCTAGGCGTTCCCTCATGCTGGATCCGGAGTACAGCTGTCGATGGTTCGGCTGAAAGAAGGATCTCATATCTGAAGTGACCAAGGCATCTTCCAACCGTCCTCTTCTTGCAGGCGCTGTTGGATTGCTACCCGCAACTGTCTCTCTGTGACTGGAAATTCCTCTGCCAGCGCACGGAAAAGCAGAATGCAGCATTTCCCGCAGCAAGGCCTGGAAGTGCTGCATTCTGACCGCCCTCTGTGATTGTGGTAGCATTTTCGCCATTTTGTGTTTGTACCGGGGGGGTCTAAGTACTGGTCCTTGGCCTTTATGCGTTTTATACGGGGGTCCCCCTTAAAACACTGCAGCATATAGGCCCCCATTCCCACTAAACTGGAAGCGGTATAGTGGCCTGCTTCCAGCTCATCATCCAGCATGATGTCGTCCTTGTTCTGCTCCCCCCCATCCACGGATAACACCAGGGATCCCAGAAAGGTTTAAAGCATGCTCTTCTTGCTCCTCCTCATCCCCCGTAGCACCATCCTCCTCCTCTGACTCCTCTTCAGACTCCTGCTGTTGATTTGTCTCAGATGGAGTAGCACCCCCTGGGAATTCATCCAACATTGTGACTTCCTGATCTTCCTGCTGCTGCTCCTCGACGGCTTGATCAATGACACAGCGCAATGCACGCTCCATAAAGAAGGCGTAAGGTATGATGTCACTTATGGAGCCCTGGCCGTGACTGACTAGTTTGGTGATCTCATTGAATGGTCGCAGAAGTCTGCATGCATCCGGCATGAGCAGCCACTGGCGAGGTGAAAAAGACCCAAGCTCCCCAGAACCTGTCCTGCCGCCCAGTTCGAACAGGTAGTCATTAACTGCACGTTTTTGCTGGAGCAGCCTATCCAGCATATGCAACGTTGAGTTCCATCGCGTTGGGCAGTCACAAATAAGACGCCTGAGGGGCAGGTTGTGTTGCCGCTGAATCTCAGCAAGGCAAGCCATGGCTGTGTAAGATCTTTCGAAATGGGCCGAGATTTTCCTGGCCTGCCGCAAGACGTCCTGGACCCCAGGGTATTTGGTAACGAATCGCTGCACCACCAAGTTCAGAACGTGTGCCACGCATGGCACGTGTGTTATTTTGCCCTGTTTCAGCGTGCTCAGCAGATTGGCACCGTTGTAGCACACCATTTTACCAACTGACAAATTCAGCGGTCTCAGCCACTGATCTGCCTGTGAACGCAAAGCTTAAAGGAGTGCAGGACCATTGTGGCTCTTGGCTTCCAGGCACAACAGACACAGCACAGCATGGCAATGTCTCACCTGGCATGTGGAATAGGTTCTGGGGGTTTTGGGCAGCGCAGGAGAAGAGACGGTAGCAGCGGAAGAGGAGGAGTCAGCCAAGGAGGAGAGGGAGGATGGAGGAGGAGGAGAAGAAGAGGCAGGCCTGCTTGCAATCCATGGCAGTACAACTAAATCTACACGGGTGCCACGGGTTACATGCTTAACGGCCATCAGAAGGTTCACCCAGTGGGCAGTAAAAGTGATATACCTTCCCTGCCCGTGTTTGCTAGACCATGTGTCTGTGGTCAGATGTATCTTGGCACCAACACTGTGTGCCAGAGATATATTCACTTGCCCCTTAACATGGTCATACAGCTCTGGAATGCCCTTTTGCGAAAAATATTTCCTGCCTGGGACCTTCCATTGTGGTGTTCCAATGGGCACAAATTTACGAAAGGCCTCCGAGTCCACCAGTTGATATGGCCGTAGTTGGAGGATGGCGAGCTATCAGTTCCAACAAGCCAGTAGTCAAACGTTGGGAAAGAGGGTTATCCAGCGTCATCATTTTTTTCCACTCCAACATATGGACCCCAGAAGCCTGCCTTTTTCCAGAACAACGTGATGACGGCATCATGGAAGGTGGAGTGGAGGGCAAATATGAGGAGAGAGGAGAAGGAGAAGCAGAAGGAGAAGGGGCTGGATGGTGAGAGCCTGGAGTGTGGCTTTATGGGTTCTGACGGTGTTGCTCCCACTGGGCTCTGTGATGGGAGTTCAGGTGCCTTCTTAAGGCGGTTGTCCCTAGGTGAGTGTTGGGCTTACCGCGACTTATGCGTTGACTGCAAAGGCTGCAGATGGCAAACTGGTGTCAGCAACGGACACATTAAAAAAAGCCCACACTGCGGAGCCATGTGCCGGCGTCCTGGGAGCGCCAGATGTGACTGTACATGGTTTATGGCTCACTCCTGATACATTTGCAGTCTGCTTTCTACCTCTTGTGCAATGTAAGTTCTGCCTGCCTCTCCTCCCTATCTGCCGGTCCGTCTCTCCCTCTGAACTCCCTTCCTCTTTCTCTCTTGTGGACACCCACGTGATGTCCATAGACTCGTCATCATCGACGTCACCTTCCCCACCACTAACATTCGAGATCTCAGAGTAGGCAGCAACAGCGGGGACCAACCTCCTTGGGCTGATCTGGGTACTGTCGTCAGACTGCTTAGTGGCGGCTGTTGCTACCTCCTCTTCCTGATCCAATGCCAATAAAGGCTGCGCATCGCAAACGTCTTGTGATGGATCGGAAAATAATTCCAGTGACTCATGTTGAGGGTATGTGGTGGTGGTGTCTTTGGGGGTGCACACAGCAGAGCGTGAAGAGGGTGCAGATAGAGAGGATGAGGAGGGTGCAGAAGAGGAAGGCTGAGTGAGCCACTCAACTAAATCTGGTGCGTCCTTTGTCGTAATTGCACGCAGCTTTTGAAACTGCACAGTTAGGCTCCGGCCTACTGCTTCTGCCCTACCCCTACCACCCCTGCATACGTCTCTGCCTCTTCTTCTGCCTATCATGTTTTTTAACTACCCTGTGACAAAAGTCTCTAGAGAATCGCAAAATATCTGGAAAAAGGTAGATAACGATCTGTGGTATTGGGGGGCCACAGGTTTATCACACCAGTTCTACAAATAATTGGCCAGTATCTGTTGTCAATGTGTGTAGCACAGTTAACACAGCAAAAGAGGCCAAATTTTTGCAGGACTAAAATACAACTTAGAAAAGTATACTGTTAAATAACACCCCGCTTCAATATTTGCTATTGGGGGGCCACTGGTCTATCACACCAGTTGTTCAAAAAATTGGCCAGTGAGTTTGGCACTGTGTGTATCAGAAGCAAAGAACTTAGGTTTTGATGGCTAGAGGTACGGTAGGCGTTCACAGTATACAGAAGTAAGTGTCGGCCTGTATAAGCTTCAAAAATGAGCTCACGTGTGTTGAACTGACAGCAAAGAACGTAGTATATGATGGCTAGAGGTACAGTAGGCATTGACAGTACACAGAACAGTAAGTGCCGGCCTGTATAGGCTGCAAAAATTAGCTCACATGGGTTGAACTGACAGCAAAGAACGTAGTATATGATGGCTAGAGGTACCGTAGGCATTCACAGTATACACAAGTAAGTGGCGACCTGTATAGGCTGCAAAAATTAGCTCACATGGGTTGAACTGACAGCAAAGAACGTAGTATATGATGGTTAGAGGTACAGTAGGCGTTCACAGTATACACAAGTAAGTGCCGATGTCTAAAGTTAGGGATTAGGCTGTGCTAATTCTGATCTGTTAATTTTTCTTGTAGACTGCACTGTATTTAAACAGAAACCTAACATGTATACATTTTGCATATACTCAAATGATTGGGTGAATTGAGCCAATGAGATGTGGACATTTATTTAAAAGCCCTATTCATTTTTAGTGATATCTTTTACAACAACTTCTCTTAGTGTAACCCACATTGTGACATCCTTCAGCCCTGCTCGAGAGATCTGGTACAATTTTATAGTAAGAGCAGGACTTTTGTATAATGCCACATTTACACAGCCACACAGCAGTGGCCAACGGCAGCCGCCGGTAAGAATCAATAGATGTTTGTCCGTGGTGTTAAATGGCACCTACAAACACTGTGTGTAAACAACTGTTGTTAGCAGCACCTGTCCGATTTGTAATCTATACAAATCAATGGCCAGTGCCACCACTAGTAAGCATTTAACCACTTATCTGAGCTCTTACATGCGAACAGAGTCTCTGACTGACCTAGAATGTAGATGGTGTACATCAAGGAAGGGTTTTTGTGTGTGTTTTGCCCACACACTAACTGGCTGCAGCTAATTAGCCAGTTTGTATTCAACTATATCACAGAGTATCGCTGCATCCAGAGGTGGCATTTAGCCAACTCTGAATGCAGAAATCTATCTGCATCCCATCGCCTATGTTGATGTAGCCTAAAGACTGTGCAGTATGGGCATAACCACATGGATAAGATTTCCCATGTATGGTTGAAGGTATGTATCTTGCTATGTAGTTTACACTAACTACACTACACTTTACTTGTCTTCTAACGCCTTGTCTATTAAGGTACATTCATAAATGGCCCAGTATACAGGGGGTTGAGCTTCATGTGGATTTTAAGAGCCAGTAAAGGGTTCTCTCTAGAGCCCCTTGATCACTTTAAAGGGGTTCTGATGGTGTGTACCTCCCCAACCCCCCCATATCAGCAGCACCTTGGTGGTTCCTAGGCTCTCTGTTCCTCCAGGGAGCCTAGGACCATGGTAAATGGCTCCTATAGTGGGAGCAGGAGGTGACTGAGGAACACCTGTTCCCCAATCCTCTCGCAATTAATGGACCCAGAGGCAAAATGTATTACATCACTTCTGGGTGCACAGCTGTCATTCCCTGGCTACTGTAGCTGAGCATGCAGCTAATCAAGCATAATCTAGCCACAATGGAGATTAGGGAAGACATGGAGGGTCTAATGGACCCCTGAAGCCTCCATAAAAAGAACCTGTCATGCGCCTATGCTATCACATAGGGGGCTTGTTAGCTCCCTTGTCAGAGCAATAAAGTTAAAGAAAAAAGAAATAGCATAATGAATAAATTATATAAAATAAATAAAAAATAATAAAAAGGTTTTTTTAATGCACACCTGTCACCCCCATACACGGCCTAATTCAAATGTGCAATGCTGGGCAAACATGTGTACCTAAACCATAAATTGAACCACACATGTGAGTAATCGCCATGAATGTCAGAGTGAGAGCAATAATTCTAGGGCCATGATTCATAGTTAAATGAGTAATCTGTAAATGTTTTTAACCCTTTTACCACCACTGCTGTATACCTTATGTCTGTGGCAGTTGGGATGGATTGTTTCACACACACTCCGGGCAGCTGCAGCCACCAGAAATGTGTATAAATCTGAAAAACCGACTGTTGGCTATCAGCTGGAAGTGATCCAACAATGCCACTTTCCACACACCGTAACTGTCAGTCCCCATGTGCACTCTCCCGCCATATCTTACCAACTCTGCATGCCCATTGGCAGACCCGGGGCCAGCATGCCAGGTGCTACCAGGTAGAGAGGAGAGATCAGCAAATTTATGTTTGCTGATTTTCCCTTCTTGCTAATGAATAACTCCTTTAGCTTCGATAGAGGAAAGGTGAAACATCAGGGGTCTTTTAGAACCTGTCACCGAAAGCGAAAAATCCTCACATAAGTGACTTTTTGTCCCCTATTCCACTATGGGATGAAAAAAAATGTTTAGAGAACAAACAATTAAAAAGTGTATGTTCTGGAAATTTTATAGATAGGCAATTCCTAACCTCATATTGATTAGTGGTGCCAAATTAATAATAACTACTGCAGTAGGGGACAGACACAAAATACCTGTTCTATTTTATTTGACGCGATTGAAGGCTTTTATACACATGATTACGTAAGTATCACATTAACCACTTGCCGACCGCTCACTGGAGCTCTACTGCGGCAAAGTGGTTAGTTTCCGTCCAGCGACGTAGACCTACGTCGCTGGACTCCTCCCCTTGTGGGCCGCGCACGCGCGCCGCCGGAGGCTCGCTCCCGCTGTATTCAGTCACAGCGGGAGTCGGGCCAGGGGAGGAACGGCAGCGATCGTCGGGGAATCGAATTTGGAGATCCGCCCGCTTGTGTAAACAAAGCGGGCAGATCTCCTAAGTGACAGACAGTGACAGATTGCAGGGTTGCATAGCTGAACCTACGATCTGTCCCTGTGTCACTCAGTCACCTCCCCCCACACACGTTAGTAAGCACCAGGCATACATTAACCCCTCCCTCTCCAATAAAATTAACCCCTTCCCTGCCAGTGTCATTTTTACAGTAACAGTGCATATCTATGTCACTGGTACCCCCAAAAGTGTCAAAAATGTCAGTCAAGGGTCCAATCTGTCCGCCGCAATCCCGCAAAAAAAATCTCAGATCGCCGCCATTATAAATGACAGAAATCATTCCCTTAGTTAGTAAACGCAATAACTTTTGCGCAAACCAAATCAAAATACGCTTATGGTGATTTTTTTTACCAAAAATAGGTAGCAGAAAACAAATTAGCCAAAAATTTAAAAAAAACTTTGATTTTTACATTTTTTTGGGGGGAATTTCATATTAAAAAATGTGAAAAATATAGGTTTTTTTTTCAAAATTTACGCTCTTTTTTTGTTTATAGCTCAAAAAGTAAAAGTCGCACAGGAGGCGTGGGGGGCGTGTCCTAGACATGGCGGAGTGAGGTCGCATTTCTCTGGAGCTCCCGCCGTCTCTCTCGGTCCACCACGTATAGACTGCCAACCATCATCCCGGAATGAGCACCGGCCGTAGGAGAGGACCCAGGAAACCTCTCCGTACCTCGCCTGGCTCGGAACTGCACAGATACTTCCCGGGGACCCGATCTTCGACAGCCCGCGCGGGACAGGCCCCAACACGTGTGGTCCCCCCCGGCGCCATGGCGTCGGCTCCGACTTCCCCGGCTACACCCCGGCCGTTGGACTTGGGGTCCCCGCGCCTGCCGCCCGCTGCTCCCCCCATGACTGTTACACTGCCGCTGGGGGATGCTGGTGACTTGCGGGCACTGATCCAGGCCTTGCCTACGAAGAAGGACTTTGAGGCCTTGGCCCTGAGGCTTGAAGAGGCCCACGCCAGGGATATCCAGGCGGTTCGCTCGGATGTTCAGGACCTCACTGACCGGGTGATCGAGGGGGAGTCTTCGTTCCAGTCGTTGGAAGCGCGGGTGGCCCTGCTAGAGACCGCACGGGAGGCACAGGAGCAACATGTCACTGACTTGCAGCTACGATTAGAGGAGATGGAGGACCGCAGCCGAAGAAACAACCTGCGGCTGCGTGGGTTACCTGAGGCCACGGAGCGGGATACGCTGCAGCCCACGGTCCACGCCATTTGTCACCGTCTGGTTCCGGACATCCCTCCCGCATCGCTGGAGTTTGACCGGGTGCACCGTGCCTTGGGGCCCCGGTCCTCGGATGCTGATCGGCCGCGCGATGTCATCTGCCGGCTGCACCGCTACGCGCACAAGGATGCCATCATCAGACAAGCCTGGGAGGCAGGTGAGGTCGACTTCGATGGAGCCAAGATTAAGATCCTGCCGGACCTGTCGCGGGCCACCCTTCAGCGCAGAGCCCTGCTGAGGCCACTTCTGGATCGTATCCGGCAGCAGGGTTGCACGTATCGTTGGGGCTTCCCCTTCGCCCTGACGATCCGGAAGGGCCAAGCTTTGATGACACTACGCCACCCGGAGGATTTACAAGCACTCTTTACATTCCTGGGGGTCCCCCCATTTGAGGTCCCCAACTGGTTGCAGCACCTCCCGGCTCCGGGTCGCAGGGCACCTTATACACCCGGGCGGGAGGGAGGCCTTCCGCCACGTACGCCGCGGGGTCGCCGCAGACTGATTCCTGGGCCGGCGGCAGCGGTGAATGAGGACTGATGTTCTTTGTCCCTGGACTGCTGAGCCTTCCCTCGAGGTGAGACTTTCCCCTTCTTTGCTGGAGCCGCTGGGTTGGACCCCCCCGCTTCCCCCTACCCGACTGCTTCGCCGCCATGTGTTAGGCGGCTAGTCCCTGATGCCTTTTACGTGTGCCCCGTGGCCATTGATCCGCCTGTGACTTTGATGCCCCACGCTTCTGTCTCCACCATTGGGGACTGCCCACGCTCCCTCAACGGCTCCCCTGCATGAGGTACCCATGTCCCCCTCCAGTGACTGTTTTTCATGCGGCTACGCCGTTAACAGACTGCCCGGCTGTCTGCCCCCCCGAAGCACCTTTTTTTTTTTTTTTTTGGACACGGTGGTCACCCCATTTGTCGTTCCCCGTGCTGGACCGGACCACTGCCGAGGGGGCTGGGGTCCTCAGACTGCTGCTTCTGAACTTCGTGCTGCCCCGGTGACTCCTGGCTCCCCCTCGCCAGCCCTATCCCTAGTGACTTTGTGTTGTCCCGATGTCTGCCAGATCCCCCTCGCTGACTCTGTCCCCAGTGTCTCTGCCATAAGTGCCTTGAAGTGAGGGGGGCACATGATCCTTGCTTACCCCCGTGGGACCTTGACATATTGCGGTACATAGTTGTGGGATGTGGGGGAGGGGTATTGGTCCTGGTCCGGACTTGGTGTGACTGGTGGTGGTACCGGGTTGCTTTTGGTCGGGGTGGGGGCCGGGAGGTAGAGTTGGATGGGGGGGATGGTGGGGAGGTGGTCCTGCCCTCCTGGACCTTGTTCCCTGTGTTGGGTGGCGGGTTCTGCGGGGTGGGGAGAGCGGGGGGGCCCCCTGAGGGGTTTCTGCTGTGGGCGGAGGGTGGGGCTCTGATCTGGAGGGGGGAGGGTGTGGGATTGTAGGGGGTCTAGTTGGCTCATGTATCTCAGGGTTACTGTCTGTCCTATATCTCGGGGGGGCGTACAATCAGCAGTCCTGCACCTCCGAGCCCACTGGGATGAAGTTACCAGCCCGCCCTTGGGTGCAGGGCTTTTTACGGGCATAGCCGGTGGGGGCCTTCCCCCCCGGATCCAGGGGCTTGGAGAGTGTTTAGTTTCAGGTGATTGATTCCCAGGTTCATTCGCTGGCCGCCGTCCTTACCCTTTCCTGGTTATGCGGGGCGGGTGGCGGCTGTCGCGGGTTGTGCTCGTTGCAGTATCGTTAAGTTCGGAATGTTTTTTCCCTTTTTATTGTTCCTCTGATTTTGCACTTTAATAATTGGCAGTCTTTTTCTTTTTTATGTCGGGGCGCCGGGCGGGGGGGGGGGGGGAGTTTCGTCTCCCTCCCCCGTCCGTCCCCTCTCCTGATACGCGCCAACGGATGGGGGAGTTCTGGCTCATGGGCTCGACTCTCCCGCTTCCGTTTCTAGTTCTCAGGTCTTTGTCCCCAATAGGCCTACGTCCCTAGGAGTGACTCCACCCTCTCAGAGGAGGGGTCCCGGGACGTCTTAAAGTTTTTGGTTTTTTTTTTTTTTTGTTTTGTCCACTACCACTTCTACGTATCCTCCCTTGTTGTCTGTCTTCTTCTTCCCCTTGTTCCCTCTTCCTAGACCTAACGGTTCTTGTCCCCCTACCTCTCCTACTGGTTTCCTTCCCTCCTTCCCCCCCGTACCCCCCTCCCCCACCTGTCCCTAGTCTCTACTCGGGTCTCCTACCCTATATCTCTGATATCCTGGTCCCCCCCCCTCTGTACACCAAAGTCTCTTCTCTTCTTGCTTGGCCTCATGGATCCCGTGCGGGTGACCACGCTCAATGCCAGAGGGCTTAATGTGCCCGAGAAGCGGCGTGTCCTACTGGGTGAGCTGAAGCGACTGCGCGCAGATGTCGCCTTCATACAGGAGACGCACTTTAGAGAGGGAGCATTCCCCCTCCTGCAGAACAGGTTTTACCCATGTGTATATCATGCTCCCAACGCCGAGGCTAAATCTCGGGGCGTCTCCATTATGATCTCTAACCGGCTCCCTTGGACCTTGCAGGCCCGCGAGGTGGACCCGCGGGGCAGGTTCCTGTTCCTGAGGGGACTCCTGGGCGAGGTCAAGGTCACGCTCGCCACGATTTACGCCCCTAATGTACATCAGGAGGTTTTCCTCCGCAAGTCGTTGATGTCCTTGTTGGACTTTGCGGAGGGAAAACTGATCCTGGGCGGTGATTGCAATATCCCGCTGGATCCTCGCTTGGATACCTCGACGGGCCTCTCGTCGGTCCCTCGGGGCACGCGCAGACAGATACACACCCTGCTGCACGATCTTCAACTGGTAGACGCGTGGCGGATTTTTCACGCCGGAGAGCGAGATTACTCGTATTTTTCCGCGCCACACCAAGTCTACTCGCGCATTGACCTGTTCCTCCTCCCACACAGGCTACTCCAGTCGGTCGTGGGGGTGGAATTGGGCACTATAACCTGGTCGGACCATGCCCCGGTGACCCTGACGGTCAATCTCAGTGGCACGGACAGGGTCTCCGATTGGCATTGGAGGCTGAACGAGAGCCTTCTGCAAGTGCCGGAGGTGCTCGCTGACGTCACTCAGCATCTGCAACTGTATTTCCAGATGAACGTGGAGCCAGACGGCGACCCCAGTGTGCTCTGGGAGGCGCATAAGGCGGTGATCCGGGGGGTCCTCATCCGCCATGGGGCGCGCCTCAAGAGGGAGAGGGAAGCCGCACTGACCGACTTGTTGGCGAAGGTGGCAGGTCTGGAGGACCGTCACAAGAGGGGTCTTGACCCTGTGGTGGGAGCGGAGCTGACGTGCCTCAGGGACCAGATCGCGGACCTTTTGCGCTATCGGGCCAAGGCGGCGATCCAGCGAGGGGGGAAGATTAGCTATGAATCGGGGGACAAGTGTGGCAGGGTACTGGCCCGGTCCCTCCGAGAGCAACAGGCAGCTTCGTACGTTCCACATCTGATCGAGGCCAATGGCTCGAAGGTACACTTGCCTAAAGACATAGCCCAGTGCTTCGGGACCTTCTACGCTAATCTTTACGGCTTACCTCAGCGGCCATCCCACCTGCTCTCGCTCTCATCCTATCTGGACGAGATTTCCTTGCTGCAACTCTCCTCGTCTGACAGAGAAGCTCTGGAATCCCCCTTTACACAAGAGGAGCTGGTGGCGGTCATATCCTCGGCAAAGAAGGGCAAGGCACCTGGCCCGGACGGCTTTACAGTCGCCTATTACCAGACACTTCATGCCGTGTTGGCGCCCCATTTGTTACGGCTTTTTAATGCGGTGGGCCGTACCTGCCGGTTCCGTGAGGAAACACTGAGTGCTCATATCTCGGTCACTCTCAAGGAAGGGAAGGACCCCTCGGCGTGCGGCAGTTACCGCCCGATCTCGCTGCTCAATGCGGACTTGAAGTTTTTTACGAAACTTCTTGCCCTTCGCCTCCAGTCCTTTTTACCGAGCCTGATCCATTGGGACCAGGTGGGCTTTGTCCCCACACGGGAGGCGAGGGACAACACGACCAAGGTCATTGACCTGATCCATCGAGCTCGTGTTGGCCACACGCCTTCTATCTTCCTGAGCACCGACGCCGAGAAGGCGTTCGACCGGGTCAGTTGGCCCTACATGTTCGAGATCCTGCGCCGCTTCGGCATTGGTCAACGGATGATGGCCTGGATTCAGGGGGTCTATACCAGTCCGGGGGCTAGGGTGAAGGCGAACGGGGTCCTATCAGACCCGATCCGCATCTTCAATGGAACCCGGCAGGGTTGCCCCCTCTCGCCCTTGTTATTTGCCCTCTCCCTTGAACCCTTTCTGGTTAGGGTCCGCGCAAACCCGAACATCTCCGGGATACAGGTGGGAGCCTCCACTTGCAAGGTGTCCGCCTACGCGGATGACCTCCTCTTTTCACTCGCCCAACCCTTAATCTCGTTGCCCTGTCTCCTGAGGGAATTTGAGACGTACGGGGCCCTATCCAACCTGAAAATTAATTTTTCCAAGTCGGAGATCATGGGGGTGGCCCTGCCACCGGCTCTGCGAGATTTGTTGGCCAGCGACTTTCCATTCCGCTGGGCCACGAAGGGACTCCGATACTTGGGCACCTGGCTTTCCCCGGATCCGGCAGATCTGTTCAGATTGAACTTCCCGCCCCTCCTTTCGCTGATTCGCACTCTGCTTGACAAATGGTCTAAGGGCTTCCACTCATGGTTTGGCCGATGCAACATTTTGAAAATGTCAGTCCTGCCGAAACTCCTCTATTTATTTCAGACGCTCCCGGTACACATTCCGGCGTCCTTTTTTGGGAAGGTCGACTCTGTCTTCACACGTTTTGTCTGGGCCGGTAGAAGGCCTCGCCTGGCCCGCAGACTCCTGGTCCTACCCAAGCGACACGGGGGTGTTGCCCTCCCCGATATCCGCCGCTACTATCAGGCGGCACATCTGGCAAGGTGGGTGGACTGGGCGAGACACGCCGACCTGAAGCAGTGGGTGAGTCTGGAGGCCTCCTTGTTTCCGTTCTGTCTGCCCAGGGCACCCCTGATTCTGAAGGACCTTCCAGTCGAAGCGAGACGTCATCCCACCTTGGGCCCGACCCTTAGGACGTGTGCGGTGGTGGTGGCCTCCAAGGGTCTAGCAGATAGTCACTCCCCGCTGTTCCCGATTTTGGGGAACCCGCGGTTCCCCCCGGGTTGTGCAGGAGATAGATTTGCCGCTCTATTGACAGAAGGGGCTTTCCAGGTCTCACACTTCTGTGAGGGCCATGAGTGGGTGTCTCTGTCCCAGTTGACGTCGATAACGGGACGCTTTCGCTTGACTCGGTGGCAGGCATTACAGCTTCTCCACTTTCTGAGAGGACTGGGGCCCCCGACGAGGTTCGGAAGAGACCACACCCCGCTGGAGCAGGTACTGGTATCGAGGGGAGCTCTGCCCCATGCTCTTTCACTGATGTACGAACTCCTCTCCGTGCCGCCAGAGGACTTTGTCCTTCCGGGCATCTCCAAATGGGAAAGAGAGCTTCAGAAGACATTTACTGACTCAGAGAGGCGCAACGTGATCAGATTTTCTCTCAAGTCTTCAATCTGCACCCGCATCCAAGAAAGCAATTACAAAATCCTCATGCACTGGTACTATACTCCAGACAAACTGAGCCGTATCTTCCCGGAGGCGACTGATCGGTGCTGGCGTTGTCTGCAGGATAGGGGCACCCTGTCCCACGTTTTCTGGAACTGCCCCCTGATCCGGGGCTTCTGGTCGGAGGTCCGTCGGATCTCCCAGCTGATGACGGAACGCGTCATCCCGGATGACCCGGCCTTCTTCTTGCTGCACTGCACTGGCATTGCTCCTAAGCGCTACAAACGCTCGGTGCTTAGGCACCTGATGGATGCAGCTAAATCATGTATAGCTCTATGTTGGAAGAGCACGTCGCCCCCAACGATCTCTCTCTGGCTGCGTAGAGTCAAATGGCTTAATGAGCTGGAGGACCTGGTTCTTACGGCTCAAGGTAGAAGGGAGCAATACTCCAAAACCTGGGCATGCTGGAACTCTTTTGTCGTGTCTGCGGAGGGCATGGCCCTGGGTGGGGTCGCTGGTTCGCCCACGGACTGACCTGGGCGGTGGTCACCCGCTCGGGACGACTCTGGCCGTCTCCTACTGGCCGAGCTTCCTCGCCTCCTCCACCCGCTGTTGAGTCTCTCTACTCCGTCCTCTCCTCTGCTCCCCTGTCGTCTCCTATCCCTTCATGTACCCCCCCCTTCCTGCCACCCCCCCCCCCCGTGTCCCACCCGCCCTCCCTACCCGATATGGACTTTACCTGATCGTCTCTGTCTGGTACTTGTGAAGTGGTTACCCCTGTTGCATATGTGTGCATCACTTCCTTTTACATATCATTTACCCCATGGTTTGCTATCATGGGACTTACTGCTACACCGGTTGATACCATGTCATTTTTTATGGAACTCTAATTATCTGTTACTGGTCTGATAACGTGGTTACTGGCGTTATCCCCAGATGTTTCATGTAATCTGCATTTTTGACTTGTGTTCTACTGCATATTTTGTGTGATGACTGTATTATGTTTGAACAATAAAAGAAATTTGAAAAAAAAAAAAGTCGCACAGGTGATCAAATACCACCAAAAGAAAGCTCTGTTT
The DNA here is from genome assembly GCF_965119305.1 of Pelophylax lessonae. NCBI lineage: Eukaryota > Metazoa > Chordata > Amphibia > Anura > Ranidae > Pelophylax > Pelophylax lessonae. The sequence goes on along the minus strand of NC_138768.1, from coordinate 325,997,041 downwards.
ATGGGAAAAAAAAGGACGTAAATTGCGCTTGGGTACGGCATCGCATGACCGCGCAATTGTCAGTTAAATTTGCACAGTGCCGAATCGCAAAAAGTGGCCTGGACGTAAGACAGCAAAATCCTCCGGTGGTAAAGTGGTTAATATTACAATTGCATGGGCGTAGGAATCGGGGGGGACGGGGGGGACACATTCCCCCCAGGAAATAATGCGGGGGGGACAGGTATGGTGAAATCCCCCCCAGTCAGTAGCGGACCTATCAGGGTCGCAGACTCGCAGCAGTCGCGCTGTACTGTCAGTACTGACACTGCCGTCCTCCCCAATCGTTGTGCGGAGCGGGGGGGGGTGGGAAGGACGGGAGAGGTGTCCACAGCGGCCGGTTGCTCTGGAAAGCAGTCTGCTGCTGCCCCGCCCTCAGCCCTGCCGATCCTCCAATAAACAGAGGAGGCTGATGCAGTGGGACGGTGAAAGAAAGTCAGCTGACACCAATAGAGTGCAGGGGGAGGAGGAGTTCTCCCCACTGCGAAGAGAACACATGCTGCCTGCTAGAAGGAAGCCTGGAGTGGAGCTGCTGCTGAGTGAGGGGGAATCGTCTGACTCTATTATTGCAAGGTGATTCTTTTTCACAGAAGTTATTCCATGTGATGTGCATGACTTTTCTGTGTGATCTTTAAGCTGTGGATGTGACCTAAAGGCTACATAGCTTTCTAATAGCAGCTGCTGAAAAGAAATGTAAGAGACGTTCTTCCCACTGACCTCTATTGTAAGGATCATTCTTCCCACTGACCACCAATGTATGGGACATTCTTCCCACTGACCTCCAATGTAAGGGACATTCTTCCCAATTTTGTTTATTAAAAGTCTTGCAATCAATAAGCATAAAATCAATATACATAAATAAATATATACATATTTACATGAAAAGGGGGGAAAAAAAAATACATAGCAAATTCTGCTCTCAAATAAAGACTGCCTTTACAGCAAAAACAAAACTCACATCATGAAACACATCATTACCGGAAAAAATTATCTTAATAAGACTCACACCACCACACCAGACATCAAACCTGCGAGGTCAAGAAACAAAACCACTCCCATTATGCATGCAGCCCTTCTTCAAAAATGAAGATATTAACTAACAAAAGCTAAGGGCGTGAAAGAATTAGCATAGGAAAAAAGCTTTTCACCCAGAGATGGACAGTTCACCAAAAGCAGGTCTGATATTCCTCCACGCCCTTATCCAGACCGCTCGAGGCTCCCTGCCCTTCTCAAGACCCCGAATCTTCCCAACCTCACCCAGAATATCGTACACCACCACCTCGACAGGGAGGACTTTCTTCCGCAGGGTAATCTGGCACCGTGCATTCCACGTGAAGTAACGGACAACTATACAAACTAGAAAAAGTGTATCCAAATCAAAATCCCAGAGAGTCGGGAATGCCCCGTACACCCACTCCGCATAACTCATGCGATAGAGAAAGGGGATGCCTAGAGCCCTCCCCACCCTTTTATACACCTCTATGTTAAAGGGACACTGGAGCAAAAAGTGGTCCATAGACTCCACTTTACCAACACACTCCGCTCTAGGACAATCCCGATCATCCACAGGGCGATGCTTCAGGTTCCCTCTCACATAGAGCCTTCCATGGAAAGCGAGCCAGGCTTGATCCCTAAACTTCAAAGGGATTCTTCCTAAGTTAATTAAACGCAACCCCTCCCTCATTACGGGGCCTGGGCAATCCCTTAAGGTCAGTGACACACTGAAAGCAGAGCCCAAAATCCTCTTCTCCAGAAGCTTTCTGGGGAGGGACTTGATATCCCCCACTGTCACCTGCCACTGCCTAAGTATTTTCAGACACGGGGCAACATAAGCCGGAAGCTTGCCATGTCGGACTCTCAGACTTTTCACTGGCCCGCCATCTTCCCAGCATCGCAGAAAAGGCCTAAACCAAGATTGAAAAATACCCACCCATCCCGGCGGGGTCTCTGCTAACATATTACCAAGATTATACTTTAAAAAAAGCAGAGAAAAGAAAACTATAGGGTTGACCATTCCTAGACCACCCTCCCGCCTGGACAGGTAAGTTACATTGCGTTTGATCAGGTTCAGCCTATTTCCCCATAACAGTTGGAAAAAGCAGCTGTACACCCTTGCATAGAGAGATTCTGGCAAGATACAGACAAAGCTGACATATAAAAAGATTGGGATCAGGTAAGTTTTAATCAAGTCAACCCTTTCCCTCAAGGAAAGTTTCCATTTCTTCCAGCTTGCCACCTTGGCATTGGCATTCAACAACCTGCTTTCCCAATTTCGATGACCATAGTCACCAGGACTAGGGATGATCGAACTTTTGAAAAGTTCGGTTCGACCAGAACACCCGAACTTCACGAAAGTTCGGTTCGGATTTCAGAACCCCATTGAAATCAATGGGACCCGAACTTCTGTAATCAAAAAACACCATTTTTAAGCCCTAAAACCCAATAAATGCCCCTAAAAAGTGCCTAGGGTTCTGGGTCATGCCCCAGGGACTATTAATCACACAAAAAAAAGTTCTTAAAAATTGTCATTTTTGATAAAAAAGCCAATTATTGAAAAATTAAAAAAAAAAAAAAAGAGATTTTTTTGATTTTTACTTTGGATTTAGTATCTGGGGGGTCTAAAAGGTGTGCATGTGAAGTTTCAGCTCTGTAGCATGTCCAGAACCATGAAAAAAAAAAAGATAATTTTTCAGTAAAACAGGGATGTGGTTCGGGAGCCTCCTTTAACTTTAACACCTATATGATCTTTTTTTCTGGTTCTGGACATGCTACAGAGCTGAAACTTCACAGGTACACCTTTTAGACCCCCCAGACACAAAATCACACAAAAAAAGTTCTTAAAAATTGTCATTTTTGATAAAAAAGCCAATTATTGAAAAATTAAAAAAAAAAAAAAAAAAAGAGATTTTTTGATTTTTACTTTGGATTTAGTATCTGGGGGGTCTAAAAGGTGTGCATGTGAAGTTTCAGGTCTGTAGCATGTCCAGAACCCCCCAAAAATTAGCATTTTCTTATAATTTTTATTAGAACAGGAATACGGCTTCTCTACGGCGCTTTTTCTTGCATTTATCGGGCATTTTTGGAGGCAGGCATGACTTTTTTTGGATTTAGTGTCTGGGGGGTCTAAAAAGTGTACCTGTGAAGTTTCAGCTCTGTAGCATGTCCAGAACCAGAAAAAAAGATAATTTTTCAGTAGAGCAGGGATGGTGGGACCCCTCTTTTACACTTATATGATCTTTTTTTGGGGTTCTGGACATGCTACAGAGCTGAAACTTCACAGGTACACCTTTTAGACCCCCCAGACACAAAATCAGTTCTTAAAAATTGTCATTTTTGATAAAAAAGCCAATTATTGAAAAATTAAAAAAAAAAAAAAAAGAGATTTTTTGATTTTTACTTTGGATTTAGTATCTGGGGGGTCTAAAAGGTGTGCATGTGAAGTTTCAGGTCTGTAGCATGTCCAGAACCAGAAAAAAAAAGATCGTTTGTATTAGAAAACTTTAAGCACAGGAATATGGCTTCTATGCTGTAACACCTTGCCGGTTTAATAGCAGGCATTTTTTTGGGTTCTTTGCAGTCAGGAAAAACATCTGAACTTGTGTATAGTAGTACTGTGCACAAGTTCTGATGTTTTGCCTGCCTCCAAAATTCCCCAAAAAATGCCAGCAAAAACACACCTGGGCATTTTTTTTTTTGACGCTAGCGTTTTTTTTTGGCATTTTTTGGGGTTCTTTTGAGGCAGGCAAAACATCTGAACATGTGTATAGGGGGGGATATATAGACATATATGTCTGAATATATACCCCTAGACATATATAGGTGTGATAGTAGCAGAAATAAATGCTTGCGCTAATGAAATCATTTACAGTAATATATTTCTGCTACTATCACACCTATATATGTCTCGGGGTATATATTCAGACATATATGCCTATATATACACCCTATACACATGTTCAGATGTTTTGCCTGCCTCAAAAGAACCCCAAAAAATGCCCAAAAAAACGCTAGCGTCAAAAAAAAAATGCCCAGGTGTGTTTTTGCTGGCATTTTTTGGGGGGTTTTGGAGGCAGGCAAAACATTAGAACTTGTGCACAGTACCACTATACACAAGTTCAGATGTTTTTCCTGACTGCAAAGAACCCAAAAAAATGCCTGCTATTAAACCGGCAAGGTGTTACAGCAGAGAAGCCATATTCCTGTGCTTAAAGTTTTCTAATACAAACGATCTTTTTTTTTCTGGTTCTGGACAAATCTCTTTTTTTTTTTTTTTTAATTTTTCAATAATTGGCTTTTTTATCAAAAATGACAATTTTTAAGAACTTTTTTTGTGTGATTTAGTGTCTGGGGGGTCTAAAAGGTGTACCTGTGAAGTTTCAGCTCTGTAGCATGTCCAGAACCCCAAAAAAAGATCATATAGGTGTAAAAGAGGGGTCCCACCATCCCTGCTCTACTGAAAAATTATCTTTTTTTCTGGTTCTGGACATGCTACAGAGCTGAAACTTCACAGGTACACTTTTTAGACCCGCCAGACACTAAATCCAAAAAAAGTCATGCCTGCCTCCAAAAATGCCCGATAAATGCAAGAAAAAGCGCCGTAGAGAAGCCGTATTCCTGTTCTAATAAAAATTATAAGAAAATGCTAATTTTTGGGGGGTTCTGGACATGCTACAGAGCTGAAACTTCACATGTACACTTTTTAGACCCCCCAGATACTAAATCCAAAGTAAAAATCAAAAAATCTCTTTTTTTTTTTTTTTTTTTTTAATTTTTCAATAATTGGCTTTTTTATCAAAAATGACAATTTTTAAGAACTTTTTTTTGTGTGATTTTGTGTCTGGGGGGTCTAAAAGGTGTACCTGTGAAGTTTCAGCTCTGTAGCATGTCCAGAACCATAAAAAAAAAGATCGTTTGTATTAGAAAACTTTAAGCACAGGAATATGGCTTCTCTGCTGTAACACCTTGCCGGTTTAATAGCAGGCATTTTTTTGGGTTCTTTGCAGTCAGGAAAAACATCTGAACTTGTGTATAGTGGTACTGTGCACAAGTTCTGATGTTTTGCCTGCCTCCAAAACCCCCCAAAAAATGCCAGCAAAAACACACCTGGGCATTTTTTTTTTTGACGCTAGCGTTTTTTTTGGCATTTTTTGGGGTTCTTTTGAGGCAGGCAAAACATCTGAACTTGTGTATAGTGGTACTGTGCACAAGTTCTGATGTTTTGCCTGCCTCCAAAACCCCCCAAAAAATGCCAGCAAAAACACACCTGGGCATTTTTTTTTTGACGCTAGCGTTTTTTTGGCATTTTTTGGGGTTCTTTTGAGGCAGGCAAAACATCTGAACTTGTGTATAGTGGTACTGTGCACAAGTTCTGATGTTTTGCCTGCCTCCAAAACCCCCCAAAAAATGCCAGCAAAAACACACCTGGGCATTTTTTTTTTGACGCTAGCGTTTTTTTTGGCATTTTTTGGGGTTCTTTTGAGGCAGGCAAAACATCTGAACTTGTGTATAGTGGTACTGTGCACAAGTTCTGATGTTTTGCCTGCCTCCAAAACCCCCCAAAAAATGCCAGCAAAAACACACCTGGGCATTTTTTTTTTTGACACTAGCGTTTTTTTGGCATTTTTTGGGGTTCTTTTGAGGCAGGCAAAACATCTGAACATGTGTATAGGGGGTATATATAGGCATATATGTCTGAATATATACCCCTAGACATATATAGGTGTGATAGTAGCAGAAATATATTACTGTAAATGATTTCATTAGCGCAAGCATTTATTTCTGCTACTATCACACCTATATATGTCTAGGGGTATATATTCAGACATATATGTCTATATATACCCCCTATACACATATTCAGATGTCATGTCTGACATCAAACATGTCCTCAAAAAAGCACTGGCAGTGGCAGCCCCTGCAGCATTAAAAAATGCTTGCTGGTGAGAAGCCACATTCCTGTCCCGAAGCAGAGAAATGATCATTTCTCTATAGCGGTCACCCTGCTATGGAAGGGTTTTGTCACCCTGCCATAGCAGTCACTGTCAGTTAACCCTACACTACACTACGGTCCCCTTACACTTAACACTTTCCCTACAGAAACTAAATTTTTGAAGCTAACTTAAGTGTAAAGGAGCACTCTAACTACACTAGATATCCCTTTCCTAGCTAAAAATAGCTAAATGACACTTTTAAAGTAAAATTAACAGAACTGCTTCCACTCTCTTCCATGTCCAGTATAACAATGCTGGGAATATGGCGGGGGCGATCTTATATACTGGGGGGCGTATTCACTAATGATTGGTCTAGGGACCCCCTAGTCACTCCAATCACATTCCTAGCATTCTTCTGCCCCCTCAATTGGCTTTTGCTAATGGTTCTGGTCCAATCACGGGCTTTTAAAGCCCATTTCCTGAAGCATTGCATTTTGGGCGGTTCTGGTTGCCGAATTCCGAACTTTTTGGGCAAAAAGTTCTAAATTCGGCCGAACCTCGAACACCCAATGTTCGGGCCGAACCGATGGTGGACCCGAACCGTTCGATCATCCCTAACCAGGACCAAATTTGATGCCCAACACTTTAATTTCCTGCTGGGGCTCTGGGAAGGCATCCGGAAGTTCGAAGCTTTCACACACCTCACCCATCCAGAAAACTTCACTCTTTTCATGATTGATTTTAGAGCCAGAAGCCTCAGTGTACTGCTCTATCACAGAGACCACCTCCTGCGCCTCCTCCATCCCAGAGATAATAACAGACACATCATCGGCATAGGCCACGACCTTCAAAGGTGGCACACCAGCAATGCCCAAAGGCACCCCACACAACGATCCACTCTCTAACCTTCTTATGAAGGGGTCGATTGCGAATACATATAGCAGGGGGCTCAAAGGACACCCCTGGCGCACACCAGAGCCAACCTCAAAAGGCCGTCCAACCCAACCATTAACAAGTGGGAAGCTCTCAGCCCCTTTATACAATGTTTTCAGCCAATCAATAAACCTCCCCTGCAGGCCGTATCTACCAAGTAGCAAATACAGGTACTCATGATTGATTCGATCAAAAGCCTTCGCCTGATCCAATGCCAGCAAGTACTTTCTCCATTCAGCAGCCCTGCATCGCTCCAAAGCCTCCCGGACAGCTAAAATTGCTGAAAAGGTACTTCTGCCCTGGACCGAGCAGTGCTGATGATTGGACAACAAATCGCCTGCTACTGACGACAAGCGCCAAAAAAGAATCTTCGCCAAGATCTTTCTATCAACATTGAGAAGACTGATGGGGCGCCAGTTCTCAATTATTGAGGGGTCTTTACCTTTTGACAGAAGAATCACAGCGGATTGCCTCATGGAGGGAGGGAGAGAACCCTCTTCTAAACAGCTGTTATAAACCTCCGCTAAAAAGGGAGCCAGAATGGACTTAAAACACTTGTAAAATTCAGCTGTCAACCCACCTGGCCCAGGCGACTTTTTGGTAGCCAGCTTCTCTATAGCACGAACTACCTCATCCGCTGAAATTGGTTCTGTCAAATCCATCAAAGGCAATGTATCATTTCCCAATCCTGGAGTAGAATCCAGAAAGCTTTCCATCCTGTCCCGACTAAGGTCCTTTCTTCCCAGAAGGTCTGCGTAATATGACCTGAAGATCTCCAGGATCCCTGATCTGGACTTCACCAGGGAACCCGTACTATCCCTCAGACCTATGACCGTCTTAACTGCTATGCCTTGCTTACAGTTCTGGTAAGGATCAGGCGAGTGATATTTCCCATAATCTCTCTCCAGAACCAAAGAGGCATGCCAGTCGTATTGACACTTCCTAAGAAGAAGCTTTACCTCCGAGATCTCCCCTGGATCTCCTCCATACGAGACAAGACGATCAAGCTTCCTCTGCAAATGCTGGTAGGCAATATACATACCAAGCTGCTTCTTCTTACTTATGGCCTTGAAAAGTCCAATCGCCCTTTGTTTCACAAGCTCCCACCACTCTGACTTACTGCTGCAAAAGTCCAGAATAGAAACCTGTGCCTGAAAAAAATCCTCAAAGGATTGTCTTACCTCTACATCTTCCAGGAGAGCCGAATTCAGTTTCCAGGTACCCCTTCCCCTGGGTGGAGTGTCCGAGGCATTTAGAGTCACAGACAGCATACAGTGGTCAGAGAACTCCACCGCCCTCAACTCAGGAGCCGAGAAAGCAGAGTTCTCCTTTAAAAAAAACCTATCTATCCTACTCTGACTATTCCCTCTCTGAAATGTGAATCCCGTGCTGCCAGGGCAGTGCTTAATGTGCACATCTACCAGGCCTGCTTGTCTAACCATATCTCTAAGAAAAACGCTATCATAACCCAGCCTGTCTATGGAGACCCTCCTGTCTTCAGGCCTAATTATGGTGTTAAAGTCACCTCCAAAGACAACCTGCTGGAATGTAAAAAGGAAGGGCTTGATCTTTGTGAGGAGGCATTTCCTGTCCCATTTTGACTGCGGTCCATAGATATTGATCAGGCGCAGGTCCTGCCCCCTAACAGAGACGTCTAAGACCATGCATCTCCCCATTTCTACCTCAATTATCCGCCGGCACGTTACCATATCGGTTTTAAAAAGAACCGCAACTCCGCTGCAAGGCTCAGCCGCAAGAGACCAAAAGGAGGGACCGCATCTCCACTCCCTTTTTGCTAGATGGACATCGGCCAAAGTATTGAGCCAGGTCTCTTGCAAAAATAAAATCTCAGCATCAAACTCACTGAGCAAAAATAAGGCAATATCACGAGCTCTTGCAGATTTCACGCTGGCGACATTAATGGTCGCCACCTTTATCAGAGCGGGCACTGTCATCAGGATGATTGGGGTAGTCGTTTCTTAACCTCCACCACACTCTCATCACCCGAGACAGCTCTCTTTACACTATGTGACTCCCCCTCATCCATAGATGATAAACAAATAGATAAATCCGACACCAACTCCTCCCCTGATAAAACCGAAAATGTGTTGCCAAGAGGAACCCCTCCTGGCTCTAACTGTAAGGAAGAAACGACCACTTTACTGGTCTTCCTCTTCTTCTTTTTCTTCCTCTTTGTCCTCTCCCACCCCTCCTCATCCGAATCCTCCACAACAGAGGGTGAGACATGGGACATGGACACCCCTCCCTCAACCCCATCGACCCCACCACCATCCAGCACCCCTGCACCCTCTTGGCCGCGTTTGCGGTGTCGAGAGACAGGGACTGGAGGTGGAGTAGGCCGAGGGGGAAGATCCACTATACCCGCCCCCCCAGCAGCTTCCGCTAGTCTGGAGGATCTACGCACAGTAGATGTAGGAACAACCACAGGAGGGACAGACTCAGGGACCACATCACCAGGGGAAACAAAATCTGACACAACAGACACAGGAAGGACAGACTCAGGGACCACATCACCAGGGGAAACAGAATCTGACACAACAGACACAGGAGGGGCAGCAACAATTTCCTCTCTAACTTCAGCTGCTTCATCTTCTTTATCAAGCCTCTGCAGCTCAGTCTCCAATCCTGGCAAGTTATGCAGTGCCTCTGGGCACTGGCTATATGGATGACCCAGCTGCTGGCACAAATTGCACCGAATCTGGGTGCATTCTCTGGCCAAATGGCCTAAATCCTGGCACAGTGAGCACTTCTTGTGGGTGCAGGACGATGCAAAGTGGCCTTTATCACCACATTTATTGCATACCTTAGGCTGACCTTGGTAGAAAATGGTCAGCCTATCCCTACCCAGAAAGGCTGAGCAGGGAAGGTGCTGAACTACATCGCCCAGCACCCCCAATTTTATTGACACTGTCCAGGCCCCTGTCCATATCCCATGCTCATCAAGGACCTTCCGCAGTGGAGTGAGGACCTCGCCATATCGGCGTAGCCATACTAATAAATCAGCCTCTGGTATGGATTCGTTACGCACCAAAATGGTCACTGATTTTATCAGAGGCTGTCTTGAAATCACTTTTGGCACCAAACCACTCCACTGCTGAAGGCCCTTGCACCTCCTAAATCTCTCCCAGAAGAGATCCAAACTTTCAGGTTTTACAAACGACAAATCAAATTCATAACTCCCCACCGGGCAAATTAAAGCAAAAATATCACAGACTTTAAACCCCATTTCCAAAATCAACTCAGCCACCCTCCCCCTTACTGGTGGAGTTCCATCCCCCACCCACCTCAACTGTACCACATTCCTCCTCCTATACCCACCAAACCTCCCTGAATTTTGACCAATAACAGAATTCCCACCACCCACCCTGGTGTGACTCCCCAAAGCTGAAGCATAGCTTCCAACATTCCTCCCAGCAGAAAATCCATCAGTTTTTTTAAATTATCTGACACACACTTAGCAGATAACGATTGCACAGATTCGGGATTGATCTGTGCAATCGAATCTTTCCTCTGCTGAGCAGGAGGAGAAATGTCATTTTTATTTTTCCCAGCATTACTAACCCCTTCACCACCACCCACCACATTCATTGCTTTAACATTAATGTCATTTTTTATACTTGCTGGGATATTTATTATTGCTGTTGTCTTCACAGCAGAATCCATAGCTGCTGCACTGGTAAAAACTCCAGCTGGCATCTCCTCTTCCACTAGGACAGGGTTTTCAGCTGTGGAAATAGCATTCTGTTTTAACACAGCAGCAGGTAAAGCATTGCAGGATATTTCCATTGCTACTTCCATTCCACTTCCAGAACCATGTTGATCCCCTCCCCCATCAGCACTCAGCTGGTCAATCAGCACTGGAAGACTGGGAGGCTCAGGTGAACATGAAGCAGGCTCTTTGGAGCTGGCAGCCATTTTGCTTGCCGTGGGACTACTGGTCTCAGCCAGACCAGCAAAATCCATGCCTGGGGTGTTTAATGCAGGTCCATCCACATTCATCTGATGGTCCGGGGATTCCACGGTCAGGGATTTTCCTTGCATGTCTGTCGGTTTCTCCACAGCGGTAACTCCCATAGGTAGCTGTATGCAGAGCTCCTTCTCACCTGGGACACCATCCACTACAGCAGATGGGGCAGACATGTTGGATGGCAGCATGGTGTACTGGGATTTCTCCACCATTACTGGCTTTGCTGGCCTGTATCTCCTCTGCCCATCCTCAGGGATTTCTGATGGATCATCAGAAAAGACAAACTTGTCTGCTTTCAGGGGTGACTCCATCTGCTGGATGAATGTCAGGGATCCATGTCCACTCTCAACCCCCTGGCTGGTTGCCGCTGGTGATTCCAAGTTCTGGCATGGGGGGAGAGGTGCAGAGGCAGATGGAGCCTGGTCATCCATTAACTGAGCCTGCTGATCCACAGAACTTGCTGATGCTTGGCTGGTAAAACGCCTCTCATTGTCAAACTTTTCTTTAAAAGCTCCACTTCTATCTTTCAGCCTTTCCAATAATAAAGATTGTTCCTTTACCTTTTCTTCCAACTCCTGTAACTCAGGCTTCATGGCTGTGCGATTTTTACTCCAGGCCTGGAAATACTTGGTTTTGAAGGATTTGTGTTCAGCCTTCAAAACTTTAAGTTTTTCTTCCGCTCTCCCAATCGCCCTAAAACGATTGATAACCTTCTGGCTGAAGACATCCGCATTCTCACCAGGGCCTGGACCCACAGACAGGTCCTCCACCTCCTCCTCACTAGGCCCTGTGTCATCAGGGGGATCCCTCCCAGGGCCTCCCCCAGGATCAGGCATTGTTCCTGGGCCAAGCTAGCAAGCAAGGCCCAGGCTTGAAAAAAGGCTGGATCTCACAGAGAGCTCCTTGGGTGTGTCCTCCTCCTTCTTCCCACTGACCACCAATGTAAGGAGCATTCTTCCCAATTTTTGTTTATTAAAAGTCTTGCAATCAATAATCATAAAATCAATATACATAAATAAATATATACATATTTACATGAAAAGGGAAAAAAATACATAGCAAGTTCTGCTCTCAAATAAAGAATGGCTTTACAGCAAAAACAAAACTCACATCATGAAACACATCATTACCGGGAAAAATAATCTTAATAAGACTCATACCACCACACCAGACATCAAACCTGCGAGGTCAAGAAACAAAAACCACTCCCATTATGCATGCAGCCCTTCTTCAAAAATGAAGATATTAACTAACAAAAGCTAAGGGCGTGAAAGAAATAGCATAGGAAAAAAGCTTTTCACCCAGAGATGGACAGTTCACCAAAAGCAGGTCTGATATTCCTCCACGCCCTTATCCAGACCGCTCGAGGCTCCCTGCCCTTCTCAAGACCCCGAATCTTCCCAACCTCACCCAGAATATCGTACACCACCACCTCGACAGGGAGGACTTTCTTCCGCAGGGTAATCTGGCACCGTGCATTCCACGTGAAGTAACGGACAACTATACTAACTAGAAAAAGTGTATCCAAATCAAAATCCCAGAGAGTCGGGAATGCCCCGTACACCCACTCCGCATAACTCATGCGATAGAGAAAGGGGATGCCTAGAGCCCTCCCCACCCTTTTATACACCTCTATGTTAAAGGGACACTGGAGCAAAAAGTGGTCCATAGACTCCACTTTACCAACACACTCCGCTCTAGGACAATCCCGATCATCCACAGGGCGATGCTTCAGGTTCCCTCTCACATAGAGCCTTCCATGGAAAGCGAGCCAGGCTTGATCCCTAAACTTCAAAGGGATTCTTCCTAAGTTAATTAAACGCAACCCCTCCCTCATTACGGGGCCTGGGCAATCCCTTAAGGTCAGCGACACACTGAAAGCAGAGCCCAAAATCCTCTTCTCCAGAAGCTTTCTGGGGAGGGACTTGATATCCCCCACTGTCACCTGCCACTGCCTAAGTATTTTCAGACACGGGGCAACATAAGCCGGAAGCTTGCCATGTCGGACTCTCAGACTTTTCACTGGCCCGCCATCTTCCCAGCATCGCAGAAAAGGCCTAAACCAAGATTGAAAAATACCCACCCATCCCGGCGGGGTCTCTGCTAACATATTACCAAGATTATACTTTAAAAAAAGCAGAGAAAAGAAAACTATAGGGTTGACCATTCCTAGACCACCCTCCCGCCTGGACAGGTAAGTTACATTGCGTTTGATCAGGTTCAGCCTATTTCCCCATAACAGTTGGAAAAAGCAGCTGTACACCCTTGCATAGAGAGATTCCGGCAAGATACAGACAAAGCTGACATATAAAAAGATTGGGATCAGGTAAGTTTTAATCAAGTCAACCCTTTCCCTCAAGGAAAGTTTCCATTTCTTCCAGCTTGCCACCTTGGCATTGGCATTCAACAACCTGCTTTCCCAATTTCAATGACCATAGTCACCAGGACCAAATTTGATGCCCAACACTTTAATTTCCTGCTGGGGCTCTGGGAAGGCATCCGGAAGTTCGAAGCTTTCACCCTCCTCACCCATCCAGAAAACTTCACTCTTTTCATGATTGATTTTAGAGCCAGAAGCCTCAGTGTACTGCTCTATCACAGAGACCACCTCCTGCGCCTCCTCCATCCCAGAGATAATAACAGACACATCATCGGCATAGGCCACGACCTTCAAAGGCGGCACACCAGCAATGCCCAAAGGCACCCCACACAACGATCCACTCTCTAACCTTCTTATGAAGGGATCGATTGCGAATACATATAGCAGGGGGCTCAAAGGACACCCCTGGCGCACCCCAGAGCCAACCTCAAAAGGCCGTCCAACCCAACCATTAACGAGTGGGAAGCTCTCAGCCCCTTTATATAATGTTTTCAGCCAATCAATAAACCTCCCCTGCAGGCCGTATCTACCAAGTAGCAAATACAGGTACTCATGATTGACTCGATCAAAAGCCTTCGCCTGATCCAATGCCAGCAAGTACTTTCTCCATCCAGCAGCCCTGCATCGCTCCAAAGCCTCCCGGACAGCTAAAATTGCTGAAAAGGTACTTCTGCCCTGGACCGAGCAGTGCTGATGATTGGACAACAAATCGCCTGCTACTGACGACAAGCGCCAAAAAAGAATCTTCGCCAAGATCTTTCTATCAACATTGAGAAGACTGATGGGGCGCCAGTTCTCAATTATTGAGGGGTCTTTACCTTTTGACAGAAGAATCACAGCGGATTGCCTCATGGAGGGAGGGAGAGAACCCTCATCTAAACAGCTGTTATAAACCTCCGTTAAAAAGGGAGCCAGAATGGACTTAAAACACTTGTAAAATTCAGCTGTCAACCCATCTGGCCCAGGCGACTTTTTGGTAGCCAGCTTCTCTATAGCACGAACTACCTCATCCGCTGAAATTGGTTCTGTCAAATCCATCAAAGGCAATGTATCATTTCCCAATCCTGGAGTAGAATCCAGAAAGCTTTCCATCCTGTCCCGACTAAGGTCCTTTCTTCCCAGAAGGTCTGCGTAATATGACCTGAAGATCTCCAGGATCCCTGATCTGGACTTCACCAGGGAACCCGTACTATCCCTCAGACCTATGACCGTCTTAACTGCTATGCCTTGCTTACAGTTCTGGTAAGGATCAGGCGAGTGATATTTCCCATAATCTCTCTCCAGAACCAAGGAGGCATGCCGGTCGTATTGACACTTCCTAAGAAGAAGCTTTACCTCCGAGATCTCCCCTGGATCTCCTCCATACGAGACAAGACGATCAAGCTTCCTCCGCAAATGCTGGTAGGCAATATACATACCAAGCTGCTTCTTCTTACTTATGGCCTTGAAAAGTCCAATCGCCCTTTGTTTCACAAGCTCCCACCACTCTGACTTACTGCTGCAAAAGTCCAGAATAGAAACCTGTGCCTGAAAAAAATCCTCAAAGGATTGTCTTACCTCTACATCTTCCAGGAGAGCCGAATTCAGTTTCCAGGTACCCCTTCCCCTGGGTGGAGTGTCCGAGGCATTCAGAGTCACAGACAGCATACAGTGGTCAGAGAACTCCACCGCCCTCAACTCAGGAGCCGAGAAAGCAGAGTTCTCCTTTAAAAAAAAACCTATCTATCCTACTCTGACTATTCCCTCTCTGAAACGTGAATCCCGTGCTGCCAGGGCAGTGCTTAATGTGCACATCTACCAGGCCTGCTTGTCTAACCATATCTCTAAGAAAAACGCTATCATAACCCAGCCTGTCTATGGAGACCCTCCTGTCTTCAGGCCTAATTATGGTGTTAAAGTCACCTCCAAAGACAACCTGCTGGGATGTAAAAAGGAAGGGCTTGATCTTTGTGAAGAGGCATTTCCTGTCCCATTTTGACTGCGGTCCATAGATATTGATCAGGCGCAGGTCCTGCCCCCTAACAGAGACGTCTAAGACCATGCATCTCCCCATTTCTACCTCAATTATCCGCCGGCACGTTACCATATCGGTTTTAAAAAGAACCGCAACTCCGCTGCAAGGCTCAGCCGCAAGAGACCAAAAGGAGGGACCGCATCTCCACTCCCTTTTTGCTAGATGGACATCGGCCAAAGTATTGAGCCAGGTCTCTTGCAAAAATAAAATCTCAGCATCAAACTCACTGAGCAAAAATAAGGCAATATCACGAGCTCTTGCAGATTTCACGCTGGCGACATTAATGGTCGCCACCTTTATCAGAGCGGGCACTGCCATCAGGATGATTGGGGTAGTCGTTTCTTAACCTCCACCACACTCTCATCACCCGAAACAGCTCTCTTTACACTATGTGACTCCCCCTCATCCATAGATGATAAAGTAGATAAATCGGATACTAACTCCTCCCCTGATAAAACCGAAAATTTGTTGCCAAGAGGAACCCCTCCTGGCTCTAACTGTAAGGAAGAAGTGACCGCTTTACTGGTCTTCCTCTTCTTCTTTTTCTTCCTCTTTGTCCTCTCCCACCCCTCATCATCTGAATCCTCCACAACAGAGGGTGAGACATGGGACATGGACACCCCTCCCTCAACCCCATCGACCCCACCACCATCCAGCACCCCTGCACCCTCTTGGCCGCGTTTGCGGTGTCGAGAGACAGGGACTGGAGGTGGAGTAGGCCGAGGGGGAAGATCCACTATACCCGCCCCCCCAGCAGCTTCCGCTAGTCTGGAGGATCTACGCACAGTAGATGTACTAACAACAGGAGGGACAGACTCAGGGACCACATCACTAGGGGAAACAGAATCTGACACAACAGACACAGACTCAGGGACCACATCACTAGGGGAAACAGAATCTGACACAACAGACACAGGAGGGGCAACAACAATTTCCTCTCTAACTTCAGCTGCTTCATCTTCTTTATCAAGCCTCTGCAGCTCAGTCTCCAATCCTGGCAAGTTATGCAGTGCCTCTGGGCACTGGCTATATGGATGACCCAGCTGCTGGCACAAATTGCACCGAATCTGGGTGCATTCTCTGGCCAAATGGCCTAAATCCTGGCACAGTGAGCACTTCTTGTGGGTGCAGGACGATGCAAAGTGGCCTTTATCACCACATTTATTGCACACCTTAGGCTGACCTTGGTAGAAAATGGTCAGCCTATCCCTACCCAGAAAGGCTGAGCAGGGAAGGTGCTGAACTACATCGCCCAGCACCCCCAATTTTAGCGACACTGTCCAGGCCCCTGTCCATATCCCATGCTCATCAAGGACCTTCCGCAGTGGAGTGAGGACCTCGCCATATCGGCGTAGCCATACTAATAAATCAGCCTCTGGTATGGATTCGTTACGCACCAAAATGGTCACTGATTTTATCAGAGGCTGCCTTGAAATCACTTTTGGCACCAAACCACTCCACTGCTGAAGGCCCTTGCACCTCCTAAATCTCTCCCAGAAGAGATCCAAACTTTCAGGTTTTACAAACGACAAATCAAATTCATAACTCCCCACCGGGCAAATTAAAGCAAAAATATCACAGGCTTTAAACCCCATTTCCAAAATCAACTCAGCCACCCTCCCCCTTACTGGTGGAGTTCCATCCCCCACCCACCTCAACTGTACCACATTCCTCCTCCTATACCCACCAAACCTCCCTAAATTTTGACCAATAACAGAATTCCCACCACCCACCCTGGTGTGACTCCCCAAAGCTGAAGCATAGCTTCCAACATTCCTCCCAGCAGAAAATCCATCAGTTTTTTTTAAATTATCTGACACACACTTAGCAGATAACGATTGCACAGATTCGGGATTGATCTGTGCAATCGAATCTTTCCTCTGCTGAGCAGGAGGAGAAATGTCATTTTTATTTTTCCCAGCATTACTAACCCCTTCACCACCACCCACCACATTCATTGCTTTAACATTGTCATTTTTTATACTTGCTGGGATATTTATTATTGCTGTTGTCTTCACAGCAGAATCCATAGTTGCTGCTGCACTGGTAAAAACTCCAGCTGTCATCTTCTCTTCCACTAGGACAGAGTTTTCAGCTGTGGAAATAGCATTCTGTTTTAACACAGCAGCAGGTAAAGCATTGCAGGATATTTCCATTGCTACTTCCATTCCACTTCCAGAACTATGTTGATCCCCTCCCCCATCAGCAATCAGCACTGGAAGACTGGGAGGCTCAGGTGAACATGAAGCAGGCTCTTTGGAGCTGGCAGCCATTTTGCTTGCCGTGGGACTACTGGTCTCAGCCAGACCAGCAAAATCCATGCCTGGGGTGTTTAATGCAGGTCCATCCACATTCGTCTGATGGTCCGGGGCTTGCATGTCTGTCGGTTTCTCCACAGCGGTAACTCCAATAGGTAGCTGTATGCAGAGCTCTTTCTCACCTGGGACACCATCCACTACAGCAGATGGGGCAGACATGTTGGATGGCAGCATGGTGTACTGGGATTTCTCCACCATTACTGGCTTTGCTGACTTGAATCTCCTCTGCCCATCCTCAGGGATTTCTGATGGATCATCAGAAAATACAAACCTGTCTGCTTTCAGGGGTGACTCCATCTGCTGGATGAATGTCAGGGATCCATGTCCACTCTCAACCCCCTGGCTGGTTGCCGCTGGTGATTCCCAGTTCTGGCATGGGGGGAGAGGTGCAGAGGCAGATGGAGCCTGGTCATCCATTAACTGAGGCTGCTGATCCACAGAACTTGCTGATGCTTGGCTGGTAAATCGCCTCTCATTGTCAAATTTTTCTTTAAATGCTCCACTTCTGTCTTTCAGCCTTTCCAATAATAAAGTTTGTTCCTTTACCTTTTCTTCCAATTCCTGTAACTCAGGCTTCATGGCTGTGCGATTTTTACTCCAGGCCTGGAAATACTTGGTTTTGAAGGATTTGTGTTCAGCCTTCAAAACTTTAAGTTTTTCTTCCGCTCTCCCAATCGCCCTAAAACGATTGATAATCTTCTGGCTGAAGACATCCGCATTCTCACCAGGGCCTGGACCCACAGACAGGTCCTCCACCTCCTCCTCACTAGGCCCTGTGTCATCAGGGGGATCCCTCCCAGGGCCTCCCCCAGGATCAGGCATTGTTCCTGGGCCAAGCTAGCAAGCAAGGCCCAGGCTTGAAAAAAGGCTGGATCTCACAGAGAGCTCCTTGGGTGTGTCCTCCTCCTTCTTCCCACTGACCACCAATGTAAGGAGCATTCTTCCCACTGACCACCAATGTAAGGGACATTCTTCCCACTGACCACCAATGTAAGGAACATTCTTCCCACTGACCTCCAATGTAAGGAGCATTGTTCCCAATTTTTGTTTATTAAAAGTCTTGCAATCAATAAGCATAAAATCAATATACATAAATAAATATATACATATTTACATGAAAAGGGAAAAAAATACATAGCAAGTTCTGCTCTCAAATAAAGAATGGCTTTACAGCAAAAACAAAACTCACATCATGAAACTGTCATTACCGGAGAAAATAATCTTAGCAAGACTCACACCACCACACCAGACATCCAACCTGCGAGGTCAAGAAACAAAACCACCCCCATTATGCATGCAGCCCTTCTTCAAAAAGAAGATATTAACCAACAAAAGCTAAGGGCGTGAAAGAAATAGCATAGGAAAAGAGCTCCTCACCCAGAGATGGACAGTTCACCAAAAGCAGGTCTGATATTCCTCCACTCCCTTATCCAGACCGCTCGAGGCTCCCTGCCCTTCTCAAAAACCCGAATCTTCCCAACCTCACCCAGAATATCGTACACCACCACCTCGACAGGGAGGACTTTCTTCCGCAGGGTAATCTGGCACCATGCATTCCACATGAAGTAACTAACAACTATACTGACTAGAAAAAGTGTATCCAAATCAAAATCCCAGCGAGTCGGGAATGCCCCGTACACCCACTCCGCATAACTCATGCGATAGAGAAAGGGGATGCCTAGAGCCCTCCCTACCCTTTTATACACCTCTATGTTAAAGGGACACTGGAGCAAAAAGTGGTCCATAGACTCCACTTTACCAACACACTCCGCTCTAGGACAATCCCGATCATCCACAGGGCGATGCTTCAGGTTCCCTCTCACATAGAGCCTTCCATGGAAAGCGAGCCAGACTTTATCCCTAAACTTCAAAGGGATTCTTCCTAAGTTAATTAAATGCAACCCCTCCCTCATTACGGGGCCTGGGCAATCCCTTAAGGTCAGCGACACACTGAAAGCAGAGCCCAAAATCCTCTTCTCCAGAAGCTTTCTGGGGAGGGACTTGATATCCCCCACTGTCACCTGCCACTGCCTAAGTATTTTCAGACACGGGGCAACATAAGCCGGAAGCTTGCCATGTCGGACTCTAAGACTTTTCACTGGCCCGCCATCTTCCCAGCATCGCAGAAAAGGCCTAAACCAAGATTGAAAAATACCCACCCATCCCGGCGGGGTCTCTGCCAACATATTACCAAGATTATACTTTAAAAAGAGCAGAGAAAAGAAAACTATAGGGTTGACCATTCCTAGACCACCCTCCCGCCTGGACAGGTAAGTTACATTGCGTTTGATCAGGTTCAGCATATTTCCCCATAGCAGTTGGAAAAAGCAGCTGTACACCCTTGCATAGAGAGATTCCGGCAAGATACAGACAAAGCTGACATAT
Organism: Pelophylax lessonae; assembly: GCF_965119305.1. NCBI lineage: Eukaryota > Metazoa > Chordata > Amphibia > Anura > Ranidae > Pelophylax > Pelophylax lessonae. Next base: position 325,977,057 of record NC_138768.1, on the reverse strand, counting down.
AAAAAGATTGGGATCAGGTAAGTTTTAATCAAGTCAACCCTTTCCCTCAAGGAAAGTTTCCATTTCTTCCAGCTTGCCACCTTGGCATTGGCATTCAACAACCTGCTTTCCCAATTTCGATGACCATAGTCACCAGGACCAAATTTGATGCCCAACACTTTAATTTCCTGCTGGGGCTCTGGGAAGGCATCCGGAAGTTCGAAGCTTTCACCCTCCTCACCCATCCAGAAAACTTCACTCTTTTCATGATTGATTTTAGAGCCAGAAGCCTCCGTGTACTGCTCTATCACAGAGACCACCTCCAGCGCCTCCTCCATCCCAGAGATAATAACAGACACATCATCGGCATAGGCCACGACCTTCAAAGGTGGCACACCAGCAATGCCCAAAGGCACCCCAAACAACGATCCACCCTCTAACCTTCTTATGAAGGGGTCGATTGCGAATACATATAGCAGGGGGCTCAAAGGACACCCCTGGCGCACACCAGAGCCAACCTCAAAAGGCCGTCCAACCCAACCATTAACAAGTGGGAAGCTCTCAGCCCCTTTATATAATGTTTTCAGCCAATCAATAAACCTCCCCTGCAAGCCGTATCTACCAAGTAGCAAATACAGGTACTCATGATTGACTCGATCAAAAGCCTTCGCCTGATCCAATGCCAGCAAGTACTTTCTCCATCCAGCAGCCCTGCATCGCTCCAAAGCCTCCCGGACAGCTAAAATTGCTGAAAAGGTACTTCTGCCCTGGACCGAGCAGTGCTGATGATTGGACAACAAATCGCCTGCTACTGACGACAAGCGCCAAGAAAGAATCTTCACCAAGATCTTTCTATCAACATTGAGAAGACTGATGGGGTGCCAGTTCTCAATTATTGAGGGGTCTTTACCTTTTGACAGAAGAATCACAGCGGATTGCCTCATGGAGGGAGGGAGAGAACCCTCTTCTAAACAGCTGTTATAAACCTCCGCTAAAAAGGGAGCCAGAATGGACTTAAAACACTTGTAAAATTCAGCTGTCAACCCATCTGGCCCAGGCGACTTTTTGGTAGCCAGCTTCTCTATAGCACGAACTACCTCATCCGCTGAAATTGGTTCTGTCAAATCCATCAAAGGCAATGTATCATTTCCCAATCCTGGAGTAGAATCCAGAAAGCTTTCCATCCTGTCCCGACTAAGGTCCTTTCTTCCCAGAAGGTCTGCGTAATATGACCTGAAGATCTCCAGGATCCCTGATCTGGACTTCACCAGGGAACCCGTACTATCCCTCAGACCTATGACCGTCTTAACTGCTATGCCTTGCTTACAGTTCTGGTAAGGATCAGGCGAGTGATATTTCCCATAATCTCTCTCCAGAACCAAGGAGGCATGCCGGTCGTATTGACACTTCCTAAGAAGAAGCTTTACCTCCGAGATCTCCCCTGGATCTCCTCCATACGAGACAAGACGATCAAGCTTCCTCCGCAAATGCTGGTAGGCAATATACATACCAAGCTGCTTCTTCTTACCTATGGCCTTGAAAAGTCCAATCGCCCTTTGTTTCACAAGCTCCCACCACTCTGACTTACTGCTGCAAAAGTCCAGAATAGAAACCTGTGCCTGAAAAAAATCCTCAAAGGATTGTCTTACCTCTACATCTTCCAGGAGAGCCGAATTCAGTTTCCAGGTACCCCTCCCCCTGGGTGGAGTGTCCGAGGCATTCAGAGTCACAGACAGCATACAGTGGTCAGAGAACTCCACCGCCCTCAACTCAGGAGCCGAGAAAGCAGAGTTCTCCTTTAAAAAAAACCTGTCTATCCTACTCTGACTATTCCCTCTCTGAAATGTGAATCCAGTGCTGCCAGGGCAGTGCTTAATGTGCACATCTACCAGGCCTGCTTGTCTAACCATATCTCTAAGAAAAACGCTATCATAACCCAGCCTGTCTATGGAGACCCTCCTGTCTTCAGGCCCAATTATGGTGTTAAAGTCACCTCCAAAGACAACCTGCTGGGATGTAAAAAGGAAGGGCTTGATCTTTGTGAGGAGGCATTTCCTGTCCCATTTTGACTGCGGGCCATAGATATTGATCAAGCGCAGGTCCTGCCCCCTAACAGAGACGTCTAAGACCATGCATCTCCCCATTTCTACCTTAATTATCCGCCGGCACGTTACCATATCGGTTTTAAAAAGAACCGCTACTCCGCTGCAAGGCTCAGCCGCAAGAGACCAAAAAGGAGGGACCGCATCTCCACTCCCTTTTTGCTAGATTGACATCGGCCAAAGTATTGAGCCAGGTCTCTTGCAAAAATAAAATCTCAGCATCAAACTCACTGAGCAAAAATAAGGCAATATCACGAGCTCTTGCAGATTTCACGCTGGCGACATTAATGGTCGCCACCTTTATCAGAGCGGGCACTGCCATCAAGATGATTGGGGTAGTCGTTTCTTAACCTCCACCACACTCTCATCACCCGAAACAGCTCTCTTTACACTATGTGACTCCCCCTCATCCATAGATGATAAAGAAATAGATAAATCCGACACCAACTCCTCCCCTGATAAAACAGAAAATGTGTTGCCAAGAGGAACCCCTCCTGGCTCTAACTGTAAGGAAGAAATGACCGCTTTACTGGTCTTCCTCTTCTTCTTTTTCTTCCTCTTTGTCCTCTCCCACCCCTCATCTGCAGACTGTGCATGAGTGCCCTTTTATTATTGCAGTCGGCATGCCTGCCCCTTTAGTATTCCAGAGTGCCCCTTTGGTATTTCAGAGTGCCCCTTTAATGTGTCCCATATGAGTACTGATCGTAGTATTTCAGGGTGCCCCTTTAATGTGTCCCATATGAGTACTGATCGTAGTATTTCAGAGTGCCCCTTTAATGTGTCCCATATGTGTAATGATCGTAGTATTTCAGAGTGCCCCTTTAATGTGTCCCATATGTGTAATAATCTCATATGTGTAATGATCGTACAGAGCGAGTTAGAATCTCATATGTGTAATGATCGTACAGAGCGAGTTAGAATCTTATATGTGTAATGATCGTACAGAGCGAGTTAGAATCTCATATGTGTAATAATCTCATATGTGTAATGATCGTACAGAGCGAGTTAGAATCTCATATGTGTAATAATCTCATATGTGTAATAATCTCATATGTGTAATGATCGTACAGAGCGAGTTAGAATCTCATATGTGTAATAATCTCATATGTGTAATAATCTCATATGTGTAATGATCGTACAGAGCGAGTTAGAATCTCATATGTGTAATGATCGTACAGAGCGAGTTAGAATCTCATATGTGTAATGATCATACAGAGCGAGTTAGAATCTGACATTAGATTCTTCCCCGCTCTGTCTCTCGTCGAGAAATGCCCCCAACGGACTGCGCACGCGCTACAGAGCGAGTCAGAATCTGACATTAGATTCTTCCCCGCTCTGTCTCTCGTCGGAAAGTGCCCCCGACGGACTGCGCACGCGCCAACCCCAGGTGTCCTGCTGGAGTGACGTCACTTACGGAGCATGCGCAGTCCGACCCGGGCATTATCCGACGGAGGGCATTTTTCGACACGACACCGGCATTTGGAACGCAATTGGTTAGTTCCTGCCCCATCCGGCCGTCCAGCATAAATAAAGGACCACAGCATGTGCAAGGCCACGCCCCTGGCGTCACTTAATGATGAAATGCATAGGAAGGAGCTTGTGACGTACGGCGCTAGTTCATGCTGAGACATGGCGGCCATCTTATTGGTTGGAAACGCCGTTCAGATTTGCGTAAAGACATGCTGGTTTTTATCATCACAACGTGAGTGGGTTTTATGGTCTTTTTTTTAATAAACTGGTTGAAAGATACTATAAGAAGCATTTTGTTTGCTTTTTATGAGACATATTAATCCAGGGGAAGATCGCAGGACAGAGAAGGAGAGCGTTCACTGGCAGTCCAAGCATCCTTTGAGGATTTATCCACCGCTAGTCCAGACCTTTTTAATGAGGGTCCTGGTTTGATGGTAAGAGGCTGTGGTGTTGGGTGTTGGTGGTGGCTTCTATTATTACAAGTTTTACCCTGTCGTGTGATATCCCTTGGGAATACCATACTCGAAGTGAACTTTCAATCTGACTTATGTTTTAATTAGCAGTACACCTTTATCTTTTTTTTTTTTTTTTAACTCGTTTTATTGAAGGAGTAACACAGTAGTCACGTACAATATTATGCTCAACATGAACGCAAAAAGACACAATACATGTAAAATTGTCTTGAGATACAGTCAAAAATAAGACATATATAGTTTCCCTTACGGATCACACTTACTGGATGCAATTTCTGCTAGTAATTTTGGGTACTTGCAAGAATACAAACTAACCAAGAGACTTCTCAAAATATAAACTAGTACACTTCCAAGTTCCTTTTAATCACGGTTGATGATAAGTGGAGAGGCACACCATTTATCCCAGATTTTATTATATTTCCCGGAGCAACCCCTACATTCGTATACAATTTTTTCATATGGTAGGATATTAACCATCTTTATCCAGGTAGCAACAGAGGGTGGAGACGGCTGAATCCATTTGATTGCTATAGCTTTCCGTGCCAAGATTAAAGTCTATCATATCTCTGCCACTGTTCCTCATCTAGAATCCCAAGAAGGCATACCTATGGAGTCTTTGGAACCGGCATTGAGATAACAGTGGAGAGCAAGTTAATTACCCAATCCCAATATCTAGCAATCACAGGGCACAGCCATATAACGTGTGAAGTCGGCTCATGCAGTCACATCTAGTGCAACTGGGGGTAGGTATACGATTCATAGCATGTAGCCTAGTGGGGAGCCAGATATGTCTGATGTAGCATGTATAGTTGTATCAATTTATTATTAACAGCCGGGGAGACCTGTAGGTGTGAGGAGTAGTGATGGATGAACATCGGCCGGGGCGGTTCGCGAACGCCAGCCGCAAATTTTCTCAAAAGTCAGCGAACCGCGAGTCGCGGCGGGCCCCATTGACTTTAATGGGAGGCGAACTTTAAAAACCTTTAGGTCATATTTGCAGCCACAAAAGACGTACTAGCTGTGCACAAATAGTCCCAGCACATGGACAATATCATAACAGAAGTATTGCAATTAAAAAGGTTGCCCTAAATTTTTTTTTCTTTTTTTACAGCAAAAAATATATATATTTTTTTTCATAAATCAGCCAGAACTAAAAGCAGCCGGTAAATACATTGTCTAATACATATAGGGTCCATTCACACATCTGTAAAATGGGTCCGCATCCATTCTACAATTTGGCAGAACCTTTACAGACCCATTGTTTTTCATTTCCAGTCTGAAAAATTAGGCATTCACAGGATAAAGAAGTAAGTGTTGGCCATTCCAGGCCCCAAAAATTAGCCCACATGCGTTTACCTGACAGCTAAGAACGTAGTTTTCTGTGGCTGAAGGTACATTAGGCATTCACATGATACAGAAGTAAGTGTCGGCCATAAAGGCCCCAAAAATTAGCCCACATGGATTTAACTGACAGCAAAGAACTTAGTTTTTGATGGCTAGAGGTACAGTAGGCGTTCACAGTACACAGAACGGTAAGTGTCGGCCTGTATAGGCTCCAACAATTTGCTCACATGGGTTGAACTGACAGCAAAGAACTTTGTTTTTGATGGCTAGAGGTACGGTAGACGTTCACAGTACACAGAACGGTAATTGTCGGCCTGTATAGGCTCCAAAAATTAGCTAACATGGTTTGAACTGACAGCAAAAAACTTCATTTTTGATGGCTAGAGGTACGGGAGGCGTTCATAGTACACAGAACGCTAAGTGTTGGCCTGTATAGCCTGCAAAAATTAGCTCACATGGTTTGAACTGACAGCAAAGAACGTAGTATATGATGGCTAGAGGTACAGTAGGCATTCACAGTATACAGAAGTAAGTGGTGGCCTGTATAGGCTCCAAAAAATAGCTCACATGGGTTGAACTGACAGCAAAGAACTTAGTATTTGGTGGCTGGAGGTACATTAGGCATTCACAGAAAAAATAATTGTCGGCCCTGAAAGGCCCCAAAAATTTGCCATTCAATGGACATGAAATGCCTTTGATGCCGCTGTATGTAGCAAGCCAAGGACCAGGAATTGGTGTGGGTGGATGGCGGTCTGGCGGATATTTGTGGCCTGGCATGAGGAATTTCGATGGAACCTGGTCTACTAGTCAAATGTGTTGAATTCCTCAGAGATCCATGCCTCATTAATTTTTATAAATGTGAGGTAGTCTACACTGTCATGAGCTAGGCGAGTGCGCTTATCGGTCACGATCCCCCCTGCTGCACTGAACGTCCTTTTGGACAGGACACTGGACGGGGGGCAAGCCAACATTTCCATTGCAAATTGTGCAAGCTCTGGTCAGAGGTCAAGCCTGCCCACCCAGTAGTCCAGGGGTTCATCACTCCTCAGAGCGTCCACATCGGCCGTTAACCCAATGTAGTCGGGACACCTGTCGGTCTAGGCGTTCCCTCATGCTGGATCCGGAGTACAGCTGTCGATGGTTCGGCTGAAAGAAGGATCTCATATCTGAAGTGACCAAGGCATCTTCCAACCGTCCTCTTCTTGCAGGCGCTGTTGGATTGCTACCCGCAACTGTCTCTCTGTGACTGGAAATTCCTCTGCCAGCGCACGGAAAAGCAGAATGCAGCATTTCCCGCAGCAAGGCCTGGAAGTGCTGCATTCTGACCGCCCTCTGTGATTGTGGTAGCATTTTCGCCATTTTGTGTTTGTACCGGGGGGGTCTAAGTACTGGTCCTTGGCCTTTATGCGTTTTATACGGGGGTCCCCCTTAAAACACTGCAGCATATAGGCCCCCATTCCCACTAAACTGGAAGCGGTATAGTGGCCTGCTTCCAGCTCATCATCCAGCATGATGTCGTCCTTGTTCTGCTCCCCCCCATCCACGGATAACACCAGGGATCCCAGAAAGGTTTAAAGCATGCTCTTCTTGCTCCTCCTCATCCCCCGTAGCACCATCCTCCTCCTCTGACTCCTCTTCAGACTCCTGCTGTTGATTTGTCTCAGATGGAGTAGCACCCCCTGGGAATTCATCCAACATTGTGACTTCCTGATCTTCCTGCTGCTGCTCCTCGACGGCTTGATCAATGACACAGCGCAATGCACGCTCCATAAAGAAGGCGTAAGGTATGATGTCACTTATGGAGCCCTGGCCGTGACTGACTAGTTTGGTGATCTCATTGAATGGTCGCAGAAGTCTGCATGCATCCGGCATGAGCAGCCACTGGCGAGGTGAAAAAGACCCAAGCTCCCCAGAACCTGTCCTGCCGCCCAGTTCGAACAGGTAGTCATTAACTGCACGTTTTTGCTGGAGCAGCCTATCCAGCATATGCAACGTTGAGTTCCATCGCGTTGGGCAGTCACAAATAAGACGCCTGAGGGGCAGGTTGTGTTGCCGCTGAATCTCAGCAAGGCAAGCCATGGCTGTGTAAGATCTTTCGAAATGGGCCGAGATTTTCCTGGCCTGCCGCAAGACGTCCTGGACCCCAGGGTATTTGGTAACGAATCGCTGCACCACCAAGTTCAGAACGTGTGCCACGCATGGCACGTGTGTTATTTTGCCCTGTTTCAGCGTGCTCAGCAGATTGGCACCGTTGTAGCACACCATTTTACCAACTGACAAATTCAGCGGTCTCAGCCACTGATCTGCCTGTGAACGCAAAGCTTAAAGGAGTGCAGGACCATTGTGGCTCTTGGCTTCCAGGCACAACAGACACAGCACAGCATGGCAATGTCTCACCTGGCATGTGGAATAGGTTCTGGGGGTTTTGGGCAGCGCAGGAGAAGAGACGGTAGCAGCGGAAGAGGAGGAGTCAGCCAAGGAGGAGAGGGAGGATGGAGGAGGAGGAGAAGAAGAGGCAGGCCTGCTTGCAATCCATGGCAGTACAACTAAATCTACACGGGTGCCACGGGTTACATGCTTAACGGCCATCAGAAGGTTCACCCAGTGGGCAGTAAAAGTGATATACCTTCCCTGCCCGTGTTTGCTAGACCATGTGTCTGTGGTCAGATGTATCTTGGCACCAACACTGTGTGCCAGAGATATATTCACTTGCCCCTTAACATGGTCATACAGCTCTGGAATGCCCTTTTGCGAAAAATATTTCCTGCCTGGGACCTTCCATTGTGGTGTTCCAATGGGCACAAATTTACGAAAGGCCTCCGAGTCCACCAGTTGATATGGCCGTAGTTGGAGGATGGCGAGCTATCAGTTCCAACAAGCCAGTAGTCAAACGTTGGGAAAGAGGGTTATCCAGCGTCATCATTTTTTTCCACTCCAACATATGGACCCCAGAAGCCTGCCTTTTTCCAGAACAACGTGATGACGGCATCATGGAAGGTGGAGTGGAGGGCAAATATGAGGAGAGAGGAGAAGGAGAAGCAGAAGGAGAAGGGGCTGGATGGTGAGAGCCTGGAGTGTGGCTTTATGGGTTCTGACGGTGTTGCTCCCACTGGGCTCTGTGATGGGAGTTCAGGTGCCTTCTTAAGGCGGTTGTCCCTAGGTGAGTGTTGGGCTTACCGCGACTTATGCGTTGACTGCAAAGGCTGCAGATGGCAAACTGGTGTCAGCAACGGACACATTAAAAAAAGCCCACACTGCGGAGCCATGTGCCGGCGTCCTGGGAGCGCCAGATGTGACTGTACATGGTTTATGGCTCACTCCTGATACATTTGCAGTCTGCTTTCTACCTCTTGTGCAATGTAAGTTCTGCCTGCCTCTCCTCCCTATCTGCCGGTCCGTCTCTCCCTCTGAACTCCCTTCCTCTTTCTCTCTTGTGGACACCCACGTGATGTCCATAGACTCGTCATCATCGACGTCACCTTCCCCACCACTAACATTCGAGATCTCAGAGTAGGCAGCAACAGCGGGGACCAACCTCCTTGGGCTGATCTGGGTACTGTCGTCAGACTGCTTAGTGGCGGCTGTTGCTACCTCCTCTTCCTGATCCAATGCCAATAAAGGCTGCGCATCGCAAACGTCTTGTGATGGATCGGAAAATAATTCCAGTGACTCATGTTGAGGGTATGTGGTGGTGGTGTCTTTGGGGGTGCACACAGCAGAGCGTGAAGAGGGTGCAGATAGAGAGGATGAGGAGGGTGCAGAAGAGGAAGGCTGAGTGAGCCACTCAACTAAATCTGGTGCGTCCTTTGTCGTAATTGCACGCAGCTTTTGAAACTGCACAGTTAGGCTCCGGCCTACTGCTTCTGCCCTACCCCTACCACCCCTGCATACGTCTCTGCCTCTTCTTCTGCCTATCATGTTTTTTAACTACCCTGTGACAAAAGTCTCTAGAGAATCGCAAAATATCTGGAAAAAGGTAGATAACGATCTGTGGTATTGGGGGGCCACAGGTTTATCACACCAGTTCTACAAATAATTGGCCAGTATCTGTTGTCAATGTGTGTAGCACAGTTAACACAGCAAAAGAGGCCAAATTTTTGCAGGACTAAAATACAACTTAGAAAAGTATACTGTTAAATAACACCCCGCTTCAATATTTGCTATTGGGGGGCCACTGGTCTATCACACCAGTTGTTCAAAAAATTGGCCAGTGAGTTTGGCACTGTGTGTATCAGAAGCAAAGAACTTAGGTTTTGATGGCTAGAGGTACGGTAGGCGTTCACAGTATACAGAAGTAAGTGTCGGCCTGTATAAGCTTCAAAAATGAGCTCACGTGTGTTGAACTGACAGCAAAGAACGTAGTATATGATGGCTAGAGGTACAGTAGGCATTGACAGTACACAGAACAGTAAGTGCCGGCCTGTATAGGCTGCAAAAATTAGCTCACATGGGTTGAACTGACAGCAAAGAACGTAGTATATGATGGCTAGAGGTACCGTAGGCATTCACAGTATACACAAGTAAGTGGCGACCTGTATAGGCTGCAAAAATTAGCTCACATGGGTTGAACTGACAGCAAAGAACGTAGTATATGATGGTTAGAGGTACAGTAGGCGTTCACAGTATACACAAGTAAGTGCCGATGTCTAAAGTTAGGGATTAGGCTGTGCTAATTCTGATCTGTTAATTTTTCTTGTAGACTGCACTGTATTTAAACAGAAACCTAACATGTATACATTTTGCATATACTCAAATGATTGGGTGAATTGAGCCAATGAGATGTGGACATTTATTTAAAAGCCCTATTCATTTTTAGTGATATCTTTTACAACAACTTCTCTTAGTGTAACCCACATTGTGACATCCTTCAGCCCTGCTCGAGAGATCTGGTACAATTTTATAGTAAGAGCAGGACTTTTGTATAATGCCACATTTACACAGCCACACAGCAGTGGCCAACGGCAGCCGCCGGTAAGAATCAATAGATGTTTGTCCGTGGTGTTAAATGGCACCTACAAACACTGTGTGTAAACAACTGTTGTTAGCAGCACCTGTCCGATTTGTAATCTATACAAATCAATGGCCAGTGCCACCACTAGTAAGCATTTAACCACTTATCTGAGCTCTTACATGCGAACAGAGTCTCTGACTGACCTAGAATGTAGATGGTGTACATCAAGGAAGGGTTTTTGTGTGTGTTTTGCCCACACACTAACTGGCTGCAGCTAATTAGCCAGTTTGTATTCAACTATATCACAGAGTATCGCTGCATCCAGAGGTGGCATTTAGCCAACTCTGAATGCAGAAATCTATCTGCATCCCATCGCCTATGTTGATGTAGCCTAAAGACTGTGCAGTATGGGCATAACCACATGGATAAGATTTCCCATGTATGGTTGAAGGTATGTATCTTGCTATGTAGTTTACACTAACTACACTACACTTTACTTGTCTTCTAACGCCTTGTCTATTAAGGTACATTCATAAATGGCCCAGTATACAGGGGGTTGAGCTTCATGTGGATTTTAAGAGCCAGTAAAGGGTTCTCTCTAGAGCCCCTTGATCACTTTAAAGGGGTTCTGATGGTGTGTACCTCCCCAACCCCCCCATATCAGCAGCACCTTGGTGGTTCCTAGGCTCTCTGTTCCTCCAGGGAGCCTAGGACCATGGTAAATGGCTCCTATAGTGGGAGCAGGAGGTGACTGAGGAACACCTGTTCCCCAATCCTCTCGCAATTAATGGACCCAGAGGCAAAATGTATTACATCACTTCTGGGTGCACAGCTGTCATTCCCTGGCTACTGTAGCTGAGCATGCAGCTAATCAAGCATAATCTAGCCACAATGGAGATTAGGGAAGACATGGAGGGTCTAATGGACCCCTGAAGCCTCCATAAAAAGAACCTGTCATGCGCCTTTGCTATCACATAGGGGGCTTGTTAGCTCCCTTGTCAGAGCAATAAAGTTAAAGAAAAAAGAAATAGCATAATGAATAAATTATATAAAATAAATAAAAAATAATAAAAAGGTTTTTTTAATGCACACCTGTCACCCCCATACACGGCCTAATTCAAATGTGCAATGCTGGGCAAACATGTGTACCTAAACCATAAATTGAACCACACATGTGAGTAATCGCCATGAATGTCAGAGTGAGAGCAATAATTCTAGGGCCATGATTCATAGTTAAATGAGTAATCTGTAAATGTTTTTAACCCTTTTACCACCACTGCTGTATACCTTATGTCTGTGGCAGTTGGGATGGATTGTTTCACACACACTCCGGGCAGCTGCAGCCACCAGAAATGTGTATAAATCTGAAAAACCGACTGTTGGCTATCAGCTGGAAGTGATCCAACAATGCCACTTTCCACACACCGTAACTGTCAGTCCCCATGTGCACTCTCCCGCCATATCTTACCAACTCTGCATGCCCATTGGCAGACCCGGGGCCAGCATGCCAGGTGCTACCAGGTAGAGAGGAGAGATCAGCAAATTTATGTTTGCTGATTTTCCCTTCTTGCTAATGAATAACTCCTTTAGCTTCGATAGAGGAAAGGTGAAACATCAGGGGTCTTTTAGAACCTGTCACCGAAAGCGAAAAATCCTCACATAAGTGACTTTTTGTCCCCTATTCCACTATGGGATGAAAAAAAATGTTTAGAGAACAAACAATTAAAAAGTGTATGTTCTGGAAATTTTATAGATAGGCAATTCCTAACCTCATATTGATTAGTGGTGCCAAATTAATAATAACTACTGCAGTAGGGGACAGACACAAAATACCTGTTCTATTTTATTTGACGCGATTGAAGGCTTTTATACACATGATTACGTAAGTATCACATTAACCACTTGCCGACCGCTCACTGGAGCTCTACTGCGGCAAAGTGGTTAGTTTCCGTCCAGCGACGTAGACCTACGTCGCTGGACTCCTCCCCTTGTGGGCCGCGCACGCGCGCCGCCGGAGGCTCGCTCCCGCTGTATTCAGTCACAGCGGGAGTCGGGCCAGGGGAGGAACGGCAGCGATCGTCGGGGAATCGAATTTGGAGATCCGCCCGCTTGTGTAAACAAAGCGGGCAGATCTCCTAAGTGACAGACAGTGACAGATTGCAGGGTTGCATAGCTGAACCTACGATCTGTCCCTGTGTCACTCAGTCACCTCCCCCCACACACGTTAGTAAGCACCAGGCATACATTAACCCCTCCCTCTCCAATAAAATTAACCCCTTCCCTGCCAGTGTCATTTTTACAGTAACAGTGCATATCTATGTCACTGGTACCCCCAAAAGTGTCAAAAATGTCAGTCAAGGGTCCAATCTGTCCGCCGCAATCCCGCAAAAAAAATCTCAGATCGCCGCCATTATAAATGACAGAAATCATTCCCTTAGTTAGTAAACGCAATAACTTTTGCGCAAACCAAATCAAAATACGCTTATGGTGATTTTTTTTACCAAAAATAGGTAGCAGAAAACAAATTAGCCAAAAATTTAAAAAAAACTTTGATTTTTACATTTTTTTGGGGGGAATTTCATATTAAAAAATGTGAAAAATATAGGTTTTTTTTTCAAAATTTACGCTCTTTTTTTGTTTATAGCTCAAAAAGTAAAAGTCGCACAGGAGGCGTGGGGGGCGTGTCCTAGACATGGCGGAGTGAGGTCGCATTTCTCTGGAGCTCCCGCCGTCTCTCTCGGTCCACCACGTATAGACTGCCAACCATCATCCCGGAATGAGCACCGGCCGTAGGAGAGGACCCAGGAAACCTCTCCGTACCTCGCCTGGCTCGGAACTGCACAGATACTTCCCGGGGACCCGATCTTCGACAGCCCGCGCGGGACAGGCCCCAACACGTGTGGTCCCCCCCGGCGCCATGGCGTCGGCTCCGACTTCCCCGGCTACACCCCGGCCGTTGGACTTGGGGTCCCCGCGCCTGCCGCCCGCTGCTCCCCCCATGACTGTTACACTGCCGCTGGGGGATGCTGGTGACTTGCGGGCACTGATCCAGGCCTTGCCTACGAAGAAGGACTTTGAGGCCTTGGCCCTGAGGCTTGAAGAGGCCCACGCCAGGGATATCCAGGCGGTTCGCTCGGATGTTCAGGACCTCACTGACCGGGTGATCGAGGGGGAGTCTTCGTTCCAGTCGTTGGAAGCGCGGGTGGCCCTGCTAGAGACCGCACGGGAGGCACAGGAGCAACATGTCACTGACTTGCAGCTACGATTAGAGGAGATGGAGGACCGCAGCCGAAGAAACAACCTGCGGCTGCGTGGGTTACCTGAGGCCACGGAGCGGGATACGCTGCAGCCCACGGTCCACGCCATTTGTCACCGTCTGGTTCCGGACATCCCTCCCGCATCGCTGGAGTTTGACCGGGTGCACCGTGCCTTGGGGCCCCGGTCCTCGGATGCTGATCGGCCGCGCGATGTCATCTGCCGGCTGCACCGCTACGCGCACAAGGATGCCATCATCAGACAAGCCTGGGAGGCAGGTGAGGTCGACTTCGATGGAGCCAAGATTAAGATCCTGCCGGACCTGTCGCGGGCCACCCTTCAGCGCAGAGCCCTGCTGAGGCCACTTCTGGATCGTATCCGGCAGCAGGGTTGCACGTATCGTTGGGGCTTCCCCTTCGCCCTGACGATCCGGAAGGGCCAAGCTTTGATGACACTACGCCACCCGGAGGATTTACAAGCACTCTTTACATTCCTGGGGGTCCCCCCATTTGAGGTCCCCAACTGGTTGCAGCACCTCCCGGCTCCGGGTCGCAGGGCACCTTATACACCCGGGCGGGAGGGAGGCCTTCCGCCACGTACGCCGCGGGGTCGCCGCAGACTGATTCCTGGGCCGGCGGCAGCGGTGAATGAGGACTGATGTTCTTTGTCCCTGGACTGCTGAGCCTTCCCTCGAGGTGAGACTTTCCCCTTCTTTGCTGGAGCCGCTGGGTTGGACCCCCCCGCTTCCCCCTACCCGACTGCTTCGCCGCCATGTGTTAGGCGGCTAGTCCCTGATGCCTTTTACGTGTGCCCCGTGGCCATTGATCCGCCTGTGACTTTGATGCCCCACGCTTCTGTCTCCACCATTGGGGACTGCCCACGCTCCCTCAACGGCTCCCCTGCATGAGGTACCCATGTCCCCCTCCAGTGACTGTTTTTCATGCGGCTACGCCGTTAACAGACTGCCCGGCTGTCTGCCCCCCCGAAGCACCTTTTTTTTTTTTTTTTTGGACACGGTGGTCACCCCATTTGTCGTTCCCCGTGCTGGACCGGACCACTGCCGAGGGGGCTGGGGTCCTCAGACTGCTGCTTCTGAACTTCGTGCTGCCCCGGTGACTCCTGGCTCCCCCTCGCCAGCCCTATCCCTAGTGACTTTGTGTTGTCCCGATGTCTGCCAGATCCCCCTCGCTGACTCTGTCCCCAGTGTCTCTGCCATAAGTGCCTTGAAGTGAGGGGGGCACATGATCCTTGCTTACCCCCGTGGGACCTTGACATATTGCGGTACATAGTTGTGGGATGTGGGGGAGGGGTATTGGTCCTGGTCCGGACTTGGTGTGACTGGTGGTGGTACCGGGTTGCTTTTGGTCGGGGTGGGGGCCGGGAGGTAGAGTTGGATGGGGGGGATGGTGGGGAGGTGGTCCTGCCCTCCTGGACCTTGTTCCCTGTGTTGGGTGGCGGGTTCTGCGGGGTGGGGAGAGCGGGGGGGCCCCCTGAGGGGTTTCTGCTGTGGGCGGAGGGTGGGGCTCTGATCTGGAGGGGGGAGGGTGTGGGATTGTAGGGGGTCTAGTTGGCTCATGTATCTCAGGGTTACTGTCTGTCCTATATCTCGGGGGGGCGTACAATCAGCAGTCCTGCACCTCCGAGCCCACTGGGATGAAGTTACCAGCCCGCCCTTGGGTGCAGGGCTTTTTACGGGCATAGCCGGTGGGGGCCTTCCCCCCCGGATCCAGGGGCTTGGAGAGTGTTTAGTTTCAGGTGATTGATTCCCAGGTTCATTCGCTGGCCGCCGTCCTTACCCTTTCCTGGTTATGCGGGGCGGGTGGCGGCTGTCGCGGGTTGTGCTCGTTGCAGTATCGTTAAGTTCGGAATGTTTTTTCCCTTTTTATTGTTCCTCTGATTTTGCACTTTAATAATTGGCAGTCTTTTTCTTTTTTATGTCGGGGCGCCGGGCGGGGGGGGGGGGGGAGTTTCGTCTCCCTCCCCCGTCCGTCCCCTCTCCTGATACGCGCCAACGGATGGGGGAGTTCTGGCTCATGGGCTCGACTCTCCCGCTTCCGTTTCTAGTTCTCAGGTCTTTGTCCCCAATAGGCCTACGTCCCTAGGAGTGACTCCACCCTCTCAGAGGAGGGGTCCCGGGACGTCTTAAAGTTTTTGGTTTTTTTTTTTTTTTGTTTTGTCCACTACCACTTCTACGTATCCTCCCTTGTTGTCTGTCTTCTTCTTCCCCTTGTTCCCTCTTCCTAGACCTAACGGTTCTTGTCCCCCTACCTCTCCTACTGGTTTCCTTCCCTCCTTCCCCCCCGTACCCCCCTCCCCCACCTGTCCCTAGTCTCTACTCGGGTCTCCTACCCTATATCTCTGATATCCTGGTCCCCCCCCCTCTGTACACCAAAGTCTCTTCTCTTCTTGCTTGGCCTCATGGATCCCGTGCGGGTGACCACGCTCAATGCCAGAGGGCTTAATGTGCCCGAGAAGCGGCGTGTCCTACTGGGTGAGCTGAAGCGACTGCGCGCAGATGTCGCCTTCATACAGGAGACGCACTTTAGAGAGGGAGCATTCCCCCTCCTGCAGAACAGGTTTTACCCATGTGTATATCATGCTCCCAACGCCGAGGCTAAATCTCGGGGCGTCTCCATTATGATCTCTAACCGGCTCCCTTGGACCTTGCAGGCCCGCGAGGTGGACCCGCGGGGCAGGTTCCTGTTCCTGAGGGGACTCCTGGGCGAGGTCAAGGTCACGCTCGCCACGATTTACGCCCCTAATGTACATCAGGAGGTTTTCCTCCGCAAGTCGTTGATGTCCTTGTTGGACTTTGCGGAGGGAAAACTGATCCTGGGCGGTGATTGCAATATCCCGCTGGATCCTCGCTTGGATACCTCGACGGGCCTCTCGTCGGTCCCTCGGGGCACGCGCAGACAGATACACACCCTGCTGCACGATCTTCAACTGGTAGACGCGTGGCGGATTTTTCACGCCGGAGAGCGAGATTACTCGTATTTTTCCGCGCCACACCAAGTCTACTCGCGCATTGACCTGTTCCTCCTCCCACACAGGCTACTCCAGTCGGTCGTGGGGGTGGAATTGGGCACTATAACCTGGTCGGACCATGCCCCGGTGACCCTGACGGTCAATCTCAGTGGCACGGACAGGGTCTCCGATTGGCATTGGAGGCTGAACGAGAGCCTTCTGCAAGTGCCGGAGGTGCTCGCTGACGTCACTCAGCATCTGCAACTGTATTTCCAGATGAACGTGGAGCCAGACGGCGACCCCAGTGTGCTCTGGGAGGCGCATAAGGCGGTGATCCGGGGGGTCCTCATCCGCCATGGGGCGCGCCTCAAGAGGGAGAGGGAAGCCGCACTGACCGACTTGTTGGCGAAGGTGGCAGGTCTGGAGGACCGTCACAAGAGGGGTCTTGACCCTGTGGTGGGAGCGGAGCTGACGTGCCTCAGGGACCAGATCGCGGACCTTTTGCGCTATCGGGCCAAGGCGGCGATCCAGCGAGGGGGGAAGATTAGCTATGAATCGGGGGACAAGTGTGGCAGGGTACTGGCCCGGTCCCTCCGAGAGCAACAGGCAGCTTCGTACGTTCCACATCTGATCGAGGCCAATGGCTCGAAGGTACACTTGCCTAAAGACATAGCCCAGTGCTTCGGGACCTTCTACGCTAATCTTTACGGCTTACCTCAGCGGCCATCCCACCTGCTCTCGCTCTCATCCTATCTGGACGAGATTTCCTTGCTGCAACTCTCCTCGTCTGACAGAGAAGCTCTGGAATCCCCCTTTACACAAGAGGAGCTGGTGGCGGTCATATCCTCGGCAAAGAAGGGCAAGGCACCTGGCCCGGACGGCTTTACAGTCGCCTATTACCAGACACTTCATGCCGTGTTGGCGCCCCATTTGTTACGGCTTTTTAATGCGGTGGGCCGTACCTGCCGGTTCCGTGAGGAAACACTGAGTGCTCATATCTCGGTCACTCTCAAGGAAGGGAAGGACCCCTCGGCGTGCGGCAGTTACCGCCCGATCTCGCTGCTCAATGCGGACTTGAAGTTTTTTACGAAACTTCTTGCCCTTCGCCTCCAGTCCTTTTTACCGAGCCTGATCCATTGGGACCAGGTGGGCTTTGTCCCCACACGGGAGGCGAGGGACAACACGACCAAGGTCATTGACCTGATCCATCGAGCTCGTGTTGGCCACACGCCTTCTATCTTCCTGAGCACCGACGCCGAGAAGGCGTTCGACCGGGTCAGTTGGCCCTACATGTTCGAGATCCTGCGCCGCTTCGGCATTGGTCAACGGATGATGGCCTGGATTCAGGGGGTCTATACCAGTCCGGGGGCTAGGGTGAAGGCGAACGGGGTCCTATCAGACCCGATCCGCATCTTCAATGGAACCCGGCAGGGTTGCCCCCTCTCGCCCTTGTTATTTGCCCTCTCCCTTGAACCCTTTCTGGTTAGGGTCCGCGCAAACCCGAACATCTCCGGGATACAGGTGGGAGCCTCCACTTGCAAGGTGTCCGCCTACGCGGATGACCTCCTCTTTTCACTCGCCCAACCCTTAATCTCGTTGCCCTGTCTCCTGAGGGAATTTGAGACGTACGGGGCCCTATCCAACCTGAAAATTAATTTTTCCAAGTCGGAGATCATGGGGGTGGCCCTGCCACCGGCTCTGCGAGATTTGTTGGCCAGCGACTTTCCATTCCGCTGGGCCACGAAGGGACTCCGATACTTGGGCACCTGGCTTTCCCCGGATCCGGCAGATCTGTTCAGATTGAACTTCCCGCCCCTCCTTTCGCTGATTCGCACTCTGCTTGACAAATGGTCTAAGGGCTTCCACTCATGGTTTGGCCGATGCAACATTTTGAAAATGTCAGTCCTGCCGAAACTCCTCTATTTATTTCAGACGCTCCCGGTACACATTCCGGCGTCCTTTTTTGGGAAGGTCGACTCTGTCTTCACACGTTTTGTCTGGGCCGGTAGAAGGCCTCGCCTGGCCCGCAGACTCCTGGTCCTACCCAAGCGACACGGGGGTGTTGCCCTCCCCGATATCCGCCGCTACTATCAGGCGGCACATCTGGCAAGGTGGGTGGACTGGGCGAGACACGCCGACCTGAAGCAGTGGGTGAGTCTGGAGGCCTCCTTGTTTCCGTTCTGTCTGCCCAGGGCACCCCTGATTCTGAAGGACCTTCCAGTCGAAGCGAGACGTCATCCCACCTTGGGCCCGACCCTTAGGACGTGTGCGGTGGTGGTGGCCTCCAAGGGTCTAGCAGATAGTCACTCCCCGCTGTTCCCGATTTTGGGGAACCCGCGGTTCCCCCCGGGTTGTGCAGGAGATAGATTTGCCGCTCTATTGACAGAAGGGGCTTTCCAGGTCTCACACTTCTGTGAGGGCCATGAGTGGGTGTCTCTGTCCCAGTTGACGTCGATAACGGGACGCTTTCGCTTGACTCGGTGGCAGGCATTACAGCTTCTCCACTTTCTGAGAGGACTGGGGCCCCCGACGAGGTTCGGAAGAGACCACACCCCGCTGGAGCAGGTACTGGTATCGAGGGGAGCTCTGCCCCATGCTCTTTCACTGATGTACGAACTCCTCTCCGTGCCGCCAGAGGACTTTGTCCTTCCGGGCATCTCCAAATGGGAAAGAGAGCTTCAGAAGACATTTACTGACTCAGAGAGGCGCAACGTGATCAGATTTTCTCTCAAGTCTTCAATCTGCACCCGCATCCAAGAAAGCAATTACAAAATCCTCATGCACTGGTACTATACTCCAGACAAACTGAGCCGTATCTTCCCGGAGGCGACTGATCGGTGCTGGCGTTGTCTGCAGGATAGGGGCACCCTGTCCCACGTTTTCTGGAACTGCCCCCTGATCCGGGGCTTCTGGTCGGAGGTCCGTCGGATCTCCCAGCTGATGACGGAACGCGTCATCCCGGATGACCCGGCCTTCTTCTTGCTGCACTGCACTGGCATTGCTCCTAAGCGCTACAAACGCTCGGTGCTTAGGCACCTGATGGATGCAGCTAAATCATGTATAGCTCTATGTTGGAAGAGCACGTCGCCCCCAACGATCTCTCTCTGGCTGCGTAGAGTCAAATGGCTTAATGAGCTGGAGGACCTGGTTCTTACGGCTCAAGGTAGAAGGGAGCAATACTCCAAAACCTGGGCATGCTGGAACTCTTTTGTCGTGTCTGCGGAGGGCATGGCCCTGGGTGGGGTCGCTGGTTCGCCCACGGACTGACCTGGGCGGTGGTCACCCGCTCGGGACGACTCTGGCCGTCTCCTACTGGCCGAGCTTCCTCGCCTCCTCCACCCGCTGTTGAGTCTCTCTACTCCGTCCTCTCCTCTGCTCCCCTGTCGTCTCCTATCCCTTCATGTACCCCCCCCTTCCTGCCACCCCCCCCCCCCGTGTCCCACCCGCCCTCCCTACCCGATATGGACTTTACCTGATCGTCTCTGTCTGGTACTTGTGAAGTGGTTACCCCTGTTGCATATGTGTGCATCACTTCCTTTTACATATCATTTACCCCATGGTTTGCTATCATGGGACTTACTGCTACACCGGTTGATACCATGTCATTTTTTATGGAACTCTAATTATCTGTTACTGGTCTGATAACGTGGTTACTGGCGTTATCCCCAGATGTTTCATGTAATCTGCATTTTTGACTTGTGTTCTACTGCATATTTTGTGTGATGACTGTATTATGTTTGAACAATAAAAGAAATTTGAAAAAAAAAAAAGTCGCACAGGTGATCAAATACCACCAAAAGAAAGCTCTGTTTATGGGAAAAAAAAGGACGTAAATTGCGCTTGGGTACGGCATCGCATGACCGCGCAATTGTCAGTTAAATTTGCACAGTGCCGAATCGCAAAAAGTGGCCTGGACGTAAGACAGCAAAATCCTCCGGTGGTAAAGTGGTTAATATTACAATTGCATGGGCGTAGGAATCGGGGGGGACGGGGGGGACACATTCCCCCCAGGAAATAATGCGGGGGGGACAGGTATGGTGAAATCCCCCCCAGTCAGTAGCGGACCTATCAGGGTCGCAGACTCGCAGCAGTCGCGCTGTACTGTCAGTACTGACACTGCCGTCCTCCCCAATCGTTGTGCGGAGCGGGGGGGGGTGGGAAGGACGGGAGAGGTGTCCACAGCGGCCGGTTGCTCTGGAAAGCAGTCTGCTGCTGCCCCGCCCTCAGCCCTGCCGATCCTCCAATAAACAGAGGAGGCTGATGCAGTGGGACGGTGAAAGAAAGTCAGCTGACACCAATAGAGTGCAGGGGGAGGAGGAGTTCTCCCCACTGCGAAGAGAACACATGCTGCCTGCTAGAAGGAAGCCTGGAGTGGAGCTGCTGCTGAGTGAGGGGGAATCGTCTGACTCTATTATTGCAAGGTGATTCTTTTTCACAGAAGTTATTCCATGTGATGTGCATGACTTTTCTGTGTGATCTTTAAGCTGTGGATGTGACCTAAAGGCTACATAGCTTTCTAATAGCAGCTGCTGAAAAGAAATGTAAGAGACGTTCTTCCCACTGACCTCTATTGTAAGGATCATTCTTCCCACTGACCACCAATGTATGGGACATTCTTCCCACTGACCTCCAATGTAAGGGACATTCTTCCCAATTTTGTTTATTAAAAGTCTTGCAATCAATAAGCATAAAATCAATATACATAAATAAATATATACATATTTACATGAAAAGGGGGGAAAAAAAAATACATAGCAAATTCTGCTCTCAAATAAAGACTGCCTTTACAGCAAAAACAAAACTCACATCATGAAACACATCATTACCGGAAAAAATTATCTTAATAAGACTCACACCACCACACCAGACATCAAACCTGCGAGGTCAAGAAACAAAACCACTCCCATTATGCATGCAGCCCTTCTTCAAAAATGAAGATATTAACTAACAAAAGCTAAGGGCGTGAAAGAATTAGCATAGGAAAAAAGCTTTTCACCCAGAGATGGACAGTTCACCAAAAGCAGGTCTGATATTCCTCCACGCCCTTATCCAGACCGCTCGAGGCTCCCTGCCCTTCTCAAGACCCCGAATCTTCCCAACCTCACCCAGAATATCGTACACCACCACCTCGACAGGGAGGACTTTCTTCCGCAGGGTAATCTGGCACCGTGCATTCCACGTGAAGTAACGGACAACTATACAAACTAGAAAAAGTGTATCCAAATCAAAATCCCAGAGAGTCGGGAATGCCCCGTACACCCACTCCGCATAACTCATGCGATAGAGAAAGGGGATGCCTAGAGCCCTCCCCACCCTTTTATACACCTCTATGTTAAAGGGACACTGGAGCAAAAAGTGGTCCATAGACTCCACTTTACCAACACACTCCGCTCTAGGACAATCCCGATCATCCACAGGGCGATGCTTCAGGTTCCCTCTCACATAGAGCCTTCCATGGAAAGCGAGCCAGGCTTGATCCCTAAACTTCAAAGGGATTCTTCCTAAGTTAATTAAACGCAACCCCTCCCTCATTACGGGGCCTGGGCAATCCCTTAAGGTCAGTGACACACTGAAAGCAGAGCCCAAAATCCTCTTCTCCAGAAGCTTTCTGGGGAGGGACTTGATATCCCCCACTGTCACCTGCCACTGCCTAAGTATTTTCAGACACGGGGCAACATAAGCCGGAAGCTTGCCATGTCGGACTCTCAGACTTTTCACTGGCCCGCCATCTTCCCAGCATCGCAGAAAAGGCCTAAACCAAGATTGAAAAATACCCACCCATCCCGGCGGGGTCTCTGCTAACATATTACCAAGATTATACTTTAAAAAAAGCAGAGAAAAGAAAACTATAGGGTTGACCATTCCTAGACCACCCTCCCGCCTGGACAGGTAAGTTACATTGCGTTTGATCAGGTTCAGCCTATTTCCCCAT